>NC_058519.1:621232171-621546457 GCF_904849725.1 Hordeum vulgare subsp. vulgare | reverse complement strand
AATGTAAGCACATACTCCCTCCGTAAACTAATATAAGAGCATTTAGATCATTAAAATAGTGATCTAAACGCTCTTATATTAGTGTGTTTAGATCATTAAAATTATGACCTAAACGCTCTTATATTAGTTTACAGAGGGAGTACTTGTAATAATGCAAACTCTAAATTCCAAAACAATGGGCTGTAGCGAAATGAAAACTTTATTTGGTAGCATGTGCTTACATTATGGAACTACTGTTGCAGAACAGTGACAAAGGAACAAAGGAGCTCTTTCTAGACCTACCTCACTTTCATCATCGAGAACGTGCTCCATCAGATAGACGTCACAAACTTTTGCAATTTCAAGAAGAACCTCCAAGACAGAAGGCCTCACTGTGACATGATTCTGAAGAAAGACGTACATCCATGAATTCATTAGTTAGTCAATACCAAAATTTTGCTGAAGAATTTCTGCCCACCTGGAGCTCCTCTGGAGTTGTTTCCTCCAAAATCACACCAAGTAACCGGCAGGTAACCTGAAATAGTTTTTCCCACATTAGTGAACCGCATGCATTGGTCCAACAGGACGCTTGAAATTTTGTAACAACACCAAAAGCAGTAGTTTGCGTAGTACCCTTCGCCCTTCGCTCAGTTTATGCCTGACAAGCTGCTCAAGGGTCAGCTGAAGAAGAAACAGGCAACAATCAACCTAAGGGTTATTTAAACATTAACATCATTTTAGAAATCAACAAAGAAAGGAAGCAATACATTTACTGGTTGGAAAAGCTGATTGATTGCTTCATGTGCTCTTGAATCCGCCGAGGAGCAGGCATCCGGTCCAACCAAAGCACCTGGCCGTGATCTACTGCTCGTGTTGCTAGAAGATGGAGCATCCCGTCTCCGTGGCCTCCGAGGTTGCTCTAGAGGAGCTCTCAACAGTTTCCAGGCAAATACAATTGTGATGGCAATTGCAGCAAGTGTGGTTAGCGAGCGAAGCTTCTAAACAAGGAAATGAAAGAAGTACTTCAATAATTCTGGCAACAAGGATTAAAAATTAACATATCATAAAAATGGCAAGTCCTGGGAGTTAGCACTTGAGAAACCACAAAACTTGTGATGGCAATTGCAGAAAGTGTGGTAAGCTAGCGAAGCGAAGTTTCTAAACGAGGAAATGAAAGAATTACTTAAACAATTTTGGCAACAAGGACTCAAAATAACATATCAAAAATAAAAATAGCAAGTCATGGGACTTGGCACTTGAGAACCCACAAAACTTGTGATGGCAATTGCAGCAAGTGTTGTAAGCTAGTGAAGTTTCTAAACAAGGAAATGAAACAAGTACTTCAATAATTCTGGCAACAAGGACTCAAAATAACATATCATAAAAATGGCAACTCCTGTGACTTCTTGAGAACCCACAAAACTTGCTATATCCTTTTGTTCTAGCCAAGTAACACACAATGCACTCACAGTCCACTGTTTGCACCAAGCACTTATACTTGTGGAATCATATCGTTGTTCAAACAGTATTAAGTTGCAATTATGGACGTCACAGGCCTTGATGACTTGCATGAAGTGCTTACTTATGTTTGCTCCTTAATTAATTAATTCTCAATTCCATTCTGACTGCCATTCTAGCTTTGCTGTTTGAAACGGAATGTCTCGTTACCAGAGCATTCCATTTCGTTTGAGACATATTAATTAATGTGTATTTAATTTATAGACACGAGGCATATAATTAAAAGAAAGAGAAAACATGAAAAAAAAAGGATGAAAGCGTGAATGGTAGCAAGGCCTAGCATTGTTTACAACAAGAGAACGGCAGGCTATGCATGCAAGTGCAACATGCCTACAAAGCACCAGGTCGAATACTCCATGTATACTGGCTCTCGGTAAAGTAGAACCTCAGGACAATAGTACAACCACACTCTGTGGCACCGATATGTCCGGCAACCAGCGTGTCCGTTTAAATACCGTATCTGATAAGGATACATTCCCGATATGTATCAGCAGAGTATCAATGAGTATGGCAATAATAAATTATCTTAATTTAGATAAATTTCAGAAGCTTCCTGATCCTTTCTTGTACGGCCCGGCCCAGCCCAGCAAAAGCCAAGTAAGGGGCATATCTTAACCCTAGCCTGTTCCCATCCCTTGTGTTCAGCCTCCACTCCCAGTCCTCTTCCTCCCTGCTGTACCTACTCTTGGCGGCGCCGCCAGATCTAGCAGGCAAACAGGCGACAAGACGGCGGTGTGCCATTCGCCTCCTCCCCTCTCAGGCTCTAGCAGCAGCGCACTGGCCGCAAGATGGCGTTGTGCTCCCTACAACCCCCCCCCCCCCTTTTCTCAGGCTCCAACAGCAGGCCAATAGCTCGCCCGCGGCAAGCCGGTGGTGGGCTCCTCGCCTCTTCCCCCTCTCAGGCTCCAGAAGCAGATCACCGTCGTGCTCCCTGCCTCATGTCCCCCTTAGGCTTGAGCAGTAGCTATCCAGCGGTGGGCTCCTTGGCTCCTTCCCCTTTCAGGCTCAGCGTCAAGGTATGCTCCGGTGCACCCGCTCCTCTCCTACAGATTTCTATCTAATGGCAGCTCCCGTCCTGTAGGCTAAAAACTTGTGTTCTTTTGCGCGCTGTTTCTACCTAATCTGCACCTTCACTATGAATGGGAAAAGAGCAAAACATCAAGCTAATCAGCTTTTCCTAGTAGAAAAAAATGTTTGTTGTTAATTTTTGGCCGCTTTGCTATTGCAGCTGCCTGGCTGGAATTGCCAGAATTGTGGACAGTACGGAATGCAAGTTGCTGTGTGCTATTTTGGTTCTGAAGCAGAATGATCAGGTAATTCTGTCCGGAATGGAAGGGGTTAGATTGGTATGCTCTATTGATCTAGGACATCATATTCTATTAAATACAGAATATTTGCCATTTGGGAGTCTGACCAAATTATAGTAATAGCAAAAAAAAAAAATCATCACTATCCGCACACAGATCTCTTGAATCACATAGTATCCATCCGAAAGTGTGCATCTTGCTGACTAACCAGCAATCCTATATAGCAGTACTAACTGATTATTTCAGCCAAGGAGACATCAAAATCACAAGGACCGCAACAATCCCCTGACCTTTTGCCGAAACCGATCCCGCATTACCCTGCAAAAACAGGAGCCATGCTTTACAGTGAAGAGTGAACCGCCGCGAAACCCCACCGGGATGTTCACCTGGCACATGCCCGAAGCTTGCGCAGCAGCAGCTAACAACGCAATCCTGAATCGATGCTTCGCACCCTACGCAGCAGAACACCCGGCCTATACACAGCTAAAAGGGCTTTCCCCAAATATGGAGCCAGCAGCTTCGGAGGCCAGGCCACCCAACAAAAAGGAATTCCTGAGCTACGAGGCAGTAGTACCGACAGGCGACAGATCATTCGGGCACGGGAGGGGACCGAAGCCACAGATCCGAGCGGAAACCTGGCGGTCGAGGTCGAAGGGGAGGCGATCGGAGTAGCGGGAGAGGACGTCGACGATGCGGCGCACCAGATCGGCCAGCTCGTCGTCCTTGCCGCCCCCGGCCCGCGCCGCCGCCGGGGACGAAGCCGACTCCGACGCCATCGCCGCCGACGAGACGGGCGGCTCAGACAGAGGAACCCTAGGAACTGGTCCGAGGCGCTCGTCGGTCGCGGCGAGGCGGGGGGGCGGAAGTGTAATTTGAGGCGGGGTTCGAGGGGGCGGTGGGCTGTGTGACCTGTGAGACGTCGGGACGGAAGGAAGGAGAGAGAGAGAGAGGGGGGGAGAAAGCGGCTGCTTCGTGCTGTTTTTTTTTTGTCATGACCTGGCGTGGGAGCATCTACCATTGGACCCTCGTATCCATCGTAAACGTTTGAGCACGCATTCACAAACCAAAAAATACTATCAAATCAGATCTTTTAAACACATCCCAAACGTCTGGACTAACCGACATTTCTCATATACAGTCTAAATCTAGAGCGATCCGGTCACGTCCAAATGCGTTCGCGACGTCCTAACTGACAGGCACGGCCCACCATTGTTTCCATCTTTGTCCCACAAAAACTTCACTCCGGACGTCTTGCTCTGGATCCTAGCTCACTCTCTCTCGCTCCGTCGTTTTCTCTTCCTTTTTGGTTCCGATCCCATTCACTTTATTGTTGAGCTCCGGCAACCGCTCCGACTCCAACAAGGAGATCACCCTCCACATTGCCTTGAAGTGGTCCAAGGTGGACACCGATGGCAGCTTCGAATCCGGAGCGTCGCCCCTCCCGCGTTGTTGTAGCGCGGACGCCGGATCTGGACCCTCCCGACCCACGCGCAACTTCGACAGGACAACGCAGTCAGCACCAGCCCTGCATCTTCTCCTTCCCCCGTCAATCGTTCCTCCACGCGGACATCGGTGGGTGCTAGTGCCGACGCCACCGCCCGCACGCGCACTCCAGAATTGGAGGCACGCGCCGCCCGCCGCGAGAGGCAGCGGGCAAGGTATAGGGATGCGACGGAGCAGTTCATGCGCTGTCGCCGCAGGGTGCCAGCTAAACCCGACAAGGACGAATGCCTCCTCGCATGGGTGTATCGTCGGTCCCTCACAACGACGGAGACGGACGCTCGCCGCCTCCGATGGAAGAACGTCGAGGCGCTATGACTTTTTATTGAGCAGTCGGAGCGCGAGGCAAATGAGGTAGCGACGGAGGCGGTTCGGATCGTCAAGCTGAAGCGAGAGTAGGACATGGCGGTCCGTCGGATGAAAGGGCTCATCGTCCTCTCCGACTCCAACGACGAAGACGGCGGCAGCTGCACCTCCTCCGATGACGATCAAGACCCTTTCCCAGCCGCGAATAGCTACGGCTGCGTCGGCGGCCGAAAGGGCAAAGGTCCGGCAAGGAAGTGGTGATCTTGACCCCCTCCACATTGTTTATATCGTTAGTTGTAGAAATTTAAAGAACAATGACCGGTGAACTTGGATGATATATTGGGTGATGTTTCATGTATGTTTGCACCCGATCTTGCGTATTGTTTACATCTGATTTTGTTGTTCGATATTGATCACGTAGAGTAGTTCAGCATTGCATGTGTAATATGAATATAAGGTGCTCGATATAAGATACGCGGATGCAGCGTAGTAATATGAGGCATGCCCGATCAGTGCCCACAAACGTGCCTGGACGCGTCCTCGGATGTTTGAGATGTCGAATTAGTCCATCGCAACTGTAGATGCTCTTAAGCCTTGTGTAGGGGTACTATTCCGGTTATAACCCTGGGTCGACCCTAGGCCGGGCTTGGAAAGGCCCTACCTGAAGATGTCACGCCCGGCCCCGGATCAAAAGACGTTTTTGTATTTAAAAATATATTTGTCACAAAAGAATTAAAAATATATAGACAGTTTTTGGAATCAAATACTGCCAATGTATACTAAATAAGACATTTTTGCGGTTTAAGTTAAACTGCAAATAAAAATAAACGTCTTACATTAGTTTACTCATAGAGTAATACTCACTTCGTTTTGAGTTAAGACATTTATTTTAAGACGGATGGAGTAGATGATTATACATGTGTTTTCCGGAAGTTCCACCAATCATATTGTTCTCCATATCTATCAACGGTCTATTCACCATGTTAATTAAGACATCATCTCTCTCTATCACTTGCTCACGACTCGTGTGCGCTTGTTCTCTCTTTTTCACATTGGGTCTTTTACTCTCGATGCTATGAATAGAGTAGCGGCAAGAGCGCCCTATTTAGGGTTGCTTTGATTGAAATGAGTTTCATAAAACAGGATCTAGATCTTTAGATGGGTTTTCCACATGCGTCATTCGATTCACTGGAATGCAAATACTTAGGGAGAATTCACAAGGATTGTTTTGTGCGTTATTTAGGAGGAAAAAATTCATCGCTCAAGCATCCATATAACTCTTTTGTTTTTCTCATGACATCAAACACTTTTTTGATCGAAATTCATGTGGTTTTCTAATCCTGTAGGATTCAATATGGCATGCCATTCTAGTCTCGTGCTTTTCTTATTCCTACATCTTGAAAAGTCTACAAATCAAATAGGCCTTATATAAGAGATGAACGTATGTTGCGAGCTAAAATATTTGAAGTGCAGTGACAATTCAAGACTCTAGAACTTGTAAGAATCATTGACCGACTTCTCGTTCAATTGAGAAAATGGTCGATTATTTTTGCCTGGACAACATGCCGACACAAGAGCTACGTCGAAACCCGGGCTTCTTACAACTTATTTGTCCATCCTGGATCAGTAACTTGTTTAATTATGATCTTGTTTTACGCAACTCGTCCGGCCTACTTACATAGAAATCACAAAACTTAATTTGCCCCAATATTTACCTAGTTGCATATCCATTCTTGATACGTAACTTGATCATAGTTGACCTAGCCAGTGGCGAATCAAAGGGGTGCTTCAACAGGCTTGAGCCCCCCTTCAAAAATTAAAAAACAAAATTTTATAGTATTAATATTTTTTAATATTATTTGAACTAAAAAAATAAAAGTTAGTGTATTTTTCTTCACATAATTAACATTGAGCCCCTCCTTCATTTTGTTTCAAGATTCGTCACTGGACCTAGCTATATGTCCACTTTTAACACGTAACTGGTTTGACATAGTTGCATGCCCAGCTTAACATATATTTTGTGCGATTCTAACCTAGTTGCATGTTCATCTTTGACACGCAACTCATTCGCTTCGGTTTCATGTCCACTAACTGATATGCAACTTGCCCGTCTTCAACCCAATTGCATTTCCATCCTCAAAACGTGTCATTCCCGGCTTGGACCTAGTTGCATGTCCACCTTCGACACACAACTTGCCTCCAACACCTACGTAGGTGCACCCTTGGCATGCAACTTGACCATAGCTGAACCAGTTGCATGCCTTGCCCGACCCCGAGTTGCATGTCCATCCTCCACACATAGCTTGTCTGATTTGACCTAGTTGTATGTCCCCCCTCCACACGCAACTTGCCCAACTCTGACCCAGATGGATGTCCATCCTTGACACGGAACTCGCGCAACCCAGTTGCGTCTCCACCCTCAACGCACAACTTGTCCTGACACCTACACAGTTACATGTCCACCCTTGACACATAACTTGTCTCTGACTAGCCTAGTTACATGTACACCTATGTTGCACAACTCTCTTAATCTAGTTGCATGTCCATGCTCAACACAGAACTTGCCCGATTCTGATCTAGTTGCATGTGCACTGCCGAGACACAACTCGCTCGATCCAGCTGCATGTGCATCATTAATAAGCAACCATTCTTGACCTAGCCCAATTGCATGTTCATCATTCACATGCAACTTGCCCCGACCTGACCCAGTTGCATGTCAAGCCTGAACACACAATTTACCCCGACCCTTGGCCCAGTTGCATGTCCTCCCTTGACCGGAACTTAGACGACCCCTGACACAGTTGCATGTCCACCATCGACACACAAATTGTCTTGACCCCGACCTAGTTGCATGTTTACCCTCATCACAAAACTTGCCTGACCCACTGGCAAGTCCTCTCTCGACGCGCAACTTCATGTCCATCCTCGCATGCAAACTTTATTATTTATTATTTTCCCTTTTTTTCATTGTGTGAATGTGTACAACATCCTTTTCCCTCAAGACTCGTGTGTACTTCATGTCCATCCTCGCATGCAAATGGGCTGGATTTTTGTTTCGTTTTTAGAAAATAGTTTTGAACGACAACATTATTTGTCATGTTTTTGCCTTGAAAAATAAGGTGCAAGCCTACGTGTGCACACAAGAATTTGGCTAAAAAAGGCCCAGATCATGATTTGACGTGCTTCTTCTTTTTAGAAAAGCTATATCTCGCCTTTTGTTTTTCTATTTCCATTCCACTATTTTCTTTCTTTCTTTCCTTTTCCGTATTTCATTATTTCTTTCAGTATATTCATTTATGTTTTTAGTTTTTTCTTTTGATTCTCATTTTGTTTGGTTCAACGCTTACTTAAAAATGTTCGCTTTCCTAATAATTCTTCACCATGTTTAAATTAATACATCACTTATTTCAAATTCTTCACCACATTTTAAAAGATGTTCTCCACGTTTTAAAATGTGCTGTGTATTTAATGAATTCTTCATTGTGAATTTAAATAATGGTCACCACATTTAAAAGATATGTTCATTGTATACTTATGAAACGTTCATTGCATTTGTAAAATGTTCATCACATATTTATAAATATTAATCATGTATTCCTCATATGTTTCCAAAACAATATTCACTTCCTTCTAAACAATGTTAGTCATATATATACTCCCTCCATTTCTTTATATAAGGTGTATTTGTTTTTTGATGAAATTCCACAATGTAAGGTGCATTTTTTGTAAATCCTTGTAAGGAGTATTTTAGAAAGGTTTATTTTGCGTTTTGTTGAAAATGTTTGCCGTGTATCTCAAAAATGTATTTCAAATATGTTCATGATACATTATATTTGAAAGGATTAATCGTATATTGTAAAAGCACATCATCACTTTTTTAAATAGAAACACTTTTTAAAATTGCATGAATGAATACACACATGTAAACACTTTTCTTCATGCAATACATGAGCATATATTTTGATTTTACTATTTTATAAATGGGATATACACAAAACTAATGTAATAGTATAAGGAGGAAGTTTTTTCATGCACATGTTCATTTTATGCCTTTTTTGTTGGTTAGAACAACCACGTTGGGTGTGCTATGCAGGAAAACAAAGAGGGATGAAATGTTGCGAGCTACTAGTTTTTGTCCAGAATCACATACGTGGCATGCCTAGTCAACTTTTTTGTCTTTTTTTTGCCTTTTTTGTTTTGTGCGATAACAACAACAATCACAACAGAAAATTGCATGAATGAATATCTTGGTGGTGGATATTGTGGTGGGCTGGAGAGGGGGTTGCAGAAAAAACAACTTGAGAATAACAACGAAGACAACACAGAAGGAGGGCCACAATTAGATGGTAATATCACTTAGATGTTGTTGGAAATATGCCCTAGAGACAATAATAAATTAGTTATTATTATATTTCCTTGCTCCTGATAATCTTTATTATCCATGCTAGAATTGTATTGATTGAGAACTCAAATACATGTGTGGATACATAGACAACACATTATCCCTAGTGAGCCTCTGAAGGACTAACTCATTGATCAAAGATGGTCAATGTTTACTGGCCATAGACATGAGATGTCGTTTGATAAAGGGATCACATCATTAGGAGAATGATGTGATGGATAAGATCCAAACTATGAACGTAGCATATGACCGTGTCAGTTTATTGCTACTGTTTTTTGCATGTCAAGGTATCTATTCCTATGACCATGAGGTCATGCAACTCCTGGACACCAGAGAAATACCTTGTGTGTATCAAACGTCATAACGTAACTATGTGACTATAGAGGTGCTCTACAAGTATATCAGAAGGTATCTGTTAGGTTGGCATGGATCAAGACTGGGATTTGTCACTCCGTGTGACGGAGAGGTATCTCGGGGCTCACTCGGTAATGCAACATCACAACAAGCCTTGCAAGCAATGTGACTAAAGAGTTAGTCACGGGATTTTGTATTACGGAGCGAGTAAAGAGACTTGCGAGTAACGAGATTGAACTAGGTATAGAGATACCGACGATCGAATCTCGGGCAAGTAACATACCGATGGACAAAGGGAATAGTGTACGGGATTAACTGGATCCTTGACATAGAGGTTCGACTGATAAAGATCTTCGTAGAATATGTAGGAGCCAATATGGTGTCATGCCCAAGATGCGACCCTATCCTCAATTTGGCACGAAGGCCTCGTTAGGGATAGAAGCGCATCTCTTCGTGTCGCAAGAATGGATATCGTTACAAGTACATGTACTGAAAAGAAGAGATATGTATAGAATTGGCTTACACTCGTCAAAAGCTACATCAGAGTCACAGCAGTACAATACATATTCATCAAGAATAAGAGCAGGGTCCGTCTACGGACGAAAACAAACGAGAAAAGAAGAACGACGTCCATCCTTACTATCCCAGGCTGCCGGCCTGGAACCCATCCTAGATCAATGAAGAAGAAGAAGAAGAAGCAACTCCAAATGAACAATCAACGCGCTCGCGTCAAGTAACCTTTACCTGTACCTGCAACTGGTGTTGTAGTAATCTGTGAGCCACAGGGGACTCAGCAATCTCATTTCCAAAGGTATCAAGACTAGCAAAGCTTAATGGGTGAGGCAAGGTTAAGTGGTGAGGTTCCAGCAGCGGCTAAGCATATATTTGGTGGCTAAACTTACGAATACAAGAAATAAGAGGGGGAATAACTACGCATAACGAACGTGAACTACTGATGACCAAATGTATGATCCTGAACACCTACCTACGTCAGACATAACCCCACCGTGTCCTCGATCAGAGAAGGAACTCACGAAAGAGACAGTCACGGTTACGCACACAGTTGGCATATGTTAATTAAGTTAACTTCAAGTTATCTAGAACCAGTGTTAAACAAAGTTTCCACGTTGCCACATAACCGCGAGCACGACTTTCCGAAAGATTTAACCCTGCAGGGGTGCTCCAACTAGTCCATCACAAATTACCACAAGCCGCATAGAAATCCTCGATCACGACACTCGCGATCTCGTCGGATTCCTTAGTGGAAAACCTCAACTCTGAGATTACCCAAAGCATCACCGGAATCCCGATGCACAAGATATCTCGTCAAAGGTAAAACTAATCCAGCAAGGCCGCCCTACGTGTCGACGATCCCGATAGGAGCCGCGTATCTCGTTCTCAGGACACAACGGATAAGCGAAGCGTACGGTGGCCTCATAGAAATCTCCCGAGTTGCCCCGGGTTGGCCCCGCACGATGCTCTGTTTTGGACCAGCACCATCAGCACTGGCCCTCCCTGTATTATGTAAAATTACACCTCGGGTTCATGACGCCCTATGCTTTCAGTATTAACAAAGTTATTATGTTGGGCAAATGTAGTACCAATGTTGGGCCTTGCCAGACCAGCTTTAGTCTAAAACGAATTATCAAGGGGGTCCCCATAACAAACCCGATCGTGTTAGGAGCGCTCGTTTATGGAACATAACACCGGTAGCCGAAACTAAGGGGGCAAAGGTGGAACAAAACACCAGGCTAGAAAGGCCGAGCCTTCCACCTTTTACCAAGTATATAGGTGCATTAAATTAAATAGCAATTAATATGGTGATATGACAAGGAACCCATGTTATCACATGGAAGCAACTGCACCTGCAACTAGCAACGCTATCAACATGGTTAAGCAAGCGGTAACATAGCCAATCAGTGGTTTGCTAGGTCGAACAGGTTGAAGGTTATCATGGCATTGTTGAGAGGCTGATATTTAACATGTGGTAGGCAACGATACGTAAACGGTAGAAACGGTAAAACTAGCATGGCAATGATAGTAATGGTATCTAGGGAAATGGTCATCTTGCCTGAGATCCTGCTTGGAAGAAGAACTCCATGAAGTCGGCGAACCACGTAGTTGAACGGGTCCTCACATTCCGACACGCTTGCGGAACTCTATCGAGACGGAGCAAACCGAAAACAAACATCAACACAAATATTGACCACACGATGCACAACATGATGCATAACCTACTATGATGCATGATCAGTTCCATAATGCACGGGATGGCATGGCAATTCACCTCACGCAACACTACACATTAAGTGAAGCTCGATATGCAACGGGTTGCATATCGATGAAACTCCACATTTACTTGTTTAGTTCACTCCCGGTTATTTACACGGCAATATTAAATGTTGTTAACATGGCAAGGGGTGGAGCGGTGATCCTACATGTCATCCTAGTCGGTTAACACGCAGAGCATAGATCGGAGCTACGGCACAAGAGACATCAACACAAGATATATGCCATGAATGTGTCATGCTTGCAAGTTCAAACGCGGGCAAGAAGGGGAAGAAACAGGTGTCGCCACGGCAAGCGAGAGGGAACCATGGCGGCAAAACGGAAACGATGCCACGGCAACGTTCCTATCCCGATAACTCAATGGGGTATCGGAGCCAACGAATAGGGAGCGTGTCCGGGAATGCTAAATAAATATGAGGTGATCCCATTACCGGGTTCCCATGTGTCGGGGCTTAACGAAAGAGGTACACGTGCAACGGGCAACATACGACGCAAACATACATTCATCTCATACAACACATGCATTCGTTTCACGACAACGTCCCATCGGTATACCTTCGAAGCGTGCATATCGGAGCGGTTCGGTTCGGTGAAGGAGTACAAGATCGTCGTGGAAGTAGGGGTACTCCGGTCTTGTCGACGGTAGTCGTTCGCTCGGCGTCGGTTCACGGGTCTGCGGCGTTGGTTCACGGTCTTCACATCTTCCGGGGGTCGTCGAGGACGACGTGGTACTCGTGAACTTGTCGGCTCCATGAAGGAGGGGTGGTGCTTGCGAACTTCGGCGACGGCAAGCGGCAGCAACAACTAGTCTAGCTGCAACCTCGGCAAGCAGCATCTACTATCTAGCAGCAAGCTACAGCATGCAAGGCAAACAACAAGCTAGCAAGGCAGCAACATGTATTCATGCATCGGCAGACAAGCAGGGTAGCAGCAAGCACAAACAACTGGCAGCAGCATGCATCGGCCAGGCTAGCTACAGCTAGCAACAACATACAACATTAGCAAGCAGCAGCAAAATGCACCTAAGCAGCAGCTCGCATGGCAGCAGCAAGGCACACAAGCTAGCTCGGCAGCAACAGCATAGCCGGCGGCAAATTGAGC
Source organism: Hordeum vulgare subsp. vulgare (assembly GCF_904849725.1). Taxonomy (NCBI): domain Eukaryota; kingdom Viridiplantae; phylum Streptophyta; class Magnoliopsida; order Poales; family Poaceae; genus Hordeum; species Hordeum vulgare. The sequence continues at coordinate 621,533,701 of NC_058519.1, read as the reverse complement.
AGCAACACAGGGTGAGCACAGCAAGCAGCAGCCTAGCTAGCTAGCCTCTACAGCAACTAGCATCCGGCTAGCAGCAAAATCAGCCACGGCGACAGCAAACGCTCTCAGCAGGAAGCAAACCGGCGGGGGAGGACCTCGGGCCTAGGACCACGCGAGGGAGAACGGCGAGGAACGGACGAGGCTGAGGTCGGGCAGGACGGCGGCGCTGCAGAGCCTCGGGCCGGCCGGGGTCGACGAGGGGAACCGCGGCACATCGCCATGGCGAGGCAGAGGAGGAGGCGCGGCACCTGCGCGAGGAGGCGACGAGGCAGAGCAGCCCGGGCGACGCCGGCGGGGCACGGCGGGCAACCGGCACGGGCGGCATGGCGGACAACGGGGAGACGGCGGTTGCGGCCATGACGAGCGCGGGAACGGCGGCGCGCGGGGCTCATGGCGGCGGGAGCGCATGCGGCGCGGGAGGCGAGGCTGAGGGCGGAGCTTGCGCGCGGGGGTGCTGCTGCGGCGAGAAGAGAAGGGGTCGAGGGACCCTGGAGGGGCTTCGGCAGGGGTTGGCCTCCGACGACGGGGAGAGGCCAAGGGCGGCGGCGCAGTCGAGGAGAGGGAGGAGGGGATCGAGACGGGGGAGGGAGCACGCGCGACGGGGAAGGAGGAGAGCGACGCTCTCTGTCGCTAGGGCAGGGGAGGGGAGGCCTTGGGCCTTAGCCGACTGGGCCTTGGCCTGGGGTCCTCCCCCTTTGTTTTTTTTAGAAAAAAACAGGAAGCTTAAACAAAAAGAAAAATGTTTAACAAAATAAAATAAAAATAAAGGCCTTTGACTTCTTAAAACAAAAATTATGCCCCAACTATAAAATAGATCAGACACTTTTAAAACGAATAAAAATAACCTTTTGAAAAATTAAAATAAACCCTTTTACAAAAGAATAAAATAAAACCCCTTTTATTTAAAGAATAAAATAAAAGCTCTTTAAAAGAGAAAAGAAAATGAGACGGTTTTAAAACAAAACACAATGAGAAATAAAATAAAAACCCAAGGGTTGCCCCCCACATTTAATAAAAGGGTTTATAAAAGAAGACGTTTTTTTAAAGGGGTTAAGACGAAAACTTTAGCAAAACCACAAAAATATGAAAAGAGAGGGGAGAGAAGGTTTTAGGTCCGCGGTGCAATAGGGTTTGAGGTGGCTCTCACGCACCCACTCTCATCACTCCAATAAAACTACGCCACTCATCAAGCACTAACACCTAACATCACGGAGCAACAAGCAACACCGACAAAACACAGATGACATGATGCCATGCATGATGCGACAAAATAAAATACCCACACGACGAAAATGGAAAGAAAGGGGAATCTTCTGGAACGTCGGCATCGGGCTGTCACATATGGGCATACAGGCCCCGCTATTGGTTATTGACCGGAGAGTGTCTCGGCCATATCTACATAGTTCTCGAACCCGCAGGGTCTGCACACTCAAGGTTCAGTGACATTTTGGTATAGTTGAGTTATGTATGTTGGTAACCAAAGGTTGTTCGGAGTCCCGAATGAGATACCAGACGTCATGAGGAGTTCCGGAATGGTCCGAAGACGAATATTGACATATAGGAAGAGGGTATTTGGGCTCCGGAATGGCTTCGGGCATTTCCGGTAGTGTATCGAGAATGGCGAATGGGTTTCGGGGGTCCATCGGGGAAAGTCCACCCACCCGAGGGGCCACATGGGCCTAAGAGGTGGGCAGTCAGCCCCTAAAGCCCTTGCGCCAAGGAGGTGGGAGGAGGCCAAGTTGGGAGGGAATCCTACTAGGACTAGGACTCCACCTCCCTTAGTGGAGGAGGAGTCTTCCTCTCTTGGTGCGACACCCCTACCCTTTCCTCCTATATATACTAGAGGGAAGAGAGGGCAGCCTACACATTATTTCAAGGCGCATCCCCTCTCCCTCCCTCTAGTTCGTTTTTTCCTCTAGAATAGGTTCGACAGTGCACGGCGAAGCCCTGCCGGATCAGCTCCACCACCATTGTCGCCACGCCGTTAGGCTGTCGAAGAATTCAGCTACCTCTCCGCTCCCTCTTGCTGGATCAAGAAGGTGAATATTTTCATCAAGCTATACGTGTGCTGAACGCGGAGGTGTCGTCCGTTCGACACTAGACAGGGATGGATCATGATGAGATTGCGGGACGGATCGTGATAAGATCGCGGGACGGATCGTGGTGAGTTCGCGGGACGGATCATGATGGGATCGCGATACGGATTACGATTTGGATCGCGAAAATGTTCAACTACATCAACAGCGTTATATATGCTCTCGCTTAGCGATCTATAAGGATATGTGGATCCAATCTCTCCTTTCATAGATGCACTGGTCATCACCATGGATAGATCTTAATGTGCGCGTGACGTCTTCAGTGTTTGATCGTATCTCGGAGGACATAGAGATAGTGGCGGACCCTGCGGAGCAGGGCCGCCGAACACAATGAATATCATGACCTGGAACTGTCGGGGTTTGGGGTTGGCCTCGACAGTGGGTGAATTGCGAGATCTGATTCGGTCTCACAACCCGGGGATGGTCTTTTTATGTGAAACTAAGAAGAGTGTGGTGGCTATGGAGAAACTACGGTGGAGTTTGGGGTTCAGGTGTGGTATGGCTGTTCCTAGCCACGGGAGTAGTGGGGGGCTTGCTCTATGGTGGAGGGAAAACATCCAAGTGACGATCCGACCATGGTGCAACGCGGAACTTGTGATGGAAGGGAAAACTTGGAGGTTTACTGGTTTCTATGGTGAACCCCGGACAGAGCTGCGCATGCGATCATGGGACAAAATGCGGTATCTGCGAGCGCAAGACGATCTCCCTTGGCTGTGTGCAGGAGACTTTAATGAAATCTTATTCCTCACGGATCAACAAGGAGGCAATAACAGGAGCTTCCAACAGATGGAGGAATTCCGAGACTGCTTGGCCGACTGCGGCTTAGTGGATCTAGGCTTCTCTGGATACCCATTCACATGGGATAATAAACGGGAGGCGGCTCATAATGTTCAGGTTCATTTGGACAGGGCTGTATGTAATGAGGTTTTTGCACAGGTGTTCCCCGACACTATCGTTGAGCATGTTATGACGGAGGAATCAGATCATCAGGCACTACTGATTCGGGTGATGGAGACAGCTCCACGCAAGCAGCAGTGGGGGAACGGGCAATTCCGATACGAGGAGGCATGGACTCGGCACGAGCGATATGATGAGATGGTGGATGAAGCCTGAGCAGCCTCGGACCGTGGATGCATGGGTCTGGAAGCATTGTGGCACCGGCTCGGGTATGTTTCCGGCAATATGAAAAGATGGGCAAGGGAGGTGTTTGGATCAATTCGCAAACAAATTACTAGTTTAAAGGCCGATCTTGTTGACTCAAAAAGGAGAGCCATGGTGACTGGATTGACGTGTGAAACCCGAGATATAGAAGGGCAACTGTGGGATATTTATGAGAGGGAAGAACTCCTTTATCGCCAGAGATCGAGGGTAGATTGGCTTAAGGCTGGTGACCTAAATACCAAATATTTCCAGAGTAGGGCGTCTCATCGCAGAAGGAAAAATACTGTCAAAGCCCTCCTACGGGAGGATGGAACTAAGTGTACGGTGGATGAGGATATGAGAGAATTGGCTGCGGGCTTCTATGAGAAATTATTCACATCAGATGGGTCAGTTGGAGCTAATTCTTTGCTGCAGCATATCCAACCGGCGGTCTCGGGAGAGATGAATGGAAAGCTGACAGGGGCTATATCGGACAAGGAAATAGAGGAAGCCCTTTTTCAGATGGGGCCAACTAAAGCGCCGGGCCCTGATGGTTTGCCAGCCTTATTTTACCAGAGACACTGGTCCTTGGTAAGAGAAGATGTATGCAGAGCGGTTCGTGATTTCCTGAATGGGGTTTCGGCACCGGAGTCTTTCAACGACACGGTTATTGTTATGATACCGAAAGTTGACTCACCGGAGTTACTTTCGCAATTCCGCCCGATTAGTCTGTGCAATGTGTTGTATAAGATTGCTACAAAGGTGCTGGCAAACAGATTGAAGGGCATTTTGCCGGTCATTATCTCAGACGAACAGAGTGCCTTCGTACCAGGGCGACTCATCACGGATAACGTGCTAGTTGCGTATGAATGTATCCATGCAATCCACACGAGGAAAAGAAAGAACCCCCTGTGTGCAGTTAAGCTAGACATGATGAAGGCGTATGATCGAGTGGAATGGAGTTTCTTGGAACAGATGATGCTGCGTTTTGGTTTTGCTAGTGAGTGGGTGGCTATGATTATGCGGTGTGTTCAAACAGCAAGATTCACGATTAAGCTGAATGGAGGTTTCTCGCGGAGGTTCGCCCCATCTAGGGGTCTACGACAAGGTGATCCTCTGTCACCATATCTCTTTCTATTCTGTGTAGAGGGTTTTTCAGCTCTTCTCAGGAGGGCACAGGAGGAGAACCAGATTCGTGGGGTAAAGTTTGGGAGCACTGGCCCCCAAATTACTCACTTGCTTTTTGCGGATGATAGTATTGTTTTCCTTGAGGGCACACGATCAAACATGGATGTGTTATCTGATATACTGCAGCAATATGAGCGAGCGTCTGGACAACGAATAAATCTCCAAAAATCTTCCATATTCTTTGGAAAAGGTACACCAGAGGAGAGAAAGAGGGAGTTGCAGGGTGTGCTCGGGGTGGATAATGAGGCTCTTAGTGAGAGATATTTGGGATTACCAACACTGGTTGGGCGCTCAAAAGATGGGACATTCAAATACGTCACAGAGAGCTCGAAAGGAAAAGTGAATGGGTGGAAGGGACAGGGCCTTTCTAAAGCAGCGAGGGAAGTCCTAGTTAAATCGGTCCTCCAAGCTACACCGACTTATATCATGAGTTGTTTTCATCTCACAAAGAAAATGTGTCGGAACCTGACTTCGATCTCTTCGAAATTCTGGTGGGGTGCAACGAATGGCAATAAGAAGGTGCATTGGATCTTGTGGGAGAAGATGTGTGCTGCAAAACGCGATGGAGGGATGGGGTTCAGGGATATGGAGGCTTTTAACCAAGCATTATTGGCAAAACAAGTATGGAGAATTTTGCAGGCCCCTCTATCGCTATGTGCGCGAGTTTTGAAGGCACACTATTTTCCGAGCTGCTCCATCCTCTCTGCTACGTGCCCATCAAATGGTTCTTCCACCTTTAGAGGGATTCTCCATGGTAGAGACCTTTTGAATATGGGGCTCATTTGGCGTATTGGGGATGGTACCAACATCAGGGTTTATCATGATAACTGGATTCCAAGGAGTGGAAGCCTCGCGCCTCTAGGTGCGGTTTATGTGCAAGGAGTGGCGAAGGTGGCCGACCTGCTGATCCAATCTGGAGGAGCATGGGATGTAGCTAAGCTAGCGGTTGTGTTCCCGCCGGATGAGGCTGCTGAGATCGAACAAATTGCGGTGGGGGGACAGGGTTCCCAGGATTTTCTGGCCTGGAACTATACCAAGGATGGGATTTTCTCTGTTCGCTCTGCTTATCACCTGCGCATGGCGCAAAATCGAACTCGGTCCGGCCAGCCGGAGTCGTCGTCAGCGGTTACTAAGCATAAGGGCTTCCTAGGGCTATGGGAGACAAAGGCGCTCCCTAAAGCGAAGATCCATATGTGGAGGCTGATCCCCAATGGTTTGGCTGTAGGTACGGAACTGCATAGGCGGAGAATAAAACCAGGGGTCTTCTGCTGTGTGTGCGGAAGAGAGGAGACGAACATGCACCGGTTCTGGAGATGTCAGCATTCTATACTATTCTGGGATAAGTTCCGCACTGAACTGGATATGGCAATAGCGGTGCCGCCTAGTAATCTAGTTTCACAAAGTGCACTTGCTAATTGGCTGCTGGGGTGGTTTGCTGGAGCATCAAATGAGCAAAGGGAAGCCATGATCCAGGCTGTTTATGCTCTATGGCTGGCACGCAATGAGACGAGGGAGGGAAAGAAGATTGAGGATCCACATGAAATCATAGCACGGGTTTGCCGCTATATGAAGGAATGGAGGGACGCACACGAGGCTGGTCCTGCGGTGGCAAAACATGTGATAACACAACGCTGGACCCCCCCACAAGCGGGTTGGGCAAAGGTAAATTCAGATGGGGCGATGGATCGGTACGACAGTAAAGGAGGAGGGGGAGCCGTCATCAGGACTGATACGGGTGGTTTTCTTGCGGGGTCATGTCATTTCTTTCCCCGTTTAGGTGACCCCGAAGCTGCGGAGATTTTGGCTTGTCGACAGGCTCTCGAATTGGCGGCTACTATACAGGTCCAACGGATCCATCTAGAACTGGACTGCGAGTCTTTGGTGCAAAGGATCAATCATCCAGCGAGGGATCTCTCAGCTACCGGTACTTGGGTTGAAGACATAAAATCTCGCCTCCGCGGGTTCGTCGATTCACAAGTGTCTTGGATTCGACGTTCTGCTAATGTTGCCGCGCATAAGTTAGCTAAGATAGGTGTAGGAGAAGAACTTTGTAAGGTGTGGCTGGCATCCCCTCCGGACTGTATTATGGAGGTGGTCGTCGAGGACATACCCAATTTGTTTGATTCTTAATAAGAGCGGCAAGATTTTTTTTAAAAAGATCTTATGTGCGTGTAGAAAAATTTTGTTTGTCATCCGGCGTTCCCCAACAGATGTGACATAAAAATGTCTCATCTAGATGAGCCTTAGGGCAACCACTATGTGCCCAAAGCAATATTGGCCACATAGTCATTGATGGAAATTGGTGTCAAAGTTTTGTCATGTGTGCAATGCTTTCATAGCCAATTATATTGTCACGTGGGTCCAGTCTACAAATAGATTTGCATAAAGAAATCTTCTCCTTCCTAAAATACCGAATGCAACCAAACAATACCATATTTTATTCCTTTGCTTAGTTTGGAATCGATGCTTCTACTGGCTCCGGTTTCAGTTATTTAGCTTTTGGCATCCCTATCTAGCACCTCCATGGTGTAGAAAGCCGACGCCAAAGGACACATCTTGTTTCGAAAATGCTATTTGGCCTACATAGTGGCTGCCCTTAGACACACCCAACATAATTATACCATTGGGCCAAAGATTTAATCGTGCTAACATAGTCAGATATACCGCATGGCTTACCAAGTGTAGCGAACCAATTTGGATTCGAACATGAGACTCTCCAAGGGGCATTCGATTCAATTGAGAAGACGAGAGAAGAGATTGATGCAATTTAGATGAAGGTCGACATTGTTCGTTTTGGCGGCGGTTTGAGGCACTTTGCAAGATTCTACGGTTATTCTATACATACGCGATGGTTGCTGGACATATGGGTGATGCATGGTACTAATGTCATGTGACTGGTGATGGCTAAAATATGACACGTAAATAACTACACACTGTTGAGTAAATAGGCAATTTTCCGAGTGTATTAATCCACGAGATAATAACTAGCATAGCATTGACTAGACTAATGACGTACTGATCTTGAACTAACCTAGCACATACTATGCATACAAATAGTACTGCTAGGATAAATACGAACATGAGGATAAACGAGTCATACCCTCCAATAGGCCAGTTGGCCGTAGCAGCAGCGTTGGCGTTGGATGCGGCCGTAGCAGCAGCAACAACATCCTCTGCCCTCTTCTTCTCAACTTCAAGGGCGAGACGATCGGCCTCGGATGGTGAAGACATGGCGATGACGAGGACGACGCGGATGTAGACGAAGCAGACAGACGGAGGCAAGCAGTCGCGTGATCGCTCCCCAAAAACCTAATCGCCCCTCTCCCGTACAGGAACAGGAGAGGCGGGGTTTCGGAGGCCTGCTCTCCCGTCGACGACGGAGTCGCCGGCGGCAGCAGCAGCAAAAGGAACGAACGCGTGAGGCAGATGTGATATGATTCTCGTGACAGCTAGGGTTGGCGTTAGCCCTACTTAAGTAGGCGGTCGGGCGGAGAGACGTGGGCCGAACCCACGTCCGAGTCGGTAACAGCCCACGATCCGACGTCTCGGATCATGCCGTGTCCGTTACGTATTCTCCGTTCCTGACCGACAAAAATAAGCGCGTAGGTATGAGCTCCGCTCGGCTCATTCCCGCAACCCGCGACGAGGCGTGGCGAGGCGGGCGGCGGAGGAGGAGTGCGCGAGGGCAGCTTATCTTCTCACTCTCCAATAGCATGTGGAAGAGAGACCCTTATAAAGGGGTCCAACTTCTCCTCCACTAGCGGAGTGGGACTAAACTTCCCACCACCTTGTCATGCCACCACCTACATGGGCCCTTGAAGATTTTTCTGAAATTCTCTTATGGGCCTAAGGCCCATCACTAATATAAACAATCCCCCACCAGATCTCAAGGGCACATCGTGTTCCCTCGTTCCAATCACTGTTTTAATATACCAGCATTTCAATGAAGACATGTTAAGGTTGAGCTTCACCTAGAGCAAGTAGCTACACCCCTTTACAACTGAACAATGGACCATACCTTGAATTGTCAGTTTGGCGTAAAGGAGGTTCACCACAAGTCTTACTAGTACTAGGCTGCCGAAGGTGACCCCTCGGGTGGAGCATATTAGTCACACTCGTGGCTTATTCATGAGTTTACTAGAGATCACCCAAATCTCATAGACTGTAACCAGCAGTCAGGCTCATATAGGTGTGTTCCTCCAAAGATCGCTCTGTAGGACAGCATCTTGCTTACACATAAGCTTTAGAACACATTAAGACAGTAGTCATCCTACCATACAGTATCCGAGAGCATTGCATCTCCAACGGAGTGGGTAAGTAAAGTTACTCTCCTCGGTTCACCACTGGCTTGTTTTCCCGGGTCCTACTTCACGGGATCTCCGATCATATACATTGGGTTACTACCATGGCAACTCATGTGGGTCTCATACCCATCTCCCTTGATGCACTATCTATCACAACACGTGATATCCCTTTAGTAAAGGGATCTGCCAGATTCTTAGCCGTTTGGATGTAATCCAACGCTATCACTCCGGAGTTTCTCAAACGTCTGACAGACTTCAATCTCATTCTTATATGTTTGTTGGACTTCATATTGTCCTTTGAACTCTTCACTTTGACAATAACCGTCTGATTATCGCAGTTCATAAGGATAGCCGGAACCGGCTTCTCAACCACAGGTAAGTCCATCAAAAGATCTCGAAGAAATTCTGCTTCGACACCAGATGTGTCTAATGCTGTTAATTCTGCTTCCATTGTCGATCTCGTTAAGATCGTTTGCTTGCAAGACTTCCAGGAAACAACACCACCCCCAAGAGTAAACATATACCCAGTAGTGGCCTTCATCTCATCAGCATCAGAGATCCAATTCGCATCACTATACCCTTCAAGTACCGAAGGGTATCCCGTATAGTGAAGTCCGTGGTTGACAGTACCTTTCAGGTAGCGCATATTCTTTCAACAGCATGCCAATGAACATCTCCCGGGTTTGCAACAAACCGGCTAAGTTTGCTCACAGCAAACGCGATGTCAGGCCTCGTTGCGCTAGCTAGGTACATAAGCGAACCGATAATTTGAGAGAATCTCAATTGATCTATAGCTGTGCCTTTAAACTTTCGAATAAGCACACTAGGATCATATGGTGTTTGAGAAATTTTGCAGTCTGAATATCCAAAGCGACTTAAAATCTTCTCAACATAGTGGGATTGCAGAAGTGTAATCCCACCCTCATCATCTCTCAAAAGCTTGATGTTCAAGATAACATCAGCCACCCCAAGGTCCTTCATCTCAAAGTTTTGAGACAGAAAAGACTTAACCTCCTCAAATACTTTGAGGTTGGTTCCAAATATCACTATGTCATCAACATACAAGCACAATATAACTCCTTCGCCCCCACCATGGCGATAGTATACACATTTGTCAGCTTCATTCACAACGAAGCCAACAGATGTCAGAGTTGTATTAAACTTCTCATGCCATTGCTTAGGTGCTTGTCTCAGACCATATAAAGATTTCAGCAACTTACACACCTTTCCTTCCTGACCTTCTATCACAAAGCCATCTGGCTGTTGCATATAGATTTCCTCATTTAGCTCTCCATTCAGGAAAGCCTTCTTAACGTCCATTTGATGAACGAGAAGACCATGAGAGGCCGCCAATGAGAGTAGTACTCGAATCGTGGTCAGTCTAGCCACAGGTGAATAAGTATCAAAGAAATCTTCTTCTTCTTTCTGGGCATAGCCCTTGGCCACAAGCCTAGCCTTGTACTTTTCAATCGTACCATCGGGCCTAAGCTTCTTTTTGAACACCCACTGGCATCCCAATGGTTTGCAACCATATGGAGGATCAGTAATTTCCCATGTCTCATTAGCCATGATGGAATCCATTTCGCTACGGACCGCAGCTTTTCAGTAATCAACATCTGGAGAAGCATACGCTTCTGAAATAGAAGTCGGATTATCATCCACGAGGTATACGAAGAAATCATCACCAAAGGTCTTTGCAGTCCTTTGTCTCTTGCCCCTACCAAGGGTTTCCTCATCATCCTCCTTAGGATTATCATCATGTGTTTGTTCATAATATTCCATAGGTATGGCAGGCTCGGGAGTTATCTCAGATTCCTGTCTAGAAGTGCTTTGCATATCTCTCATGGGAAATATATCCTCAAAGAATGCAGCATCCCTCGACTCCATTATTGTACCGACCTTCACGTCAGGTACCTCAGATTTCACTACTAGAAATATATAGCCTACGCTATTCTTAGCGTTTCCCAAATTAACGCAGTCCACAGTCTTTGGTCCAAGCTTACGCTTCTTGGGGATCGGTACATTGACTTTCGCCAAGCAAGCCCAAGTACGTAAGTACGAGAGCGTCGCCCTTCTCTTCGACCACTCCTCGTAGGGAGTGACCTCATTATCTTTTGTAGGAACTTTATTCAGGACATGACACGTGCACTAGTGGGGACAGGGCCTATAGCCCCGGCCCGTAAGGGGCTTTAGTCCCGGTTCACCAACCGGGACTAAAGGGGCGGGACTAAAAGCTTAACCTTTAGTCCCGGCCCTGTTCCAAGCCGGGACTAAAGGTGCTCCACGTGGGCGCCTCAGAGCGCCCTCAGGGGCAGGCCCTTTAGTCCCGGTTCTTTACACGGACCGGGACTAAAGAGTTTCAGATTTTTTTTATTTTTGGGTTTTAGGGTTTTAGGGTTTAGGTGTTCGGGAGATTAACATGATGCCTCATTTGGTGTTCGGGAATTAGTTTTCATATAATTCTAAATAGAAATAATTATGCATATATATATATATATATATATATATATATATATATATATAAGATTAACTTATCTTACAAGCGAGCATATATATACAATTATATGGAGATCTGAATTATCGGGACTAGAGCCCGTCTATTCGATTACATGGACGAACATCAGTAATGGCCCCTAGCTACACTAAATCGTCCTTTGTCATCTATAGCTTCCGTCCTCAGAAAGGTCGCAAGCTCCTCTGCAATAGCAATCGCGCGTTGCTCTGGTAGGACCTTCTCCCTCATGGCCGTGTACTATATAAGAAGAGGAGATGAATATGAACATCAATCATGATAACAAAGAATGACGGGTAAAAATAGAGGTGTGAATGTTCATTGCTTACATCGAATCTGTGATCCTTGTGCTCAGAGGTAAACGTGCGAATGGTCTCGCAAACATAGTATCCGCATAGATGCGTCCCCCGTGGCTGCTGGTCGCACTTTGCGAGAATAGAATATATATAATCAAAATAATAATCTAGCATCATAAATGTATTGAAAATAGAAGTATATCATACTACTACTTACCTGAGCCGCTCTAAAGGTCAGCTTCTCAGGCTCGATACCGGGAGTCACGCACTTGAACCACTTCCAAACCCTGCCCGACAAGGATAATGATTTGCTAAGTTTTTCATTAATTGATATATCAGAAAATCATCGAAAGAGACCGATAGAGCGCAAGAATGATTGAAATTACCCTTGGAGCATGTCCTGCAGGCTTTGGAACTGTTCCAAGGGTCTCGATAATGGGTCGAAGGCATCAACTCTTCCCTTATCAATTTGAATGTCCAACAGAATCCAATGGAAGCTGCACATGTATATATATATATGTGTGTGTGTCAGTAACTTATCAATTACACTTATAAGTGAATGGACACAACAGAGTAAAGACCCTCACCTGAAGTTGTATGGAAACAGTATGTGGTCACAGAAATTTTGATCTGTTAGAAACCTTAGAAGGTTTTCCTCCGTCTCCTTGGGTTTTGTAAGTTAGCGTCGCTATATGTATTTTATCTGGGTCAATAAACCCAATATTTAGGATGTTCCTACTTTTACAATCCAAAATCTTCATTCTGCATAATAGAGTACAAGTTATATATAGACAATGAATTGAAATAACTAAACAAGTTATATGTAGACAACGAATTGAAAAACTTATAGACAATAGCAACTCATAAGCGATTTGTCCAAGGCGTCACCATTGTACATCTGGAAGAGTTCATCAAAGTCGATATGGATTTCTTCGGGGCGGCCGTAGTACTCCTGTGGGACACTCACCACGATCATCGTTCTCCCATTCTTTGATTCACTTAAGTACCATGTATGCAAGTAAGGCATATTTGTTGGGAGATCATCTTTGCTGACCAAAGGCGCTCCCATGACAAACTGTGGCTTAGGGGCTACCACAGCCTTGGGTAACCTGTCGTCTTGGGAAGCCAGAATGTCTTCAACCGGGATACCCCATTCATCCGCCCACTTCTTTACTAATTCCAAATCTTGCCCCTGCACCGGAGGGGGGACATTCTCGGGTAACACCCTGAGGGGTGGGGTCGAATGTTTGGCCTGTTGTCCAAGCTGAGGAACGTCTGATTTTTTCTTGCTTGTAGTTGAACTTGATTTGCTCCCACTTGCACTTGCACGTGATCTGCTCTTTTTCACTTCCTTCTGCAATGTGCGTGTATAGTCATCAGGCTTATGGTGCAAGTCATACTGTGATGGAAGGGTCGTGAAGTATTTTGCAAATGCTATTTGCTTCTCGGTGTATTCCGGACGGGGCTCGGGTTCCTTCTTTTTCATCTGCGCATCATGATGTTCCTTTGCTATCCTGGCGTTTTCCTTGGGGGTACGATCATAAGGTCTGGTAGGAAGATTAGCATGAGGTACCTTTGGGAGGGGCGACAGTTTGCGCTTTGGGGGGCTCCGTCGCTTAGAAATCGTCGGGGAGCGTTCTTGCTGGCACGCTTCCGCTTAGTATCCGGAGCGGGCGGCGGCGGAGACGGACGACCCAAGTCCGGCGGCGGTGATCGACATGGACTCGTGTTGTGCTGGCCGACGTCATGTGGAGGGCTTGGAGGTGATGGAGGTGTAGGTGACCTGCGACGACTTGGAGGCGGTGTTGTCCTTGGGGCCGAGCCTGGAAGCTTGATGTAGTTCTTGTCCCATAGGATGACTCCACCCAGTACTTCTCCGAGTGTCCTCTCATCTTCGGGTCCAGCTATGTCGAGCTCCATATCATGAAACCCCGCCATGATTTCATCCACCCCGACTTTAGCAAAGCTAGTTGGAATCTCACGGCCATGCCAGCGTGCATCAGGGCCAGAAGGTAAAGCTTGTCCGACGGCCACCTTCATGGATATGTTCTTGAATTTCTGATGGAGTTCACGTGATGTTGACTCCTTGATTCCATCCACGGGGTAGCCGGGACCGCCCTCTATCATTCTTCGTGCATCGTCGGGCGGGGCCTCAGATTCAGCCACGCTGCTTTTCCGCTTAGATGGGGCGCCGGTAATATCAAATACAGGATCTTCCTGGCGCGCTACTCCTCTAAGATCATCAATCTGCTTCTGTTGCTCGTTAATCCTGGCAAGCAACTGGTTGAACTTGTCATTCTCCTCATCCTGCTGCCGCTTCTTTGCTCTCTCTCGGCTTCTGTAAGTGTCTTGGTCTCTGGCAAACCCAAGCCACCACGGGTAAGAAGGACCGAAGCCTCGCGTTCATCCTCCATGTTCGTCATTGCCGAGGACCAGTGTGAGCAAATCTTTCTCTCTATCTGCAGTGAACTTTCTTTTTCCCTCCTTAATTTCTTTCACTCTCCTTTTCCAATTCTCCCTGGGTATCCTAAGACCATCACTGCAGATGAGGTCCCATGTTTCTTCGTCGTACGAACCACCATGCGCAAGGAACCAATTTCTTGCTCTCAATTCCCACTCATCACGGAGTGGTTCAGGTACGATGCCTTTAGCTAGCACATCTTGCTCTTTCTTATCCCACTTTGGGATGGCAGTCTTATAGCCCCCTCGCCCCAGCTTGTGGTGATATTTATTCTTGTCGGCATTTATCTTGTTCTTTTCTGATAATGCCTGGGCATCTTCTGACTCCTTGTACTCTTGAAATGCCTTCCAGTGATTCGCCTGCTTGGCTAGATACCCCTCGAATACTGGCACTTTCTTTGTCTTCAGATAGTTTTTCCATAGCTTCTTCTTCCAGCTACGGAACAGTTCGGCCATCTTCTTTAGAGTCCACTGCTTGACTTTGGCCCTCAGTTTGTCTGCAGCGTCTTCATTGTCACATTCTGGCAGGTTGAAATGTGACATGAGATCATTCCAAAGATTATCTGTGTACCTTTCGGCGACATAGTCATTATCGGCTGCCCCTTTGCTCTTGTTCCACTCCCGAACGCTGATCGGGACGTGATCCCTAACGAGAACTCCGCATTGCTTCTTGAATGTGTCAGCAACATTCTTAGGAAGCTTGGGTTCGCCCGTAGGCAATATCACCTCAAAGGTGTAATGCGTCCGTGCATCCAACTTTCTAGTCGGGCCTCGTTTCGTAGCTTTGCTCGATGTGGAGGCCTAAGAGGGAGAAACATTCGTCAAATGAATGTATATGTATACAATATAGAGCTATCTCCAATATTTTTCACATATTACAAGTGATTGTCGAACTTCATATGTATACCTCGCCGGACTTTATTATTTCTTCACCGGCTTCTCCATCAGTGGAGCTATCACCTTCTCCGTCATTGGACCTATCTCCTGCCCCATCGGCTTCATCTTCGTGTCGGTCGACCTCCATTCCATATCCGGAGGGGTTTAGATATGACGACGGAGATTCAGTTGGTTCAACGTCGGGGCCGTCTTTGATTATATCTTCGAGAAGTTCTTCCTCTTCGAGGTTCCTGATATGTGGATCCATAGTTCTGCAAAAAACGGACATTTGATTAACTAATAAACTAACAAACTATATAAGAGGGGTTGGAAACTTCGAAGTGTCGTTTTATATAGGAGGACCTTTAGTCCCGGGTCTTGGCTAGAACCTAAACTCTAAAATATGTCTAACGGATTCTCTTAACCTTTAAGGATTTAACAAAATGGCGACATTCTAGATGTGTAGAAAATGATCCTATTTTTCCTGATCTCATCTACCCTTCTATATGTCACATTATTCTATCAGGAACTCTGTTCCAAAACAACTTTAGTCCCGGGTCGTGGCTCCACCCGGGACTCCTAGATTTCTGCATAGTATTCAAAGTAGGAGTACTTTTCCAATTTGAGCATTCAATAACTAAAACCAAATCGTAAAATAAAGTAGTATTCAAATTAGCATGCATTCAATTATAAGCAAATACATCATCTCTTTTGTCCGTACATCGTCGAATATTATCACTAATACTCCTCGAATACTATCATACATATAGCATCACTGATACATCTAGAACCGTAGCGCCCAACGGGTATCGTCGCGGGCGGTGGACACCCAAAGAGAAGGAACCATCACAAGATCATAGATCGAGTGAGATCCCCGAAGAACCTGCTACGTATGCTCGAACCTGCCCTCTAACGCAACCATGTAGCGACGGATGTACTCATCCTCCTCGCTGACACGGTGACGTACCACATCTGCGGTGTCCGGAAGCCTCGGCACTGTCACTGGCCCACGCGACCGCCACCAATCAAGGATCGGGTCAACAACGGGCTGGCTCCTCACCAACCTACGCCCCCCGGAAGGTAGCACCTCCCAATACCAGCCGGGCGGAGCCCAGTCCCGGACAGGGCCCCTCTGATCAAGCAGGTGTCCTCCGCCGAGTCGACGACGAGGATGCGGGATAGGCATCGTAAAATGAACTAAAAAAATAAACTAGTTCTATTAATTTTCTTGCTAAAAATAAACTATTAACTCTTAAGCATATACAATAGCAAAATTAAACTATTAACACTTAAGCATATAGAATAGCAAAATTAAGCAATAATCTAAGAAACACTATTAACACTTAAGCATATACACTATACAATAGCAAAATTAAATGACAAAAAATATATATTTCTTCTTCTTGTAACCCTAACCTAATTTTTCCTCTTCTTCTATTTCTTCTTCTACTTCTACTTCTCCTCTTCTTCTACTACTTCTCCTCTTCTCTTCTTCCACTTCTCCTCTCCTCCTCTTCTAATTTTTTTTTCTTCTTCTACTTCTCCTCTTCTTCTATTTTTCCTCTTCTTCTCCTCTCCCCCTCTTCTTATTCTCCTTTTTCTTCTTTTCTTCTCCTCCTCTTCTTATTTTCCTTTTTCCTAATCTTATTTTCTTATTTTTGTTCATATTTCTTCTTCTTGTAACCCTAACCTAATTCTAAATATTACTAACCCTAATAATCTAGCACAAACCTAATAACAATAGGAATTAAATGACAAAAAAAATCTTTTTCTTTTTCTTCTTTTCTTCCATTTTTCTTCTTTTCTTCTCCTTTTTCTTCCTTTCTTCTCCTTTTTCTTCTTTTCTTCTCCTTTTTCTTCCTTTCTTCTCCTTTTTCTTCCTTTCTTCCCTTTTTCTTCTTTTCTTCTCCTTTTTGTTCTTTTCTTCTCCTTCCCTTTTTCTTATTTTCTTCTCCTTTTTATTCGTTTCTTCTCCTTTTTCTTCCTTTCTTCTCCTTTTTCTTCCTTTCTTCTCCTTTTTCTTCCTTTCTTCTCCTTTTTCTTCTTTTCTTCTCCTTTTTCTTTTTTTCTTCTACTGGCCGGAGTGTTGGGGAGGAGGGGGCGGGGGGCTTACCGGCCGGAGGTGTCGACGGCGCGCGGCGAGGACGACGGCGACGGCGAGGAGGACGGCAGGCGGCGGCGAGGAGGACGGCGGGCAGCCTGACGGCATCGTCGAGGTCGTTGGTGTGCCGCTGGGCAGGAGAACGAGAGGAAGAAGAGAAACGAACGATTTGGGTTGGAATTTTTCTAACTCCCGCTTGTATAGGTGGATCTTTAGTCACGTTTCGGGGCTCGAACCGGGACTAAAGACCCCCTTTAGTCCCGGGTGGAGCCACGACCCGAGACTAAAGGCCCTTTTTCGGCATACCAAAAGGCGGGAAGCAGGGGCCTTTAGTCCCGGTGCAGAGCTCCAACTGGGACTAAAGGGGTCTTTAGTCCCGGTTGGAGCCACGCACCGGGACTAAAGCCCCTCCTCGGCAGGCGGCAGGCGAGGGGCTTTAATCCCGGGTCGTGGCTCCACCCGGGACTAAAGCCCCTCCTCGGCTGCACGATAAGTTTAGTCCCACCTCACCCAGCGAGGGGGACTAACACTTGTTTATAAGCCACGTCGCAGCTACTCCATCGAGCTCCTCTCTAAAGCAGGCTTACGGGCCTAAACTGACTATAAATTTAAAAATTCAAACTATATTTGAAATTGTGGAGAAACTTAAACCTGAATTCAAAGTGAGCTCACTTTGAATTTAGGTTTAATTTTCTTTACAAATTCTCATATAGTTTCAATTTTTTTCTATTTTCAAAATTAACTATTTTGTTATTTTCAATTAAAAACTATGTTTATTAAAATTCTTTTTGCATATTTGAGAATTTCACAAAAATATGATAATGAAAAGTGTTTGAAATTGAATAAATAATTCAAAACTATTTTATATTTTCAAAAGTAATTATTTTGACTATCCAAACTATTAACTATTTTGTTATTTTCAATTAAAAACTATGTTTATTAAAATTCTTTTTGCATATTTGAGAATTTGACAAAACTATGATAATGAAAAGTGTTTGAAATTGAATAAATAATTCAAAACTATTTTCTATTTTCAAAAGTAATTATTTTGACTATCCAATCTATTAACTATTTTGTTATTTTCAATTAAAAACTATGTTTATTAAAATTCTTTTTGCATATTTGAGAATTTGAAAAAACTATGATAACGAAAAGTGTTTGAAATTGGATAAATAATGCAAAACTATTTTCTATTTTCAAAAGTAATTATTTTGACTATCCAAACTATTAACTATTTTGTTATTTTCAATTGAAAAGTGTTTGAAATTGAAAAGCACTACAAATGAACTCTGAAAATGTTGAAAGTTGGCATGCTATCATCATTTCACCCACATAGCATGTGTTAAAAAGTTGAGAGGGCTACGACAAAAACTGGATGCACTTCGTGTACAAAACGGACAATCTCCCTCGAAGTATCAGGGTTTCGAACGAGAACTCATCTCTTACAAAGGGATTTCATTTTTTTGAACTTATTTGATCTCCATACTTTTTGTGTGTTCAAAATGCACCATTCGAAGGCACATCACAAAATTTCAAAAATTTCTGACATCATTTGGTATTCTTCGAGCATTTACTTATTTTTTTTAGCTAGTTGACCCTGAAATTGAAAAAGCACTACAAATAAACTCTGAAAATGTTGAAAGTTGGCATGCTATCATCATTTCATCCACATAGCATGTGTTCAAAAGTTGAGAGGGCTACGACAAAAACTGGATGCACTTCGTGTACAAAACGGACAATCTCTTTCGAAGTATCATGGTTTCGAACGAGAACTCATCTCTTACAAAGGGATTTCATTTTTTTGAACTTATTTGAACTCCATACTTTTTGTGTGTTCAAAATGCACAATTCAAAGGCACATCACAAAATTTCAACAATTTCTGACTTCATTTGGTATTCTTCGTGCACTTACTTTTTTTTGAGCTAGTTGACCCTGAAATTGAAAAGCACTACAAATAAACTCTTAAAATGTTGAAAGTTGGCATGCTATCATCATTTCACCCACATAGCATGTGTTAAAAAGTTGAGAGGGCTACGACAAAAACTGGATGCACTTCGTGTACAAAACGGACAATCTCTCTCGAAGTATCATGGTTTCGAACCAGAACTCATCTCTTACAAAGGGATTTCATTTTTTTTAACTTATTTGAACTCCATACTTTTTGTGTGTTCAAAATGCACCATTCAAAGGCACATCACAAAATTTCAACAATTTCTGACTTCATTTGGTATTCTTCGTGCACTTACTTTTTTTTTTGAGCTAGTTGACCCTGAAATTGAAAAGCACTACAAATGAACTCTGAAAATGTTGAAAGTTGGCATGCTATCATCATTTCACCCAAATAGCATGTGTTAAAAAGTTGAGAGGGCTACGACAAAAACTGGATGCACTTCGTGTACAAAACGGACAATCTCTCTCGAAGTATGAGGGTTTCGAACGAGAACTCATCTCTTACAAAGGGATTTCATTTTTTGAACTTATTTAAGCTCCATACTTTTTGTGTGTTCAAAATGCACCATTCAAAGGCACATCACAAAATTTTAACAATTTCTGACTTCATTTGGTATTCTTCGTGCATTTACTTTTTTTTTTGAGCTAGTTGACCCTGAAATTGAAAAGCACTACAAATGAACTCTGAAAATGTTGAAAGTTGGCATGATATCATCATTTCACCCACATAGCATGTGTTAAAAAGTTGAGAGGGCTACGACAAAAACTGGATGCACTTCGTGTACAAAACGGACAATCTCTCTCGAAGTATCAGGGTTTCGAACGAGAACTCATCTCTTACAAAGGGATTTCATTTTTTTGAACTTATTTGAACTCCATACTTTTTGTGTGTTCAAAATGCACCATTCGAAGGCACATCACAAAAATTCAACAATTTCTGACTTCATTTGGTATTCTTCGTGCATTTACATTTTTTTAGCTAGTTGACCCTGAAATTGAAAAGCACTACAAATGAACTCTCAAAATGATGAAATTTGGCATGCTATCATCATTTCACCCGCATAACATGTGTTAAAAAGGTGAGAGGGCTACGACAAAAACCGGATGCACTTTGTGTACAAAACGGACAATATCTCTCGAAGTATGAGGGTTTCGAACGAGAACTCATCTCATACAAAGGGATTTCATTTTTTTGAACTTATTTGAACTCCATACTTTTTGTGTGTTCAAAATGAACCATTCAAAGGCACATCACAAAACTTCAACAATTTCTGACTTCATTTGGTATTCTTCGTGCATTTAATTTTTTTTTAGCTAGTTGACCCTGAAATTGAAAAGCACTACAAATGAACTTTGAAAATGTTGAAAGTTGGCATGCTATCATCATTTCACCCAAATAGCATGTGTTAAAAAGTTGAGAGGGCTACGACAAAAACTGGATGCACTTCGTGTACAAAACGGACAATCTCTCTCGAAGTATGAGGGTTTCAAACGAGAACTCATCTCTTACAAAGGGATTTCATTTTTTGAACTTATTTAAACTCCATACTTTTGGTGTGTTCAAAATGCAGCATTCAAAGGCACATCACAAAATTTTAACAATTTCTGACTTCATTTGGTATTCTTCGTGCATTTACTTTTTTTTTGAGCTAGTTGACCCTGAAATTGAAAAGCACTACAAATGAACTCTGAAAATGTTGAAAGTTGGCATGCTATCATCATTTCACCCACATAGCATGTGTTAAAAAGTTGAGAGGGCTACAACAAAAACTTGATGCACTTCTTGTACAAAACGGACAATCTCTCTCGAAGTATCACGATTTCGAACGAGAACTCATCTCTTATAAAGGGATTTCATTTTTTTGAACTTATTTGAACTCCATAATTTTTGTGTGTTAAAAATGCACCATGCAAAGGCACATCACAAAATTTCAACAATTTCTGACTTCATTTGGTATTCTTCGTGCATTTACTTATTTTTTTTGAGCTAGTTGACCCTGAAATTGAAAAGCACTACAAATGAACTCTGAAAATGTTGAAAGTTGGCATGCTATCATCATTTCACCCACATATAATTGTGTTAAAAAGTTGAGAGGGCTACGACAAAAACTGGATGCACTTCGTGTACAAAACGGACAATCTCTCTCGAAGTATCAGGGTTTCGAACGAGAACTCATCTCTTACAAAGGGATTTCATTTTTTGAACTTATTTAAACTCCATACTTTTTGTGTGTTCAAAATGAACCATTCAAAGGCACAACACAAAATTTCAACAATTTCTGACTTCATTTGGTATTCTTCGTGCATTTACTTATTATTATTTTCGCTAGTTGACCCTGAAATTGAAAAGCACTACAAATGAACTCTGAAAATGTTGAAAGTTGGCATGCTATCATCATTTCACCCACATAGCATGTGTTAAAAAGTTGAGAGGGCTACGACAAAAACTGGATGCACTTCGTGTACAAAACGGACAATCTCTCTCGAAGTATCAGGGTTTCAAACGAGAACTCATCTCTTACAAAGGGATTTCATTTTTTTGAACTTATTTGAACTCCATACTTTTTGTGTGTTCAAAATGCACCATTCAAAGGCACATCACAAAATTTCAACAATTTCTCACTTCATTTGGTATTCTTCATGCATTTACTTATTTTTTTTGAGCTAGTTGACCCTGAAATTGAAAAGCACTACAAATGAACTCTGAAAATGTTGAAAGTTGGCATGCTATCATCATTTCACCCACATAGCATGTGTTAAAAAGTTGAGAGGGCTATGACAAAAACTGGATGCACTTCGTGTACAAAACGGACAATCTCTCTCGAAGTATCAGCGTTTCGAACGAGAACTCATCTCTTACAAAGGTTTATTAAAATTCTTTTTGCATATTTGAGAATTTGACAAAACTATGAAAATGAAAAGTGTTTGAAATTTAGTACATTCCATACATGCATTACATAAAAGGTTTAATACATTATTACATTATTGCACCAATATTCCTATCTATTATTTCTGTTTTCTTCTGGGTCGTAGCCATGGAGAATCTTCATCATTCAGTAGGATGCTTGGGTCGGTTTTCACTTTGAAGGGCGGAATTTCATGGAACTTATTATAATCTTCTGACATGTCTGTCTTGTCATCTACTCCCACGATGTTTCTTTTCCCTCAAAGAACTATGTGGCGTTTTGGCTCATCGGACGATATCTTCTTTTGCTGATTTCTTTTTCTCGTTTTTGTAGACATGTCCTTCACATAGAAAACCTGAGCGACATCATTGGCTAGGACAAATGGTTCGTCCATGTACGCAAGATTGTTGAGATCCACTGTTGTCATGCCGTACTTTTGGTCTACAACTACCCCGCCTCGTGTCAGCTTCACCCATTTGCACCGAAACAAAGGGATCTTAAAAGTAGGTCCATAGTCAAGTTCCCATATCTCCTCTATGTACCCGTAATATGTTTCCAAACAGTGCCCATTCTTGTGAGTTGCATCAAAGCGGACACCACTATTTTGGTTGGTGCTCTTTTTATCTTGGGCAACCGTGTAAAATGTATTCCCATTTATCTCATACCCTTGGAAAGTACATATAGTCGAAGATGGTGGCCTGGCCAAACAGTACAGCTGATCTCCAACGGTGTCGTCATTCATGAGATGTGTCTGCAACCAACTGCCGAAAGTCTTCTCGTGTTCCCCTTCAATCCAAGAGTCAGCCTTCCCCGGGTTTTCGGAGCGTAGAATATTCTTGTGTCTCACTATATACGGAGCCACCACGGTGGAATTGTGTAGAACTGTGTAGTGTGCTTGAGAGAAAGAATGCCCGTCCATACATACTTTTGCTTTCCTTCCTAGTGTGCCTTTTCCTGTCAGCCTACCCTCATACCGAGATTCAGGAACACCAATCGGCTTAAGGTCAGGAAGAAAATCCACACAAAACTCAATGACCTCCTCTGTTCCATAGCCCTTGGAGATGCTTCCTTCTGGCCTAGCACGGTTACGAACATATTTCTTTAAGACTCCCATGAACCTCTCGAAGGGGAACATATTGTGTAGAAACACAGGACCGATAATTCTAATCTCTTTGACTAGGTGAACTAGGAGGTGTGTCATTATATTGAAGAAGGATGGCGGGAACAACAACTCAAAGCTGACCAGACATTGGACCACATCAATCTGTAACCCTGATAGACTTTCTCGATCGATTACCTTCTGAGAAATTGCATTGAGGAATGTACATACCTTCACAATTGCCAGGCGAACATTTTCCGGTAGAATTCCCCTCAATGCAACCGGAAGCAATTGCGTCATAAGCACGTGGCAGTCATGAGACTTTAGGTTTTGGAATTTTTTGTCTTTCATATTTACGATTCCCTTTATATTCGACGAGAAGCCAGTCGGGACCTTGATACTGAAAAGGACTTCAAAGAAGATTTCCTTCTCTTTCTTAGTAAGAGCGTAGCGGGCACGCCCTTGAAACTGCCCTGGATGCATGTCATCTCTTCCTTTATGACGTTACTGGTTCTCCCGTGCTTCTGGTGTATCTTTTGACTTCCCATACAAGCCCAGGAAGCCTAGAATATTCACGCAGAGATTCTTCGTCAGGTGCATCACGTCGATTGCCGAGCGGACCTCATCGACTTCCCAGTAGGGTAGCTCCCAAAATATAGATTTCTTCTTCCACATGGGTACGCGCTTATCATGGCCGTTAAGAACAGGTTGGCTACCAGGACCCTTTCCAAAGATTACTTTTAAATCTTTGACCATATCAAATACTTCAGCACCAGTACAGATGACAGGCTTCCCCCGGGGTTCTACCTTGCCATTGAAATGCTTGCCTTTTTTCTTTAAGGGATGCTTGGGCGGAAGAAAATGACGATTGTACGGGTACACATTCTTCCTACATTTGTCCAGATATATACTTTCTGTCTGATCCAAATAGTGCGCGCATGCATTGTATCCCTTGTTTGACTGTCCTGAAATGTTACTAAGAGCAGGCCAATCATTGATGGTTACGAAAAGCAACGCTCGAAGGTCAAATTCCTCTTGTTTGTGCTCGTCCCACACACGTACACCTGGTTCGGCCCACAACTATAAAAGTTCATCAACTAATGGCCTTAGGTACACATCAATATAGTTGTTGGGTTGCTTTGGACCTTGGATAAGCACTGTCATCATAATGAACTTCCGCTTCATGCACAACCAAGGAGGAAGGTTGTAGATACATAGAGTAACGGGCCAGGTGCTGTGACTGCAACTCTGCTCCCCCAAAGGATTCATGCCATCTGTACTCAGACCTAACCATAAGTTCCTTGCGTCAGCTGCAAATCTCGGGAACTCTCTCTCGATTTTTCTCCACTGCCGACCATCAGCGGTGTGCCTCAACTTATCGTCTTTCATACGATCTTCCATGTGCCATCGCAACAACTTTGCATGATCTTTATTTCTGAACAGACGTTTCAACCGTGGTATTATAGGAGCATACCACATCACCTTGGCAGGAACCCTCTTCCTGGGTGGCTCGCCCTCAATATCACCAGGGTCATCTTTTCTGATCTTATACCGCAATGCAGTGCATACCGGGCATTTATCCGTATTGTCGTACTTCTCACCGCGGTAGAGGATGCAGTCATTAGGGCATGCATGTATCTTCTGCACGTCTAATCCTAGAGGGTAGACAAGCTTCTTTGCTTCATACGTGCTGGCGGGCAATTCGTTCTTTCTTGGAAGCATCTTCTTCATCAGTACCAGCAACTTTTCGAATGACGAGTCAGTCACACCGGTCTCTGCCTTCCACTTCAGCAATTCTAGTGTGCTACCCAGCTTCTTCTGGCCATCTTCACAAGTTGGGTACAACAATTTGTTGTGGTCCTGTAACATCTGCTCGAACTGCAACCTCTCCTTTTCTGTGTCGCAACCTCGTCGTGCATCAGAAATGACCCGGCCAAGATCATCAGCGGGCTCATCTAGTTCCCGTTCTTCATCCTGATCTTCTTCTTCATTGTCTTCCATTGCGGTATCAGCATACTCAGGGAACACAGATCGGTAGTTGTCATCATCGTTCTCTTCTTCTTCATCGTCGTCTTCCATCATAACCCCTCTTTCTCCGTGCTTGGTCCAAACATTATAGCCCGACATAAAACCGGACCGAAGCAGGTGGCTCTGAATGACTCTTGAGGAAGTGTAATCCTCCTCATTCCGACATTCAACACATGGACAAAACATATAGCCACCACCATGCTTGTTCGCATCGGCTGCATCTCGAAAAGAATGCACGCCTTCTCTGTAAGCGGCTGTGCGTCGATCACCGTACATCCATGGATGGCTCATCTGTGTTATACGACAGTATATCAAATACAATCACGATCCTAAAAATTAGTACCGCACGGTCTAAACGAGGAAATATAGTTGCTAACCTTTTAGAATAAGTAGAAATAAAGAGGAAGAGGTTTAAGCGTGGCTCAGGCATCTCATATCGTAGTTGTGCTCGGTGAACTGAAGCGGCATCGCTCTAACACACATTTCAACAAACACCTCTAGTGCATCAAAAAAAGTGGAGAGCTAGCACACACCCAAAATCCTCCATCCAAGAAAAATGCAAGGAAGAGGGTAGAGGGGGGTTGTGCTATATATAGGGAGAGGACTTTAGTCCCGGTTTGAGACACAAACCAGGACTAAAGGTGGCGCACATGCGGGCTGCACACCGCGTAGCCCTTTAGTCCCGGTTTGGGACACCAACCGGGACTAAAGGCTCCTTACGGGCCGGGACTAAAGCCTCGAGGGAGGCATTGCGATTTGGGGCGACGTGGCCGGGCCTTTAGTCCCGGCCCAGAGGCAGGCCGGGACTAAAGGGTCCCGGCCAAAGGCCCGTTTTCCACTAGTGGCGGTCAATATAGCCTCCCCCCACGAGGCCTTGGATAAACCCGATGTATCTAACATGGCGTTAACCAAATCAATTAGAGTACGGTTTTTCCGCTCGGCAACCCCGTTTGACTGGGGTGAATAGGGAGGCGTCCTCTCATGAATAATGTCGTGTTCCACACAAAATGAATCAAATTCTTTTGAGAAGTACTCTCCACCACGATCAGACCAAACTCGTTTAATTTTCTTTTCAAGTTGATTCTCAACTTCTGCCTTATAGACTTTAAAGTAGTGTAGAGCCTCGTCTTTAGTGTTTAACAGATACACATAGCAATATCTAGTGGAATCATCTATCAATGTCATGAAATATTTCTTTCCACCTTTAGTCAACACACCATTCATCTCACAAAGATCAGAATGTATGAGTTCTAATGGTGCCAAGTGTCTCTCCTGTGCATCCTTGTGAGGCTTGCGAGGTTGCTTTGCTTGCACACACGAATGGCACTTAGAACCTTTGGCTAAAGTGAAAGTCGGGATTAAATTCAGTTTCGCTAGCCGCGACATAACACCGAAACTTATGTGACAAAGACGTGAATGCCAAACTTCAGATTCATTAACACTCGAATGAATATTGTTCACGACTTTATTACGAAAATCTGCGAGGGAAAGGCGGAACAGACCTCCGCACTCATAACCTTTTCCAACAAAAAGTCCATATTTCGTAACCACTACTCTATTAGACTCGAATACCAACTTAAACCCTTCTCTACACAGAAGGGAACCACTAACGAGGTTCTTCTTGATGGCGGGGACATGCTGCACGTTCTTCAGTTGCACGATCCTTCCCGAAGTAAACTTCAGATCGACCGTGCCAACACCAAGAACAGAAGCACTAGTGCCATTCCCCATCAATACGGACCCGTGACCGATGGCCTGATAAGAAGAGAACAATGATAAGTCAGCACACACATGAATATTTTCACCCATGTCCACCCACCAATCGGTGGACTGACAAATTGAAAATAAAGTAAGTAAATTACCATACCCATATGCACCACTTTCATTGTTGCCCACAATCATATTGGCAGACTTGGAGTCCTGCGTCGGCTTCTTGTACTTGTTTGGGCATTTGTTCGCCTAATGTTCCTCTGAACCACAAGTATAGCTGCCATCTCCCTTCTTATTCTTCTTGAAGGTCTTCTTTCCCTTCTTCTTGAATTCGGTATTCTGTTGGACAGAATTCTTTCCCTTGGGCTTGTGGGAATTGAAGTTCCTCTGATGTACCATATTGGCAGCAGAAGAGCTTTCCACCGCTTTTCCATTGGAGTCCTTTGCTCTCGAGTTCTGCTCAACACTCAGATGGCCAATGATGTCCTCTACTGAGAACTCACGCCTCTGATGTTTCAGAGTAGTAGCAAAGTTCCTCCAGGAAATAGGGAGCTTAGCAATTATACAGCCCGCGACAAACTTGCCCCGCAAATTGCACTTAAGAACCTCAAGTTCTTTAGCTATGCATATTATCTCATGAGCGTGTTCCAATACAGAACGGTTGTCAACCATCTTGTAATCGTGGAACTGCTCCATAACATACATCTCACTCCCAACATCGGTGGCCCCGAATTTAGATTCGAGCACCTCCCACAGGTCTTTGGCAACATGCATATGTAAGTATGCATCAACCAGCTTATCTCCGATCACGCTTATGACTGCTCCAAGGAATAGGACGGTGGCCTCCGCGAACATCTTCTCCTCTTCAGGAGAGATCGTTCCCGTTGGAGTGACACCGGCTACCCAGAACACGTTCATCACCGTGAGCCATAAGCTGGTTCTCGTTTGCCAACGCTTGAAAGTACCGGTAAACTTGTCCGGTTTCAGTTCAACAGCAAAACCATTACTCAAAAAATTCTTACACACCTTAGGTTTTTGGATTGTTGAGTAAATAGGAAATTTTCCGAGTGTATTAATCCACGAGATAATAACTAGCATGGCATTGACTAGACTAATGACGTACTGATCTTGAACTAACCTAGCACATACTACGCATATAGTTGATACATCTATGCATACCAGTAGTACTGCTAGGATAAATACGAACATGAGGATAAACGAATCATACCCTCCAATAGGCCAATTGGCCGTAACAGCAGCGTTGGCGTTGGATGCGGCCGTAGCAGCAGCAGCAGCATCCTCTGCCCTCTTCTTCTCAGCTTCAAGGGCGAGACGATCGGCCTCGGATGGTGAAGACATGGCGATGACGAGGACGACGCGGATGTAGACGAAGCAGACGGACGGAGGCGAGCAGTCGCGTGATCGCTCCCCAAAAACCTAATCGCCCCTCTCCCGTACAGGAACCGGAGAGGTGGGGTTTCGGAGGCCTGCTCTCCCGTCGACGACGGAGTCGCCGGCGGCAACAGCAGCAAAAGGAACGAACGCGTGAGGCAGATGTGATCTGATTCTCGTGACGGCTAGGGTTGGCGTTAGCCCTGCTTAAGTAGGCGGTCGGGCGGAGAGACGTGGGCCGAACCCACGTCCGAGTCGGTAACAGCCCACGATCCGACGTCTCGGATCATGCCGTGTCCGTTACGTATTCTCCGCTCCTGACCGACAAAAATAAGCGCGTAGGTATGAGCTCGGCTCATTCCCGCAAACCGCGTCGCGACGAGGCGTGGCGAGGCGGGCGACGGAGGAGGAGTGCGCGAGGGCACCTTATCTTCTCACTCTCCAATAGCATGTGGAAGAGAGACCCTTATAAAGGGGTCCAACTTCTCCTCCACTAGTGGGGTGGGACTAAACTTCCCACCACCTTGCCATGCCACCACCTACATGGGCCCTTAAAGATTTTTCTGAAATTCTCTTATGGGCCTAAGGCCCGTCACTAATTTCAACACACACATATTCTAAACTGCATTTTTGAGGGTTGTATAACATACACTTGTATTATATATAGTTAAGTTGAACAAAACAATTAATATCAAAAAAGGATTATTTTTTGAACTTGTATGCATGACTTGAGAGAAAGTTCGAGAGAAAACAAAAAATTGGCACACTACGAAAACATAAATAGATAATAATGGACAAGAAAAGACAAATTGTGACCAATTTATTTTTAGGTCGGGCCCATACTTGTGATACACTCGCTTGCAAATAACAAGTATAAGGGGATTGACAACCCTCTTGCCCGTGTTGGGTGCAAGTTGGTTCTTCTTTTGTGTGCAGCCGCTGAAGACGGTTGTGGTTGATATTCCTATTGGTTCGATAAACCTTGGTTTACTTACCCACAATATGCTGTGATAACCCGTTCCTCTTCACGAAAAACCCAACGCAAAGAAGGATTTCTGACGCCGTTGCCGGGGAATATCATCACCAACTACCAAATAACTCCACACAAATTTTCATTCACTTCTTCTCCTATTTATTTGTTGATATATTTAGTTTGTCCCATGAAAATAAAAATGCAAACATATTTATCTTTGCTTGTTACTAGTTTTCTTGTTTGAAGTCATGGCTAGCTCCCCTCCGGATATGCCTCATCCTCCTTACTTTGGAGAGGGTTCCCATATCTTGGATTTTAAGCAAGTAGGTGATGAGTCACTCAAATAAGCTTGGGATAGATTACTAATAATACAAGCTAGTGCTAATCCTAAGAGTTTTATTAATTTGCTTCTCAGAAGTTTTTATGTCGGTCTGTCTCTTTCCCATAGACGTGTCTTGGATTTATGTTCAGAAAAGATTTCCTCGGAAACAATACTTTTGACACCTATGATAGGATGAAAAATATATTTGGGCAACCTAAAACATCATACTACACAATAGGAGGCTTGATACCATAGAACAAAAGCTTGCTGTTTTTGTGCTAGGGAAAACAAGGTTATAAAGGGGATTGTACCCCTTACGAACAAAGATGACAATACTTGAAACTATGCAATATGCCTAGCTATGGCGTAAAACAATAGCATTTGTTGGGAGGCAACCCAATAGTTATCTTTATTCTTTTCTTTTACTTTTTGTTTGTTTGTGATAACATGATTATTATCTATGCAATGTTTTTTTAATGTTTTAATTAGTGTTTGTGTCAAGTAAATACTTTGGGATGATTTGTATGATGAGTAGAATTGATACGGTGCAAAAACAGAAACTTTGACGTCCAGTGCAAAATTTCTCTGATTTTACTGGAATGTCTTTTTAAGGTGAATGTTTTAGACAACATTGCTATAAAAATTCCTCAGGCCCTCCTAATTTGCCAGATTTTTTGAAGTTACAGAAATATAGGTTCATTACATATTACTACAAACTGCTATGTTTTAATCAGATTCTGTTTCTCCTTGCATACGTTGCCTGTTTTGATGATACTATGGATTGTATCGTGGGGTATAAGCCAACGAAGAAGTTAGCATACGGTACCTTATGCTAAAATAAAATAAGAATGAACTTATAAAGCACCTGAAATTGTAGATAATGTAGAAAAAAACGGACGCCTGGATGTTTACAGAGCGGTCAAAAGGACGGCTAGACTACGGATCGGAGGCAAACGGGCATGCCAGATTGATTAGAAAATGCGATGGCTTCAGGATGGCGGGTTGCCTAGAGCCTTTTATAAGACAAATATGAAATCCATGATGCCTCACAAACTTAGACTTACGCATAGCGCGTGATATTGAGCTCTTTTACTATACCCGTCATTAATATGGGTCGTCTATTCTAGAATCCAAGGGTTGTGACGGACTTATAGTGCTCAATTTGGGACCGTCCCATCATCCGCAGTATCGGTGGAACGGCAGCTCCACATCAGGAGTATACATGTTGCGAGGGTAATTTAGGGAGAGGGAAAAAATGAAAAACGTTAAAAATCATCCTCATGTAAGCCTCCTTCACGCTCCACCCTCCCCACCACTGATCCAAAGGGGCGGACATCTCGAACCAAACGGACAAAACATAGACAAATACTCGTTTGGGTCACC
The DNA here is from genome assembly GCF_904849725.1 of Hordeum vulgare subsp. vulgare. Classification (NCBI taxonomy): domain Eukaryota; kingdom Viridiplantae; phylum Streptophyta; class Magnoliopsida; order Poales; family Poaceae; genus Hordeum; species Hordeum vulgare. Next base: position 621,502,925 of record NC_058519.1, on the reverse strand, counting down.
CGGTTGGAGTTTGCCTCGCGTGGCTGCCTTTGCGTTGCCGCTCAGGGAGGGCCGACTGGAGGTCCACCAACTCGTCGATACACATCGAATCCGGGACAAAATCGCTATTCTGATCTTCTCAACGATCTTTGTCACAAATTGAACTCGACATGAAAGTATTTCACAATCTGACCCTTTGGTAAGGTCATAGACCGTGATGTTACCGACCAACATAGAAACACCAAGTTAGGAGCATCATCATAGACCGTAACGTTACTGCCCAACATAGATACATCGAGCTAGATAGTGTTCCTACCCTGGCCCACTGCTAGGCCAAGCATGGTACGTGACAAGCCAGAAACACCGAGTTAGATGTCGTTTCTGGAAACACCATTGACCCTGATGTGTCTATGTCGGGGAGCAACGTCAAAGGCCTTAGCGTTTTCTATGTTGTTCGAAAACGCAAAGGCTTTTGGCATTGCTTCCCTACATAGAAACGCCGGGGTCACTGGAGTTTCCAGAAACGGGATCTAGCTCGGCGTTTCTAGCTTGTCACGTACGCGTGCTCGGTCTAGCAATGGACAAGCGCAAAAACGCTATCTAGCTAGCTCGGCGTTTTTAGTCTGTCACGTACGCGTGCTCGATCATGCAGTGGACAAGCGCGGAAACGCTATCTAGTTCTGCGTTTCTAGCCTGTCACGTACGCGTGCTCGGCCTGACAGTGGACAAGCGCAGAAACGCTATCTAGCTCGACGTTTCTAGCCTGTCACGTACGCGTGCTCGACCTGGCAGTGGACAAGCGTAGAAATGCTATCTAGTCCGGCGTTCCTAGCCTGTCATGTATGCGTGCTCGGCCTGTCAGTGGACAAGCGCGAAAACGCTATATAGCTCGGCATTTTTATGTTAAACAATAACACCATAAGATATGACGTTACCCAAAGAATCTGAAATATTTTTATGTCAAGTTCAGTGGCAAAGATTTCTGAAAATGTCAAAATAGTGATTTCGGCCTCGAATCGGAGCAGTACACGTGTAGTTAGTTAATGTGCACACTGATCCCTGTACGTGGCGAAGCCTACCTAGCTAGGAGTACCGCGACGGTGCCTGCGACGACGAGTGCCGCCGCGCGCCATTCGCCGCCGGTGCCTGCTGGCTCCAGTCGTACCGCAAGACGCCGTCGGGCAGCCGCGTGATCCGGTCATCATCGTGGTCCTCCTCGCCGCCGTCGACCCTCAAGGGCTCCTGATCCGGCTTGTTGGACGTGTCGTGGTGGTCGTCGGCCTGCTGCTTGTGGAGGTGCGCTCGGTAGAGGTCGTAGAGGCGGCGGCTGAGCATGACCTCGAAGTCGAGCACGCCGAGGAGCTCCAGCTCCAGCTTGTTCATCTCCGCGTTGCTCACCCCGCCCACGCGCGCGAAGAAGGCGTTGTCGTGGTGGCTGCGCCCGTGTCAACATCCAACACAGGGTTAAGTTAGTCGTCAGCTATCAATTTCACCATGGATCATGCGTTACTTAATTATCTTGCAAGTAAGAAAGCACCGGACAAAATGTAATCTGCGGTCTAGTATCGTGATAACAGTTTTAAAGTAACTTTAAGATCTGTGTAGTTTTTAAGGGATGTACGGAAGCAACGTCCTGATCAACGTCACGCAGCAATCATGCATGCAGTATTATCTCCGTGATCTATCTGATAAAGACAGTATTTATCCAGGTATCGATCGGACATGCATGCATGCATGAGTACCTGTCATGTAGTGCAACTGTACTTTGAAAAGTCTAAACTTTCGTTTGACGACGACATAATTAAATACGGATAGATCATGGATGAAGCGCTACATACATAGCCAGTGTACGTACTACACCTACCAGTCGTTATACTTGAGTGTGTGGTAACTGGTAACACCGAACGGACTGATGTGACAAGGATTAGTATACACGCCCTTTCTCTTTCTTCCACTTGAATGAAAGTACAAAATACCACTAGTATTCTCCATTGCCGTCTCAAGATTTTGATCTATTTATTGTGGACGTGTTTTTTCAAAACTAGTTGTGGTCATGGTTGGTCTCGATCCATACCTCTGCCCTTCGGTCATACGGCACTATCTTAGCAGCTAGTAACGTCATTAGTACGTGATGGTTATCCTTTCTTTGGCTGTTCTTGTCTAGCTTGACAGCAATGGAGATAAAAGTTCCAACTCTGCTCTTGCTTCGGTCGTGGAGTAGCATGCATGGAAGGAAGAAGAGAAAGAAAGCTTACAAGTCGTCCAGGACCTTGGAGGCGACGAGGAGGCATGCGAGGAGCAGCCGGTGCACGTTCCGGGACGCGACGGCGGCCGCCGGGCGGCGGTGCGCGGCCCGGTCGACGTACGCGTAGGCCACGACGTAGCACTCGGGCTCCAGCGCCGCGTACCGGTGCACCCGCTCCAGGTACTGCGCCACGCCGATCCGCGGCGGGCCCGTGCCCTCGAACGCCGCCATGGCGGTGACCCCCTCGCCGCTGCCCTGCTCCGCGTGGGCCAGCAGCAGCAGGGCGTCGTTCCGCGCCACAAGCCGCTCCACGGCGTGCGCCACCATGTTCAGCTCCGGCGGCGTCGGGGTCGGCGGGGAGGAGAGCCCGCCCGCGGCCACGGCCACGGCCACGTCACCCATGCCGGTCGCCGTGCGCTCTCGGTACTCGCGTGGTTGGCTGCCTGCCGCTCAGTGGATGGGGGCGTTTGCCGATCGACTGCCGGTTCGCTTGGCGGTGGTTGTGGTTTAGCCGCGGGTGTGGGCGCGGCTGACTGGTGCAGCTTTCTCACGACATCGGCCTCCCGAAGCGGATAAGGTGGGGTCGCGCGCGGGACGGCTCTTCCCGTTTTGGCACGATGCCGACGGGAGAAAATACCTTCCTTCCTTTCTTCCCGTTCCCTTATTAGGCATGTCTTACAAGTTAGAGGTACTTAAAAAAAAACGAAACCATTCGGGATTAGCCTTTGAAGGCATATTTTTATAAAAAAAGCTCTCTAAGCACCCGAGTCACCTAAAGACTCGAACACGGGTGGACTTACTCGCACCGACTGATCCAAACCAGCAGGGTGACATCCCGCTCTCAAGTTAGAGTACTCGCGACCTACTGATTGTGTTAGAGCATTTCCAACAGCCACACAAAATTCGTGCGTAATAATAAAAGTTAATATGACATTGTAGCACTTTTATTAGGTGTGAACAAGCATCGCTTTTTCAAATGTTAAAAACCGCATGTTCAATAGAACATGCAGTGTAAATTATGAAGCGTCGGCATCCAAGATTTGCAGTCTGTATCACGCAGCGTGTCTAATATTTGCAGCATGGGTGTTGACATTTTTTATGCACGCCTTATTTTACAACCTCTATCGAAGCACTGTTTTTTGTCATCGACGCACGAAAACATCAATTTTTAGGGCGCGGGGTCTTGTTTGGACGCCTATTGGAGATGCTCTTAAAGCAGCAACCGTCACACACTACGGGAATCAGGTAATTTGCCGTCTGTTAAGATCTTTGCCGTCAGCTTTTCTTCGTGGATGACGGCAAAGAGCACTTTTGCCGTCAGTTGCCGTCTGTAAAAATAAGCGGATGACGGCAAAGACATAATTTGCCGCCTGTAATAGAAAGTGATGACGGCAAAGAAGAAGCACATCACACGGATCGATCACGCGGATCAATGACGTGGCAAGAGCTGAGACATACCAACCTACCCCATCCCACCACGCACGGACGTGGGTGAAAAAAATATTTTACCGTCTGTAAAAATAACTAGATGATGGCAAAGACTTAATTTGCCGTCTTGAAAAATAACCGGATGACGGCAAAGAGAAAGCACACCACGCGGATCGATCCCACGGATCGATGACGTGGCGGCCCATCCCACCGTCGCTGCCTCTCCCACCCAGGATCCATCGCATCCACTCAACCCGGCTGGCCCACCACTCACCTCCACCCGACCTTATCCTCTCCCCACCTCTCTTCTCTCTCGTACCCATCCACCTCCTTCCCCATCGCCCTGCCGGCCACCGGCCCAGACTCCTCCCACGTCGCCCCCGTCGGCCGCCGGCCCCGACTCCTCCCTCGTCTCCCCCGCCGCCCCCATCGGCCGCCGGCCCCGACTCCTCCCTCGTCTCCCCCGCCGCCCCCGTCGGCCGCCGGCCCCGACTCCTCCCTCGTCCCGACCACCACCCCCTCCTCCAATGCACCACCGGCCACCCTCCCGATCAGGTCGCCGGTGGCGGAGCCCCTACCCCCCCCCCGCGCCCACCACCACCCACCCCTTCCTCCGACGCCCAACCACCCCCTCTCTCCGGCGTCTCACCGCCCACCCCTACATCCCGCGCCCCTGCACCCACCCTCTGGATCAGGTCGCCGGCGGCGATGCCCCCACCCCCCGCGCCCACCACCACCCACCCTCTGGATTAGGTCGCCGGCGGCGACGCCCCACCCCCACGGCCACCACGTCAGATCCAGCGACCTGAGACACAAATCCATCTGCAGCTCCCCGACGCCACCGCAGCTCGCCTCAGCAGCTCCCCGACGCCACCGGATTTGGCAACCTCAGCAGCTCCCCGACGCCACCGCAGCTCGCCTCTCACGCGACCCCGCCTCCTTCCAGCGGCTCCACCAGGTCGGCCTCCGGGTGGCCGGCCCCGGATCCGGTGAGATCCGTGAGGCGCGGCTGGGGGAGTTGGATGGGGTGCCCGAGGAGCTACTCTTCGCCTGCTGGCCCTGCACACGCCGCCTGGTGGCCCCGCACCCGCCGCCTGCTGGCCTTGTTCGAGATGTGCCGCCTTCATGCAGTGGAGAAGAAGCCAAGGAACCTGATTGCTTTTTATCTTTAGTTCCAAGGTGCTTTATGTAATACGCGAGGACTGCTTTAGGAGTTGTTCTAATGTCAGGGTTCTTTGTGTAAATTTATATCGACTTGTTGGCTGATGTAGTTATGCCCTTTTGTGCCATTTTGGTTCATTGAGTGACGATGGACTATGTATGTTTTATAAAATCCGCTCGTAATAGATTCTATCTATGCCTTTGACCAGATCTGCACCTGATTGTTGTTTATATTTTTTTAAAAGAAAATTTCTTTGCCGTCTGGTATTGATAACAACTGACGGCAAACCCGTAATCTTTGTCGTCTTGCATTCCGGTCGGATGACGGCAAAGAGTTAACGCCGCCCGGGTGGTTCTGTTAGGTTTTTTGCCGTCTGCCTCATAATAGATGACGACAAACCGTTTTCACTAACGACAAATATTTTGCCGTCTGCCCGAAAAAATGCTGACGGCAAAATTACCCTTTGCGGGCACATGGTCTGACGGCATTTTTTTCCCGTCAACAACCCATGACGGCAAAATTTTTGCCGTCTGTAATTCTCTCTTTGCCATCTTTAGCGTCCTGACGGCAAAATGCCCGATTCCTGTAGTGACACCAAACTGAGTGAAAACCTTTTAAATTTATCACCGCATTGTAAGGCTGAAGCTCGTTCCAAAATACTTGTCGTGGTTTTAATACAGATCTAGAAAATCCAACCCCCTCCCCTACCATATGTATTTGATACTTATATATTCTACCGCTCAAACCAATGCATCCTTTACATGCTATAAGGCTATGTTTGGTAGCACGGTATTCTAAAAAAACTATGTACCCAAAACCTAATTTAGCCTGTGAAAGGATGTGGATATTGCCTAGAGGGGGAAGGTGCATAGAAGCTTTAAAATAATTATGGTTTAGGCTTGCATAAATGCGAAATAAAATAAATATTTAATTAGTCAAGCATAAAATCTAAAACAGCTAGACTCACCTATATGCACCAACAACTTATGCTTATGAAGGTAATTAAACAACTAAGTAATAGCAAGATATATAACATGAAATAATATGGCTACCACAAAGTAAAATGCATAAGTAAAGGGTTCGGGTAAGAGATAACCGAGGCACGCGGAGACGACGATGTATCCCGAAGTTCACACCCTTGTGGATGCTAATCTTTGGAGTGGTGTGAAGGCGCAATGCTCCCCAAGAAGCCACTAGGGCCACCGTAATATCCTCATGTGCTCGCATGATGCAAGATGTCGTGATTCCACTAAGGGACCCTCGAGGGCAGTCACAGAACCCGTACAGACAAGGTTGGAGCAATCTTCACAACTTAATTGAAGGCTCCCAACAACACCACGAAGCTTCACCATAATGGATTGTGGCTCCGAGGTGTCCTCATTTGCTCGAGGAAATATACAACCTAATTGGAGACCCCCACGCTTGATCAGAGTTTTACAGCATAATGATTGAGCTTCGAGGCACCACCAAGCTTCTAGGACGCCAAAGCACCTAAGATGAAGAAGCTCTAGGGTACCAAGCACCCAAGAGTAAAAATCTTCTCAAACTTCACTTCCACGTATCACCGTGGAGAACTCATACCGATGCAACTAATGCAATGGCAAAAACACACGAAGTAGTCAAGTCCCTCACATTCAAATCCCTTCGCAACAACAAAAGCTATGGAGGAATATGAAAGGAACAACAAGAAGCTCACAAAGAACTCCAAGATCTAGATCCATAGGGTTCCCTCACATAGAGGAGAAAGTGATTAGTGGAAACGTAGATATTTCTCTTTTCCCTCAAGAACTAGCAAGAATCATTAGAGGGACTGAGAGTTAGAAAGCTCGAAGAAGATCAACAATGAGAGGCAAACACAAGCTCAAAGAATAGGGTTCAATGGGGAAGAAGAACCCCTTTTATAGGAAGGGAAAAATACAACTATTACCTCCTCAGCCCACACACAAGCGGTAATACCGCCGATAAGAGGTAGTATCGTTGCGGCAGTGAGAAGCAGATCAGGAGGGAAGGCAATAGGGGGTAGTTCCGCCGAAGCAATACTACCACTGCCAGGAGCGGTACTACCATCCATAAGGGGTAGTCCCGCCTCCTACATCTTCTCAAGATCCGCTCCCAGTCCATCCCAAGAAATCCTAGACGGAATTGGTGCGGTAGTAATAAGGGGTACTACTGCTGTGTGAGCGGTACTACCGCTCCAGAAGCCGCTCAGTCCGACACAAAAAGTGCCGAGACACCAAGGCAGCAGCATTGGCCAGGGCACTACCACCTGAGAGCGGCACTACCGATGACCAGGGCGGTACTGCCGCCTAGGTCTTTTCAGGCTAGGACAATGGAAACAGATGAAAGCAGGAACACCAAAACTGCCATAACTTGTGCAAATGAGCTCTGAATTAAACAAACATAAGCTTGTTGGATTCAGGACGACAAGAACAAACTGGTTATCTTAAGAAGAGGTAGTATGAAAATGGCAATGATATAGAGATCTAAAACCTCTATGAATGAAGAACCGACAAAAACTCCACCGTCGAAAATATCATAGAAGATGCATATGGACTCTGTTTTCGATGAACTCGGGCTTTTCATGAAGATGGACATAAGCTCTAAAGCTCACAAAGAGAAACACCAAACAAGAACCAAGAAAGATGATGCAAGGATGCAAATGATTTGAGCTCTCGACGAACGATACAAACAAGCTACTCACTAGAGAGCCCCCCCCCCCCCCTGATAGTACGTCAATCGATCCTATAATCCGGTCTCCCAACTACCACCATGAGACCGGTAAAATAGATAACCTATCAAGGGCAAACTTATACCATGCACATAGTCCACTTGAGCTAGATGATGAAGGTCTTGACTTCCTCAAGATGGGCCACCTTTCTTGATTGTGTTGGCTGGATGAAGACTATTTGATTGCTCCCCAATAATCCACTACGGGTGAGCCACTCTTCGGCACATCTTCACAAGTCCTTTGTCACCATAATGGACGGCAAGCTTCAAGCATGATCTCTTCATGATGCTCCACTTGAACTTGCACACCGCAATTTTGGTGACGATCACCACTTGATGTCATCCTCCATGGGTTGTATGAGATCTTCCTCTTGACTCAAGCCCATGAAACATACCTAACCCCGCATAGAACTCTCATGTAGACCATGGGTTAGTACACAAAGTGTAATGGACAATATCTACCATACCATGGGATCACTTGATACCTCTCGGTATATCTTGTATGCTTTGTGTGTTGATCAACTTGATTCACTCTTGAACTTAGTCTTGATCAACCTTGTATATTATCTTTTCTATGACCGATCTTTGAAAAAAAAACACTTGAATACCACCTTGGTCACCATATAAACTCCTTGAAACCAACAGATGGACTTCGAGAAGTGCCTATGGACAAAATACTTTGAATATAACTTAAGGCAACCATTTGACATAGGGATTATCATCAATTACCAAAACCACACATGAAGAAAAATATGCTCTAACAACCTGTAGGTACACGATATCGCATTTTTGACATACTAGTGTAGTTTGGAGTATTGAGAATAAGGTGACTTGTTTGACAAGTGCTTATATGCAAGAACATAAGTAAGCTAACTAGCCGCATGCACTGGACATAAATCCCTTGCGCTAGCTTATATTGTAGGAGATCATGGGCAGCATGCCGCCCAACTTCATGACGAGTACAACAATTTCAATGGAGATTTGTTTCTCTCGGCTGGCACTGGGCAGTAGGAAGGGGAATGATGCCCTGTGGAGAGATAGGGGCCGCCGTCCGATGCGGAGAGGCGGGAGGACTGCAAGTGGGAGGATAAAGATCTGCATACTCGCGTTGATCTCTCCTTTGTCATCTCTTCTTTGTCTCCGATGGAGACGATCTCCATTGACGACATGGTGGTTGCGGCTTAAAAGCAGGAAGAAGACAACGATGGAACATTTTTTCATGTGCTCGGTTTTGAAAAAAGAGGTCGAGTGTTTTTTTTAGACAAAGAAAATAATGTGCTTTTGAATATACAATGGTTTTAATACCAAAGGACTCACTGATAGCCAAACAACTCTTAAAAATTGAAACTACGGTATTTAAAAAATATAGTACTATCATCTGAATGCTGATAAAAAACTTTGTTATCAATCAGGAACTAATTTGGAAAGCTCAAAGAGGAGCATAACATATGCAGGCACCACTTTGGGCAACATCTTTCAAAAGAACTTATTTAACACTGCGGGCAAATACTTTTTCTCCATCCACATAAGATCTTAGACAAATAAGATGTTTAAAATATCTAACTGATCCCTCCCACACCATATGGAAGGCAATCCCAAATATTTACTCCCTCCGTCCCAAAATAAGTGACTCAAAAGTGACTCTACTTTGTACTAAAGTTAGTACAAAACTGAGTCATTCTTGAGTCACTTATTTTGGGACGGAGGAAGTATTTGTTATTGCTTCCTTCAAAATATTTTGCTCGTTGTAGATTGTAGCTCCCGTGTCCACTGGAGTATACAATTGCTAAAAGAAGTATTAGATTTTGCCTCACTTACAACTTCCTTGATGGCTGATACCTCACAATAATCATTCACGATTTATTTTTAGTATACTAGCGTTTTGTTCATAAACCCTCATCAAATGAGAGAGTTGTCAATAGTAATAGTTGAGGCGCAGAAGGTGCATCCCTGGAAACTCTCAGCAACCTCCCTCCCCCTCCCCCATAAGGTTGCCTTCACTATCAGTGTTCCTCAACGAGCGGGTCAACCCCTCTACACAAAGCATGAAAATAAACGACTAGAGGGGGTCTCCATGTCTTATCCCTCTAGATGGACTGAAACACCTGATCTCATGTGACTTAAATTTGACCAAGCAGTTGACTCAAGAAACATGAGCCATGATCATATCAGTCCATCACTGATCAAAACCAAGTCTCCAGAGCATTTTCGTCAGAGAGCACCACTTCAACTATGTCATAATTATTTGTGAATGTTGCGTCCAATGACTCGTTTTCTTGCTCCTTTAGTGGTTAGATAGTGTCAATTGTTAGCGACCAGTGTTGCATCCACGAGCGTTGTAATGTTTTTAAAATTTCACGCTATTTAATTTTTCTCCTTAAGCATCTACGTTGGAGATGGCCTAAGGAGACATTGTGTTATCTCCTCTAGGTTTTCTACTTTGAGTATCATCACAACCATAGTTTTGTTTCATTCTTCCAGGATAATATTGTTATTTAACATGGTAAGGACTTCATCAACTAGATCACCCTCTGAATCCAGTGTATCACCTTAGGTGCGCCTTACGACATAGACATGTTTGTCCATCTGTTTGACAATCAGTGCAGCTAGGAAGGGAATGGGAGGTGCGGTAATGGTGAGATGGAAGCACCAAAATAAATGAATAACGCTCCGTTTGGATGTTTGCATTGAGAGTCTTGGCATTGCAATGGGTTGAATACTAATATCACAGTATATTGGTATTGAGATTGAATGCCAATATTTCTATTTGGATGTTTAGGTATACGAAACACGATTTGATATTGAGGTAGAATGCCAAATTCTGTTTGGATGGTCAAAGTGAGGAATTAGGTCGAATGAGACTTTGCCAAGACATCAAGCAAAGAGGAGGCGGGGCAGGGGAGAGGGGAGAAGGTCGGTCGCTGGATCTCGCGGTGGAGGCTGGGCGGAAGGATGCCGCCGGCCACTGGATCTCAGGGGGGAGGCGGTGCAGGAGGGTGGCACGGGCCGCCAGAGCTTGGGTGGAGGGCCGCCGGCCACCGGATCTTGGGTTGAGGCAAGATGGGAGGGAGGGTCGTCGATCGCCGGATCTCGGACTGGAGGTGGGGCAGGAGGGAGGGCCTCCGACCGCCGGATCTCACGCCGGAGCTCGGGGTAGAGGGACGCCGGCCACCGGAGCCCGGGTGGAGATGGGGGGGGGGGGGTGGGCTACCTGCACCGCCGCCGTCGTTCCTTAGCCATGCGCGGGCGAGATATCTTCTGTCTCGAGCGGGGATGAAAGGCAGGTCGCTGATTTTCAATACCTAGCGATGTCGAGCTCACATCCTCTGAATTGTGCTAGTGACTTTTTGTGTTAGGGGCGGGCCGCTCGATATCCGGCCTGAATGCCACGGTTGAATGCCAAAGTCACCCAAACGGTGGTATTCGAGACATTCGGCCCATATGAATGCCAATGCCCAATACCAGGCTTGAATGTAAACATCCAAACGAAGCGTAAGCTATTTTAGGGTCCCTTGCGTGGGATGATTGGTAATGGGTGAACATATATATAGTGTCTTGTTGAACCAGTTTTGTGAACCTTCCAGACGTTTTTGGAAGGTTCTAGAAGGTTTTAGGTTTTCTATTTTTTCTATTTATTATTTTATCTTTTTGTTTTTATATATTTTTCTATTTCATTTTATCCTTTAAAATATTACATTTCTCATTCACGATTTCTTTTAAAATCTGTGAAGAACTTTTGAAAAACCACTACTAGGAAGAAGCCTTATAGTAGCGTTTGTTTTAGCAATACCAGTAGCGCTGGTGACAACGCCATTGCTAAGGCGCTACAGCTAACCTTTAGCAGTAGTGGTGGAAGAAAGAAAGGGTTGTTGCTAAGCCAACTCTACTCCTAATATAACAACGCTACTGCTAATATTCCTACTTTAAAAAATTTAATTCTCGTCTACGTATTTATGTCTCCTCTATACAGTAGTTTTTAATCATATCATAATAAACATACATTATTCTCATCATATCATACATATAAAGTAATCTCGTCATTTATATAATCATCATCATTATCCAACACAAATATCCTCAAATCTCGAAAATAGAGATACACAAGTCATGACACACCCATAAGTTTCATCATCCCTATGTAAACAATCAAGGACAATACATATACTGCAACAATTTCTAGAATTCTAAAATATATAAGAAGTTTGGAGAAAAAAAGTTCACATTTGTTAACACTTATTAAATTTATTGGAAAAAATTCTGGCAATGTTTTGAAATTCAGAATATTTATTTTAGATCCAATAGCATTTTTAAGTTCATGATTATCTATAAATCCCGAAACATTTACCAATTGATGAATATTTTTCCAATTCGTGAACATATTATGATTTTGCAAACAAAAACAAAAAACATCATGATCATATTTTTAAATTCGGGAGCATTTTTAAAAATTCATGAGTAAGTATCCATTCAATAACACCTTTTGAAATTTGGAAACATTTTGCAATCAAAAATTTTAATTATTAAAAAAATGATTTTTAAAAATAAGATGGAAATAAAAAAGAAAGGAAACCAGAAAAATGAAACAAAAAAGCAAGCGCTCCGCCTCATACTAGGCCAACCCATAATCTAGAAGGGAATGCATGTTTTTGATTCGCTACCCTGCGTCGGGACTAGGAGCTCTTCCAAATGACTAAAAAGAATGAGTGGCGTTCCGCAAAAGAAGAAGAAGAAGAAGAGTAGTGACTAACGGCTAGCCAATCGGGCGGCTGGTCAAGTACATGTACTGGTCCAATTGTACGAGTGCCAGGGAACTCCAATTTGGCGCATGTGGTGTCAAACCAACGTTATACGCACACGGCACTACTTCGTCGGTTGCGGCCTAGTTTGCACTCGCTCACTCTTCCACACACTCTTTTTTTTTTGCGGGGGACATACACTATAATTCACTTGTTAGTTTAGCTGTTTTTTGGGTTCTGCTCGTCTCTAATATAGGGGGGGGGGGGGGGGGGAAATGGGTAAATCTTTTTTGTTGTAATTGAATTTTGTGGTCAAATTAAATAAAGATTGTAACTAGAATAAATGCATGAACTAAAAAAATAAAATTCAATAAAACAGTGTAAAAATACAAAAAAAAAGATTAAAAAACTGCTGGAAGCTTCGCATATTTGAAAGATGGTGGATTATAATGGGCTGGCCTTCTTCAAAGACAATCGCTCAGCAGCACGTGCGTGGTGCGTCTATATGTTGGCGTTTCCTATTTGGCGCTACAGGCGTCCGTTAATGTGCATTTAGCTAACGGGCGCGTATAGCGCGGGAGTGCTGGGCCGGCCCATCTTTAATTTATTAAACGCACAATAAAATTAGCTGACGCGGGGGATTGGACCTACGACGTCCTGTGCAAACCATCCTACACGGTATGTTTCTCACTTCCTCTTTCCGTCCTCTTTTTCTTTTTTCCTTTTTCCCTTTTTCGTTCTTCGTTTCTGTTTATTCTTTCTTCATGGTTAGATTATTTTATTTCGAATACCTAACCATTTTTTCTTCAAATTGACGAAAGTTCATTTCGAATTCGGTAAACCTTTTTTAAATCGGATGATCTTTTTCCAAAATATGATGAACGTTTTTAAAATTCAATGAACTTTTTTAAATTTTGATGAACTTTTCACTAAAAATCAATGAACCTTTTCTAAAATATTAAAACTATATGAACTTTTTTGAATATGGATGAACTTTTTTGAAGTTTAATGAACATCTTTTTTAAAATGGATGGATTTCATCAAAATTGATGAACTTTTATTTCAGTTCAATGAACTTTTTTGCATTTATATGAACTTTTTTCAAATTTAATGAACTTTTCTAAATTGTATGAACTTTTTCTTTTCAATTTCAATGAACCTTTTCAAATTGATGAACTTTTTCCAAAATTTATGAAACTTTTTTTAAATATATGAACTTTTTCCAAATGGATGACCTTTTTCAAAGATATGACCTTTGTTTGTAATTGATTATCTTTTTTGAAATTCAATGAACTATTTTTCAAATTTGATGATTATTATTTTCTAAACCGTTGAAGCCTTTTTCAAATTTGGTGAATTGTTTTTAAAAAATCGTGACCCTTTCTCAAAGGTGATGAAATTAGTTTTCAAAATTGGTGTAATTTGCTCAAACATTGTTGTAATGATTTGAATGATTATTGTTTTATTCGGTGGTGTAATAATAACTAGAATTATTATTGTTTTATGTCAAATGTGATTGAATTTGTGATATGTCATATGATGAAATGTGTGATATATGAAATGATTGTTTTAAGGGTTGGGGTTGGGGCAAAGACTAGAACCCTCAAACCCAACCCTTATAACGGAATAATCTAGAACCCTCAAACCCAACCCTTATAACGGAATATTCCGTTATTCCGTTATAAGGGTTGGGTTTGAGGGTTCTAGTCTTTGCCATTCCGTTATAAGGGTTGGGTTTGAGGGTTCTAGTCTTTGCCCCTGTTTTTCAACCCTTAAAAGTGTCAAAAATGACCAATTCTCAACCCTTAAAACTGGTTTTAGATTTAAGGGTTTGAGGGTTCTACTAGAGATGCTCTAAGGAGCTCCCCTGTATGTTACCTCTTGCTAACATGTGATATGTCTCACCATGGGAGACGTGGAAAGCCCATGTGAGGGGATAAGTTTTGCTTGGTGTCAAGAGAGAGCAACTAATTAAGAAGTACTTTTGGGGGGCCACGTAAAAGTCATTTGGGGTCGACTAGGAGCGTGTTACTTGACGCGCTCTCAGCCGTCGTCGTGTGTTGCGTCTCAGGCGCATCTTTCACATTTTTTATATTTGTATTTTTCTACACACATCTTTTGTTTTCATGTGTTTTTTTGGCTTTGTTCTGGGTTTTTTAGGTTTGGACCGGAAAATGTCGAAAAAATATTTGACATAAAAAATGTTTTTATCTTTTGCAGGAGGCACAGATTTTTCTTATATGAGAAATACATATATGCTTACAAGAAAGGAACGACCGTGTTTCTTGCAAAAAATAATAACGTGTTTTTTCTACAACAAGATACACGGATTTACTTCTCGTGGAGAACGGATTTTGCTTCCGGGATAGGCGCGATCGTGCCTCTTGAAAAGGAAAAAAACACATTTTTTTGTTTTTTTCTTTCGCCAGAGGCACGGATTTACCTATCGTGGAGGCACGGATTAACTTGCGCGAGACATTGTTGTGCCTATCACAAAAAGGGAAAACCGATTTTTTTCTACCACTAGGTACAAAGTAAATCTCGGGGTGGTACGTAGCTTCCGCGAGCGGCATGGTGAGGCATCTCTGGGCCTCGCTGAAAGGGGAAAACGTGTTATTTCCTGTCGTAAGAGGCACAGAGGATAACGGGTGATTGACGGAACTGGCACTTCTTTAGGCTGTCATCAAGGAGTAGGGGGAAGCCGGATGCTAGGAGGTCTTCGGATACGACGGTCATCTACAAGGTTTAAGGGAGGGTGTCAGTGATGCTTTTGAAGTAGAGCGGAAGAGGTAAGCTGTGCAGAAACTCTTAAGTATATGTACTAGGTATAGTTTGTGGAAGGGGGTTTATCCTATGTGACGTCCATGCTAACTAAGGCTTTCTACAGTTAGGATGGCTCTGATACCAACTCTATGGAGACCTCGAGTTATAAGTCGTGATCACCGAATACACGTGTACAATAATCCGAGAGATCAATGCTCACTAAACACACAGAAGCTGAATAATAAGAGTCTTACAACCATACATGCCGTCTAACACCAATTGAGACCATTAAGATAAAGTCTTACATAGATAGGGCCTCGAAGGCCGACACAGCAAACATAACTAGAAGTGGAAATCTTGAACGAAAGCGTGAACCCATGCCATCTGCCTTGACCTACACGCATTCTGACTCGGAAGCGTCCTACTTTGCATGTTCGTCTCCGATGAACTGTTCTCCATGTTTCTGCTCTTCCATGCATGGCCAATTAAATGACCAGTGGCAAGCCAATAAGTACTTTCAATATACTCGCAAGCAACCCATGTCGTGGAACAAGGTAATGGCAAAGACATGATATAGCACTGAATAGGTAATTTGTAGAAAGCTATTTTTAAGTGCAATGACATGATCAATATATTGGAGGGTATGCATCGTAGAATAGCCAATATCCATACGAATAGGTTACAGATACAATATCTACCGAGGGTTGAACATCCCATGTCCAACCATCATGCCAAGTCGTCCGACTTAGCCCATGAATCACACTGCCATCTTTCTCACACAATCAACCATCTCTCTCTCTCTCTCACACACACACACACACACACTTAGTTTATGAGAAAAATTCTAGACATAGTTTAAGCGGCACCACCTAACTGTCCTTGACCGTGGACACAACTATTTGAATAGTTTTACTCTTTGCAGAGGTTGCACACTATACCCACAAGACTCAGGGAACTTTCATGTCATCCACGACTCGCGGTATATAACATACCCGAGGTAAGCACCCGAACTATGCCTTTCCCCTGGCGACACTAAACAAAGAGTCCACTCGTCGCCCCATGTCTCATGATGTAGATCATACGAGCTTCGCTCAAGATCGTACCATTCGTGAGGTGACACTACGGTGTGCCTGATGCCTGTGAAAACAGTTCATGGTCGCCCTACCTGGCACGACCCGTCTCAAGAGGGTGAATTGGCTCTCCCGCCACTAGTAATGCAGGCTCTCTGGTAGCATCGAACTAGGTAATCAATAAAGCCCCGTCCCATAAAGGGGTATCATGGTCGCACATGTAAGGTTGGGACGGTCGATAAATCTTAAATCTCCCCTGTTTTCGAAACCACACACACATCTTTTCTCGGTAGACCACTTCTTTCTCAAGTGGTCACCCAACTCAACACTATCTCCCTCGGGTATTAGTGGCACCTGACGGGGTTTTCAAAAGGCCTTTGAAATCATTTCCTTTCCGTCATCATGCATACTCCCATCCCAATTTGTGTAGCATCTACATAGCAACCTAACTACTTCCCACCCACACAACCCTCATAAGAAGGTAGGGTCATGCCCAAATGCAAGTATCAATAAGGAGTTTTCCAGAGACAACCCACCAAGGTGGTCACTGATTCAACATAATTCCATGTATCAGAACGAAGTGGTATATGACATGCATGAAAGTAGTTTCTTAGACATGGTCAAAGGGATGCTTGCTAGGCTCAATAAAGTCTCTCGGATCTTCAAAGTCCTCTAGTCCAAGTCCTCGTCAATGACTCAATCTATCGACCCAATTTAACAGGCAAAAAAAGAGCATGACAAAAACAGAGAAAATATTTTTTCCTAAAAATGTCACACCATTTTTGTAATATAGTAGGGTACTTATAAGCTTGGTAAAAATTATTGGATTCTCGTTTTGAGGTCTAAACAGTCTTGAAAACAATGTGTAGAAGTTTCTGCAAAAATTACACAAGTTATACCATTAAATAGCTTAGGTTTTTAGAAAATTTTTGGTATCACTACATTTAGATTATTATTTAATCCTGGGGGATTTTTGCAAGTTTATGTTAAATTGGAAAAATAAAAAGGCATTGTGCCTTCTGGGCCGAAACCGGCGCGAGCACAGCCGGCCTAGATGAAATCGGCCCAGGGGGCGTAGGGGTGTGCTACGTCGACACAAACCTTCTGTCGTCTCTTGAGCTTGCATTGGTTTTCCCTTGAAGAGGAAAGGGTGATGCAACACAGAAGTAGTAAGTATTTCCCTCAGTTTGAGAACCAAGGTATCAATCCAGTAGGAGAATCTCGTCAAGTCCAGAATACCTGCACAAACACAAAGAGCTTGCACCCAACGCTAAAAGGGGTTGTCAATCCCTTCAAGATTGATTGCAAAGTGAGATCTGAAGGCGGAAAGTGAAACGCAGAAAAAAGTGTAAGGCTAAAAATATGGTGTGGAGTAGAGCCGGGGGCCATAGTGTTCACTAGAGGCTTCTCTCAAAATAGCAAATATCACGGTGGGTGAAAAAAATTACTGTCGAGCAATTGATAGAACCGCGCAAAGTCATGACGATATCCAAGGCAATGATCATACATATAGGCATCACGTCTGAGACAAGTAGACCGATACTTTCTGCATCTACTACTATTACTCCACACATCGACCGCTATCCAGCATGCATCTAGTGTATTGAGTTCATGACGAACAGAGTAACGCCTTAAGCAAGATGACATGATGTTCTCATTATTTATTTTGACCCATTGTATTATTTCCTTGTGTATTCCTGTAGGAGGTTTTTGTACATGTGTCTTTAGTTTCCCTTTTATCATCTCGTCCAAGAGAGAAAGTTCTTCTAATTCTATGAATCTTTCTAGAATCAACTCAAACCAATGATGAAAACCCCATCTTTTTACCCTTGATGGAAACAACACGATGCGTGCCTCGCTACCCCTTCTGTCACTGGGTGAGGTCACCGCACGGTATGAACCCAAAACCAAGCACTTCTCCCATTGCAAGAATGATAGATCTAGTTGGCCAAACAAAACCCACAACTCAAAGAGAATTACAAGGATATGAAATCATGCATAAGAGAGATCAGAAGAAACTCAAATAAGATTTATAGATAATCTGATCATAAATCCAGAATTCATCGGATCTCGACAAACACACCGCAAAAGAAGATTAAATTGGATAGATATCCATGAAGATTATGGAGAACTTTGTATTGAAGATCCAAGAGAGAGAAGAAGCCATCTAGCTACTAGCTATGGACCCGTAGGTCTATGGTGAACTACTCACGCATCATCGGAGAGGTCATTGTGTTGATGAAGAAGCCCTCCGTATCCGAATCCCCCCTCCAGTAGGGCACCAGAACGTGCCCCAGATGTGATCTTGCGGAAACAGAAGCTTGCGGCGGCGGAAATGTACTTTCGATGATCTCCTGATTTTTTCTGGGATTTTAGGGAATTTATAGGCGAAAGACCTAGGGCAGAGGAGGCACAGGGAGCCCACAAGCCTGGGAGGCGCGGGCCCCCTGGTCGCGGCAAGGGGGCTTGTGGGGTCCCTGGTGGACCCCTGCCTTGATTCTCAGGCTTCCCGATCTTTTTCTGTTTCGGAAAAAATCTTTTTGGCAGTTTCATTCCGTTTGGACTCCGTTTAAAATCCTCCTCTGAAAGGGGTCAAAAACATGGAAAAAACAGGAACTCGCACTTGGCACTGAGTTAATAAGTTAGTCCCAAATAATATATAAAAGGCATACAAAACATCAAAAGTTTGACAAGATAATAGCATGAAACCATCAAAAATTATAGATACGTTGGAGACGTATCAAGCATCCCCAAGCTTAACTCCTGCTCGTCCTTGAGTACGGAAGTGATAAAGAATGAATTTTTGATGTGGAATGCTACCTAGCATAGTTGTCCTTTGCAACTTCTTTCATGTGACATGAATGTTCAAATCCGTAAGATTCAAAACAATAGTTTGCTATTGACATGAAAACAATAATACTTCAAGCAAACTAGCAAGGTAATCATGAACTTTCAAAATAACAAGGCCAAAGAAAGTTATCCCTACAAAATCATATAGTCTGGCTATGCTCCATCATCCTCACACTACTAATGTAAATCATGAACAACCCCGGTATTGGCCAAGTAATTGTTTTCGCACTCTTACTTTCTCAAACTTTTTATAACTATCACGCAATACATGAGCGTGAGCCATGGATATAGCACTATAGGTGGAATAGATTGTGGTGGTGGTTGTGAGACAAAAAAAAGAGGAGATGGTCACATTGACTCGGCGTATCAAAGGGCTATGGAGATGTCCATTAATAGATATCAATGTGAATAAGTAGGAATTGCCATGCAAAGGATGCACTAGAGCTATAAGTATGTGAAAGCGAACTAGTGGGGTGTGCATCCAACTTGCTTGCTCACGAAGACCTAGGGCAATTTTGAGGAAGCCCATCATTGGAATATACAAGCCAAGTTATATAATAAAGATTCCGACTAGCATATGGTGGTGACGAAACGAGAGACTCTCAATCATGAAGAACATGGTGCTATTATGAAGCACAAGTGTGGAAAAAGATAGTAGCATTGTCCCTTCTCTCTTTTCTCTATTTTTTGTGGGCTCTTGGACCTCTTTTTTTTTCTTTTTTTTTCTTTGGGCTCTTTGGCCTCTCTTTTTTCTCACGTGGGACAATGCTCTAATAATGATGATCATCACACTTTTATTTACTCACAGCTCAAGCCTTAGAACGATGATGACTCTATAGGAAATGCCTCCGACAGTGTACCGGGATGCAACGATCTAGCTTGGCGTATGACGTTGAAACATCTCGATAGATATCTTACGATCATGCAATGGAAATATGAGAGTGACGGCACAAGTCATGAGACGGAACGGTGGGAGTTGCGTGGCAATATATCTCGGGATGGCTATGAAAATGCCATAGTAGGTAGGTATGGTGGCTGTTTTGAGGAAGGCATATGGTGGGTTTGTGCACCGGCGAAAGTTGCGCAACACTAGAGAGGCTAGCAATGGTGGAAGGTGAAAGTGCATCTATACCAGGGACTCACATTAGTCATGAAGAACTCACATACTTGTTGCGAAAGTTTTTATTAGTAATCGAAACAAAGTGCTAAACGCATACTCCGAGGGGAAGGGTTGGTAGGTGTTAACCATCACGCGATCCCGACCTCAACAGAAAGGATGACAATCAATAGATCAATTATGCTCTGACTTCCTAACATAACGCTTCACCATACGTGCATGCTACGGGAATCACTAACTTCAACACAAGTATTTCTAGATTCACAACACCTTACTAACATAACTCTTAATATTACCAAATCCACGTCTCAAAACTAATTGAGAGGAATCAAGACTTCTCTTTCTACTCAATGCACATGAAGATGGAGGTTTTTGTATCCTGTTTGGGTACCTATCACCTTTGGGACTACTTTCATAGCATAAGTCAACTACCAAGTCACGCACCGCCGTGCTCTAAAAGATCTAAGTGAAGCACACAGAGCAAAATTATCTAGCTCAAAATATATAAGTGAAGCACGATGAGCATTCTAGCAAAATCACGATGAGTGCATGTCTCTCTCTAAAGCTGTGCGGCAAGGATGATTGTGACACAACAAAAAGAAAAGACTCCTACGATACAAGACGCTCCAAGCAAAACACATATCATGTGGTGAATAAAAATATAGCTCCAAGTAATGTTACCGATGGATTGAAGACGAAAGAGGGGATGCCTTCCCGGGGCATCCCCAAGCTTAGGCTTTTTGGTGTCCTTGAATTTGGCTTGGGATGCCTTGGGAATCCCCAAGCTTGAGCTCTTTCCACTCCTTATCTCTTTGTCCATGAGAGCATCACCCAAAACTTGAAAACTTCACAACACAAAACTTAAACAGAAACTCGTGATAACATTAGCACAAGAAAACAAACTACCACCTCTTTAGATACTGTAGCAATATTGATTTCTATTTATATTGGTGTTGGGCTACTGTATTCTCACTTTTCCATGGCTAGTACCTCCCGATACTATCCATAGTTTCGTCAAAACAAGCAACCAACTCAACAAAAACAGAATCTGTCAAAAACAGACCAGTCTGTAGCAATCTGTATACTTCGTATACTTATGGTACCTCACAAATTCTGAAACATTACGACTACCTGGGAAAAAAGGCATATCAACCAGAATGTGACAGCCCGAGGCCGACGTTCTAGAAGATTCCCCTTTCTTTCCGTTTTCGTCGTGTGGGTATTTTCATTTGTCGCATCATCAACATTGCATCGACGTCTCCGTTGCCGCCCGTTTTCAAAACTTGCATCCGTTGTTAGTTGCCGGTTCTCGTCGTTGTCCGTTCTGAGCCCGACCGCACTCGCACGCGCCCGCGGCATCGTTCGAAACCCTGTTTTTAAAGTGTGCGTAAAACTTTCTCTGATCGGGTTGAGATTTGACGTGCGGTCGTAATTAGTTATCGCTAGACCGCGTGTCGAATTTCGTCGCGATCGGAGACCGTCTGGTACCCGAACGGTCGCCCGTAACGGCACCGTATTCGGTCTACCGTCGGACGTATTTCGGTGTGTTATAAGTCGTTGCCGCGCCGCCCGTTCTCCCTCTCGTCTCCGGATATCCCCTCTACACGGCCGCGTACCCGTCCCCGCGTTCGGAATCGTCCGAATCTGACCCCGCGGTTGGATCCGAAACGAAATTCCGGTTAACCTAGCCCCCCATTTGTCTATATATAGACCCCTCCTATTTTTAAGGCAGCCAAACCCCCCTCTCTCCTCGTTTCCCGTGCCTTCCCAAACCCTAGCCTCCCACCTCTCTCTCCTCGGCCCCAGCCGCCACGGGCCCAGATCGGGCCCGGGCGAGGCCCATCCGTCGCCGCCGCCGCCTCCCAGGCTCCCCCCGCGCCCCGTGTTCCCCGTGCCCGCGCCGCCCCCAGGCTCCTACCCGCGCCGCCGCACCTCCCTCGCCGGAGGCTGCCGCATCCTGGCTAGCAGCTACCCGCGCCGCCAGGTCCCGCGCCTCCCGTCGAGCCGGCCTATGGCTGTGCCCCGCTGGCCGGAATCCCCTCGGCTCCGTCGCCCTGCAGCTGCCGCACGAGCGCCCGCGTGCTTCACCGCCGGCCGTCGCATGCTCCGCCGCCCACCGCCGGCCCGTTCCGGTCTCGGCTGGGGTCCCTTCGCCCCTGCTGCCGGCTACCTCGCCCTGCTTCGCCTGCTGCCAGAGCGCCGCCGCCGCCTAGGAGCCCCGATCCAGATCGGATCGGGAGGAGTCCCGTTCGCGAGCCACCATCGCCAGCGCCTGGCCCCCCTCGCCCCGAGGCCCAGCTTCTCCCCCGCGAGGCCCAGCGTCCCGACCTGCCTCCTCCCCAAGCCCAGCACCGCGCCAGTCCGACCGACGGCCCAAGGTGAGCCCCGAGCCACTTTTCCTCGCCCGGGGTGTCAGTTGCTAAATTGCGCCCATGGGTTCAGCCCGTTAACTATATAGGTTTTTTTTTTCCGGAATTTAATAAATTCCAGAAATATGACGATATTAAAACCTCCATAGCTTTTAAACCGTGTAACGGTTCGCGACGTGTAGCTTATGTATTTGATGTAGAATTTCGCGTAGAATCCGAATATTTAACTTGCATATTTGTTTGATGTACTTTAACGTGCCTAATGCCTAGTTTTGTGTGCTGTCTCAATATTATAGCTGCGAGTATATATTTTCGCGTGCGTCCGGAGTGCTCGTATGCCGTATTAGAAATGTCGATGTTTTAGGGACCAATTTTCTATGTATTTTAGAGCGGTCATTTATATTTTTTGCGTGTAGGGATTGCCTCTAGTTTATTTTCCCGAATATAGGTTATTTTCCCGCATTTATGTGTGGCTTTATTTTTGTTGTGCAACCCCACATATTTTATATGTTTCCGGGGTAGAAAAATCCATGGGAATTTTCTGTGCAATTAGTTTTAGCATTAGAGCAAGTTAGTTCGCGAGATATTTTGCTAAGATGCCCTTTTGTTTAATTCGTAGGATTTATTCCGTGCCTCGTTTGAATTAGTTGTCAACTAGGGAGTTCTTCTTAGATGTTTTGTTTAGCCCCTGGTATTTTTGGTTGCAATGGAAATGCATGTTTAGGTGCGTTTTGCTTGCTCTCAAGTTTCTAGAAATTGTGCTGTTTAGAGGAGCTGAAATTTTGCTAAGTCTGGAATCTGTTATATTTTGTTGCTGTCTTGTCTTGCTTGTATCTTTTGATCTGTAACTCTTTTGAGGTTGGTCCAATGGAGTAAGTTGTAGCCCTTGTGTTTCTCTAGCATTCTGTGAATTTTCATGCCATTTGGAGTCCTGTAGATATAGGTTTTTCTGCTGTCAATAGTGCTTCAGATCGAAAACTGCACTTTCATGAGGTGTAATTTTCACTAAGTCTGAACTAGTGTGTGAGATGCCATTTTGTGTCTTCTTTCCCTTGTGATCCATGATGCCATGCTAGATGTTGTTAGTTGTTTGTAGTAGTGCTTCTTGCCCTATTCCGTGCCATGCCTTGCTTGAGCATATCGGAGTAGTGTAGCTCGTAGTTGTGGGGCGTCGAACATGCTAAGTGGCTGATTTTGGCAGATTGTAGTCATTTCTTGTTTTGCTCGTAGTCTTTGAATCGTATCTCCGATTTGATCGTGTCCTACGTGAAACTTTCTTATAATCTCGTGTAGTTTCATTTTCTCTTGCTGTTTGTATGTTTATAAGTGCTCGTGACCGCCGTTGCACACATGTTGCATTCATGCCATCATATCTTGCGGTGCTTGTATCTTTTGATCCGTAGCTCCGTTGGAGATGATCTCTATGTGTAGTTTTCTTGCAATGATGCATAGAATCACGTGAACCTATTTGTTTTGTTGTTTAACAACTAATTAAATGCATTAGTTCAGATCTGGACATAATTGTGAGGTCGTTTCGGAGGTGCTATATGTCATTTCTGACCTCATTTAAAATGCCTAGATAGGTAGATTAATTGCGCTTCACCTCTTGCCATGTTTAACCACATTTAATATTGCCGTGTATCTAATCGGGATATAACTAAATAATTAACGTGGAGTTTCGTCAATATGCAACTCGTTGCATATTGAACTTCACTTAATGTGTAGTGACTGCTTGTGTGATTTGTCATGCCGTGACTTGCATGTATTCAGCTGCTCATGCATCATATGTGTTGTGCATCGTGTGATGGATTCCGTGTGTTGATTTGTGTTTCCAGTTTGCTTCGTCGCGATAGAGTTCCGCAGCGTGTCGGATTGTGAGGACCCGTTCGACTACGTCGGTTCGCCTGCTTCACGAAGGCACTCTTCTTCCAAGCGGGATCTCAGGCAAGATGATCATTTCCCCAGATACCATGACTATCATCGCCATGCTAGTTTTACCGTTGCTACCGTTTATGTCTCGTTGCCTACCACATGTTAAATATCAGCCTCTCAACAATGCCATGATTACCTTCAACCTGTTCGACCTAGCAAACCACTGATTGGCTATGTTACTGCTTCCTTAGCCCTGTGTTAGCGTTGCTAGTTGCAGGTGCAGTTGCTTCCATGTGAAAGCATGGGTTCCTTGTTTTATCACTATATTAAATGCTATTGAATTTAATGCACCTATATACTTGGTAAAAGGTGGAAGGCTCGGCCCTTTTCTAGCCTCGTGTTTTGTTCCACCTTTGCCCCCCTTAGTTTTGGCTACCGGTGTTATGTTCCATAATTGAGCGCTCCTAACACGATCGGGGTTGCTATGGGGACCCCCTTGATAATTCGTTTTAGATTAAAGCTGGTCTGGCAAGGCCCAACTTTGGTACTACATTTGCCTAATAACTAATGAACTGCATAGGGAGTAATTAACCCGAGGAAATTAATCAACCCCCGGGCCAGTGCTCCTCATGAGTGTTGGCCCCACCTGAGCGATGTCCGGCGCCCCTCTGGTCACCCGGAGGTTTAGCGATCCCGACGTCTAGCTCATCCGTCGTGTCCTGAGAACGAGGTACGCGACTCCTATCGGGATCGTCGACACGTCGGGCGGCCTTGCTGGATTAGTTTTACCTTTGATGAGATATCTTGTGCATCGGGATTCCGGTGATGCTTTGGGTAATCTCAGAGTTGAGGTTTTCCACTAGGGAATCCGACGAGATCGCGAGCTTCGTGATTGAGGATTTCTATGCGGCTTGTGGTAATTTGTGATGGACTAGTTCGAGCACTCCTGCAGGGTTAAATCTTTTCGGAAAGCCGTGCCCGCAGTTATGTGGCAACGTGGAAACTTTGTTTAACACTGGTTCTAGATAACTCGAAGTTAACTTAATTAAAATATGCCAACTGTGTGCGTAACCGTGACTGTCTCTTTCTGAGTTCTTTCTCCGGTCGAGGACACGGTGGGGTTATGTCTGACGTAGGTAGGTGTTCAGGATCATTCATTTGATCATCAGTAGTTCACGACCGGTATGCGTAGTTCACCCCCTCTTATTTCTGGTACTCGTAAGTTTAGCCACCAAATATATGCTTAGCCGCTGCTGCAACCTCACCACTTAACCATGCCTCACCCATTAAGCTTTGCTAGTCTTGATACCTTTGGAAATGAGATTGGTGAGTCCCCCATAGCTCACAAATTACTACAACACTAGTTGCAGGTACAGGTAAAGTTTACTTGACGCGAGCGCGTTGATTGTTCATTTGGAGTTGCTTCTTCTTCTTCTTCTTCTTCTTCTTCTTCTTCGTCATCGATCTAGGATGGGTTCCAGGCCGGCAGCCTGGGACAGCAAGGATGGACGTCGTTCTTCTTTTGCCGTTTGTTTTCGTCCATAGTCGGACCCTGCTCTTACTCTTGATGATTATGTAATGTACTGATTTGACTCTGATGTAGCTTGTGGCGAGTGTAAGCCAATTCTATATATATATCTCTTCTTTTCAGTACATGTACTTGTAACGATATCCATTCTTGCGACACGAGAGATGCGCTTCTATCCCTGACGAGGCCCTCGTGCCAAATTGAGGATAGGGTCGCATCTTGGGCGTGACAAGTTGGTACCAAAGCAGTACCGACCTAGGAGCCCCCTTGATTGATCGAAATTGGCCGAGTCGAGTCTAGTGAAAACTGCTTTGAGTCTAGTTATATATCGGAGAGTAGGATTCTTTTTTCTCCTCTTCTATGCTCTCGCGAGGAATCTTGACGTAATAATTTAATTCTACTCCTCTTCTCACTCAAATTTTTTTTAGGATCACGCGGATATTTTGGAATCTATATGATGCCGATGTGACGGAGTTCTGTCTTGGTGCCTCCTATCTGCTCTAAGTCTCAGGGGAGTTGAGCTCCAGGGGATTCTTGAGCACATCGTTATCATTCAGATTTCTTAGTATCTCAGAACGAAGGATGTTCGTAATTGCTTCAATACTAGTAGTGGCGAGATAACCCCGATGTCCCCAGTACTGGTGCAGATTGTTCGGGAGTACTGCCATACTTTTTATCGTTGTGATCACGAGGGTCTGTTGTAGATGAAGGTCCGAGATTCTGGTTGTGTGTTGACGGATGTGATACAGGTGACGTCTTAGTATAGGAGTTGTGTGAATATTACTCCTTGTATCCGTGTACCAGATTGCATGACCAGATATTTCGGGAATTCATAGGTGGGAATTCAAGTACTTACTTATAGGACATTCTTCCAACAAATGCATGATGTTAGGTTGGGGTTCGACATCTAGTGGATTCATTTGTTCACGGTCGACTTACAGCGGTACACGTTGTGTCTTAAAGAGTCCTTGTAGCTTGCTACGACTCGGGGACGCTTCGTATGTCGGGTGCACTGCCTTGCACTTGATGGCTATTGTAAAATCGTGCCCGTGCGATCCTGTCCACGAAAATATCGGATGAAATCTTTCTCATGAGTTTGTTCTGGCTAATTGCAAGCCGCACCTTTTGTTTTTGTTGGAATATGGTAATTTAAGTTGCTTCGATGTCAAGTGGTGATTTCAGATCTTTTCTAAGCAGTGTTCTCATATTCATATGAGAGTGCTAATCCTTTTGCTCAATCAATCGTCTTATCAATTCTTGTCAACCGGAGTCATCGTATCAACTCCATTCAACCGGTGTGTTTCTCTCCAAGTGGATTCAATCCTCTCCAATTCTTGCAGATCTTTCTCTCATTTATTCCGGAGTTCATCTCATCTGTCCCGAGTTGTCTTTGTTTTTCCCCGCCCTCCCACCCTTTTCGTCAGTGATTCAATTTTTATCCAGGAGTTTTCTTTTCATTGTGCTTTCGTTGCTTGTTCTTTTCTCACTTACCCGGTGATTCATTGTGAAGATTCTCAGGAGATTCGTGTCATATGTGTTCATTCTTGTCATCTTTTCCCGGTGAATTTAATTCAGTTGTCCGTGTTCATCATATCCTATTCATCCTTGTTATTCTTTCCGGTGTTGGAGATTCTTATCAATATATCCTGTTATTCATTCATCTCTTTTCTATCCGGTCTGTTGAAGATATCTCAGAGTTTCTTGTTTCAGATCTTTAATTATTTCGAGGTGCTCAACATCATCTAGTTCTCTTCATACCGGTGCGATATCTCTTTTCCAAGTAATCTTTTCCAACGGTGGTTTCTTTGAGTGGGCCCATATCCCACAGGTTCTTCCGAGGATCTTACCTGGCTCTTTAATCTTTTCCCGGAGTTCTCTATTTATTTCAACTATGACGTAAGTATGAATTTCATCAGTCATATCCCTTCTCAAAGGCCTATTCGAATTAATTCTCATATTTGGCTCAACCTTTCATTCCTCATTATTCCGGAGTGTCTCAGCTATTCTTGGTGTTGTTTCTCGTCATCATTCTCACCTTGCAATTCGAAGGAGTGTTCCTCGTAAATCTTTGTCCATTCTTGTGAAGACTGTCATCTCAACTTCGTGTATCCTCTCATTTGTTGCCAATCATGAGTATCCCTTTCTTCCTATCCGGGGCATTTTTGAGTTGTTTTTATTTCTCGTTCCTCCGAAGGCCATCATTTCAGAAGACTTCTTCGTTCTCAGCTTTCATCTTTCATCCTCAATTCTTCTCCATTGTTGTCTCTTCGTTCGTCTCTCGATTATCCGGTGCCTTGTTCAAGTTTTCTCTCAGGTAGCTCGTGATCTCTTCATTCTCATGTTTCTCCATTAATTCATGGTGTTCCCATTCAATTGTGAATTCTTACCGGTGTTTCTTGCAACATTTCTTCTATTTTGTGCGTTATTTATCTCTCTGTCTCTTCAAGATTCTTTCAAGAGGAATAAGTTGTATGCTAATCCGTTGATTGTCGTCAATTTAACTTGATGAAGGATAAGCATAACATAATTCTTATTCTTGTTCTTCCTTCTTCCAAGATATTTCAATTGTTCTTCCGGAGTGGCTCATGATATCGATTCTTTTCTCAAGTGTTCTTATCTCTTCTTTTCCGGAGTTCCAAATTTTGTCAAGTATCTCTTTGTGAGGCTTCATCTTAATTTTGGCAGGTCATAATCTTATTCTTTTCTACATTCATATTTGTTGCATCATTCTTTTGTATACGGAGGTCCTTCATGTTGATTCATCAAGATTTCAATTCATTCTGAAGTGTTCTTCAAGGTTCTTGTTGGAGAACCTCAAGTATCCTTTCTCTTGCATTTATATGTGCAATTGTTCTTCCTTTATCCTGTGAGGTGGTATTATAGCGGTCTTGTTAGTGTAGGAGCCTCGAAGTGATTTCCTTTCAAGAATGAGATAATTAAACCCACCAATCCTATGATCATGAGATATTTTCAACCATGATTTCTTCATTGAGCTATCTTGGTTTGGATTTCACCTAAAGCTTTTCCTATGGATTGTTGCTATCATGGTGCTTGTCATTAATCCAAGTTCTCAATGTATCCTCTTGGTGCAAATATTTGTTCATATCTTGTTTCTCCCAATCTATCCTTGTTTCTTTAGTGATTGTTTGTCACCTCATATTTGTTGAGATGATTTTCATAAGCCCACTACTATCTTGTTCTTTTCGTTGTTGTTTGTCCAACAACTCCGTCCAATTCTTCTTGCAAGGATGCTTGCCAAGTTCATTGGAGTTAGTAGTTCTCTTTCTCTTCTTCCGCATGAGCTAGTTCCTATTCTATTGTTCCGGAGGCATTGTGATGTTGATCTTTTGTGTCTATTATGTTGTTCTATCAAGATCATGGTGTTCCCTTGTTGTATTTAGTTGTTTGTTATGAATATTGTCTATTTCTTCCGTCTTATCGAATTTTTTGTTCCATTTTCCTACCGAAGTGCTGCCGAAATTTTCCGTGAATTCTTGCTTGTTTCTCATTTTACTCCTCATCTCCTTGCAACCTTCAAGGATCGTTGGTTTCACTCGTTTGTCAAAGAAGCGACTAAGTTTTTACCTCTTGTTCTTTCTCATCCTCTCCCCCTTTCATTCTTGGATCTCGGGACGAGATCCTCTTGTAGTGTAGGAGAGTTGTGACAGCCCGAGGCCGACGTTCCAGAAGATTCCCCTTTCTTTCTGTTTTCGCGTGTGGGTATTTTCATTTGTCGCATCATCATCGCATCATGCGCATCATCAGCATTGCATCGGCGTCTCCGTTGCAGCCCGTTTTCAAAACTTGCATCCATTGTTAGTTGCCGGTGTCGTCGTTGTCCGTTCTGAGCCCGACCGCACTCGCACGCGCCCGCGGCACCGTTCGAAACCCTATTTTTAAAGTGTGCGTAAAACTTTCTCTGATCGGGTTGAGATTTGACGTGCGGTCGTAGTTAGTTATCGCTAGACCGCCTGTCGAATTTCGTCGCGATCGGAGACCGTCTAGTACCCGAACGGTCGCCCGTAACGGCAGCGTATTCGGTCTACCGTCGGACGTCTTTCGGTGTGTTATAAGTCGTTGCCGCGCCGCCCGTTCTCCCTCTCGTCTCCGGATATCCCCTCTACACAGCCGCGTACCCATCCCCGCGTTCGGAATCGTCCGAATCCGACCCCGCGGTTGGATCCGGAACGAAATTCCGGTTAACCTAGCCCCCCATTTGTCTATATATAGACCCCTCCTATTTTTAAGGCAGCCAAACCCCCCTCTCTCCTCGTTTCCCGTGCCTTCCCAAACCCTAGCCTCCCACCTATCTCTCCTCGGCCCCAGCCGCCACGGGCCCGCGAGCCCAGATCGGGCCCGGGCGAGGCCCATCCGCCGCCGCCGCCGCCTCCCAGGCTCCCCCCGCGCCCCGTGCTCCCCGTGCCCGCGCCGCCCCCAGGCTCCTACCCGCGCCGCCGCACCTCCCTCGCCGGAGGCCGCCGCCGCCTCTCGCCGGAGGCCGCCGCATCCTGCCAAGCAGCTACCCGCGCCGCCAGGTCCCGCGCCTCCCGTCGAGCCGACCTATGGCTGCGCCCCGCTGGCCGGAAACCCCTCGGCTCCGTCGCCCTGCAGCTGCCGCACGAGCGCCAGCGTGCTTCACCGCCGGCCGTCGCATGCTCCGCCGCCCACCGCCGGCCCGTTTCGGTCTGGGCTGGGGTCCCTTCGCCCCTGCTGCCGGCTACCCCGCCCTGCTTCGCCTGCTGCCAGAGCGCCGCCGCCGCCTGGGAGCCCCGATCCAGATCGGATGGGGAGGAGTCCCGTTCGCCAGCCGCCATCGCCAGCGCCTGGCCCCCCTCGCCCCGAGGCCCAGCTTCTCCCCCGCGAGGCCCAGCGCCCGAGCCGCCGGCCCAGCGTCCCGACCTGCCTCCTCCCCAAGCCCAGCACCGCGCCAGGCCGACCGACGGCCCAAGGTGAGCCCCGAGCCACTTTTCCTCGCCCGGGGCGTGAGTTGCTAAATTGCGCCCATGGGTTCGGCCCGTTAACTATATAGGTTTTTTTTTCCGGAATTTAATAAATTCGAGAAATATGACGATATTAAAACCTCCATAGCTTTTAAACCGTGTAACGGTTCGCGACGTGTAGCATATGTATTTGATGTAGAATTTCGCGTAGAATCCGAATATTTAACTTGCATATTTGTTTGATGTACTTTAACGTGCCTAATGCCTAGTTTTGTGTGCTCTCTCAATAGTATAGCTGCGAGTATATATTTTCGCGTGCGTCCGGAGTGCTCGTATGCCGTATTAGAAATGTCGATGTTTTAGGGACCAATTTTCTATGTATTTTAGAGCGGTCATTTATATTTTTTGCGTGTAGGGATTGCCTCTAGTTTCTTTTTCCGAATATAGGTTATTTTCCCGCATTTATGTGTGGCTTTATTTTTGTTGTGCAACCCCACATATTTTATATGTTTCTCTGTGCAATTAGTTTTAGCATTAGAGCAAGTTAGTTCGCGAGATATTTTGCTAAGATGCCCTTTTGTTTAATTCGTAGGATTTATTCCGTGCCTCGTTTGAATTAGTTGTCAACTAGGGAGTTCTTCTTAGATGTTTTGTTTAGCCCCTGGTATTTTTGGTTGCAATTGAAATGCATGTTTAGGTGCGTTTTTCTTGCTCTCAAGTTTCTAGAAATTGTGCTGTTTAGAGGAGCTGGAATTTTGCTAAGTCTGGAATCTGTTATATTTTGTTGCTGTCTTGTCTTGCTTGTATCTTTTGATCTGTAACTCTTTTGAGGTTGGTCCAATGGAGTAAGTTGTAGCCCTTGTGTTTCTCTAGCATTCTGTGAATTTTCATGCCATTTGGAGTCCTGTAGATATAGGTTTTTTCGCTGTCAATAGTGCTTCAGATCGAAAACTGCACTTTCATAAGGTGTAATTTTCACTAAGTCTGAACTAGTGTGTGAGATGCCATTTTGTGTCTTCTTTCCCTTGTGATCGATGCTGCCATGCTAGATGTTGTTAGTTGTTTGTAGTAGTGCTTCTTGCCCTCTTCCTGCCATGCCTTGCTTGAGCATATCGGAGTAGTGTAGCTCGTAGTTGTGGGGCGTAGAACATGCTATGTGGCTGATTTTGGCAGATTGTAGTCATTTCTTGTTTTGCTCGTAGTTTTTGAACCGTATCTCCGATTTGATCGTGTCCTACATGAAACTTGCTTATAATCTCGTGTAGTTTCATTTTCTCTTGCTGTTTGTATGTTTATAAGTGCTCGTGACCGCCGTTGCACACATGTTGCATTCATGCCATCATATCTTGCGGTGCTTGTATCTTTTGATCCGTAGCTCCGTTGGAGATGATCTCTATGTGTAGTTTGCTTGAAATGACGCATAGAATCACGTGAACATATTTGTTTTGTTGTTTAACAACTAATTAAATGCATTAGTTCAGATCTGGACAGAATTGTAATTTGACATGTGAGGTCGTTTCGGAGGTGCTATATGTCATTTCCGACCTCATTTAAAATGCCTAGATAGGTAGATTAATTGCGCTTCACCTCTTGCCATGTTTAACCACATTTAATATTGCCATGTATCTAATCGGGATATAACTAAATAATTAACGTGGAGTTTCGTCAATATGCAACTCGTTGCATATTGAACTTCACTTAATGTGTAGTGACTACTTGTGTGATTTGTCATGCCGTGACTTGCATGTATTCAGCTGCTCATGCATCATATGTGTTGTGCATCGTGTGATGAATTCCGTGTGTTGATTTAAGTTTCCGGTTTGCTTCGTCGCGATAGAGTTCCGTAGCGTGTCGGATTGTGAGGACCCGTTCGACTACGTCGGTTCGCCTGCTTCACGGAGGCACTCTTCTTCCAAGCGGGATCTCATGCGAGATGATCATTTCCCCAGATACCATTACTATCATCGCCATGCTAGTTTTACCGTTGCTACCGTTTATGTCTCGTTGCCTACCACATGTTAAATATCAGCCTCTCAACAATGCCATGATTACCTTCAACCTGTTCGACCTAGCAAACCACTAATTGGCTATGTTACTGCTTGCTTAACCCTGTGTTAGCGTTGCTAGTTGCAGGTGCAGTTGCTTCCATGTGAAAGCATGGGTTCCTTGTTTTATCACTATATTAAATGTTATTTAATTTAATGCACCTATATACTTGGTAAAAGGTGGAAGGCTCGGCCCTTTTCTAGCCTGGTGTTTTGTTCCACCTTTGCCCCCCCTTAGTTTCGGCTACCGGTGTTATGTTCCTTAACTGAGCGCTCCTAACACGATCAGGGTTGTTATGGGGACCCCCTTGATAATTCGTTTTAGATTAAAGCTGGTCTGACAGGGCCCAACTTTGGTACTACATTTGCCTAATAACTAATGAACTGCATAGGGAGTAATTAACCCGAGGAAATTAATCAACACCCGGGCCAGTGCTCCTCGTGAGTGTTGGCCCCACCTGAGCGATGTCCGGCGCCCCTCTGGTCACCCGGAGATTTAGCGATCCCGACGTCTAGCTCATCCGTCATGTCCTGAGAACGAGGTACGCGACTCCTATCGGGATCATCGACAAGTCGGGCGGCCTTGCTGGATTAGTTTTACCTTTGACGAGATATCTTGTGCATCGGGATTCCGGTGATGCTTTGGGTAATCTCAGAGTTGAGGTTTTCCACTAGGGAATCCGACGAGATCGCGAGCTTCGTGATTGAGGATTTCTATGAGGCTTGTGGTAATTTGTGATGGACTAGTTGGAGCACCCCTGCAGTGTTAAATCTTTTCGGAAAGCCGTGCCCGCGGTTATGTGGCAACGTGGAAACTTTGTTTAACACTGGTTCTAGATAACTCGAAGTTAACTTAATTAAAATATGCCAACTGTGTGCGTAACCGTGACTGTCTCTTTCGTGAGTTCTTTCTCCGGTCGAGGACACGGTGGGGTTATGTCTGACGTAGGTAGGTGTTCAGGATCATTCATTTGATCATCAGTAGTTCACGACCGGTATGCGTAGTTCACCCCCTCTTATTTCTGGTACTCGTAAGTTTAGCCACCAAATATATGCTTAGCCGCTGCTGCAACCTTACCACTTAACCATGCCTCACCCATTAAGCTTTGCTAGTCTTGATACCTTTGGAAATGAGATTGCTGAGTCCCCCGTAGCTCACAGATTACTACAACACCAGTTACAGGTACAAGTAAAGTTTACTTGACGCGAGCGCGTTGATTGTTCATTTGGATTTGCTTCTTCTTCTTCTTCGTCATCGATCTAGGATGGGTTCCAGGCCGACAGCCTGGGACAACAAGGATGGACATCGTTCTTCTTTTGTCGTTTGTTTTCGTCCGTAGTCGGACCCTGCTCTTACTCTTGATGATTATGTAATGTACTGATGTGACTCTGATGTAGCTTGTGGCGAGTGTAAGCCAATTCAATATATGTATCTCTTCTTTTTCAGTACATGTACGTGTAACGATATCCATTCTTGCGACACGACGAGATGCGCTTCTATCCCTGACGAGGCCCTCGTGCCAAATTGAGGATAGGGTCGCATCTTGGGCGTGACACAGAAGCAAAAAGAATCAACTCAAAATCTCTTTTTGAATAAAAATAAAAAATCATCTCGTGAGCGGAAAGTTTTTGTCTTTTTCTAACAGGATCAAACAACCATCACTAAGACTAGTCATAAAGGTTTTGCTTGGCTCAAACACAAAAAGAAACACAAAAAAGACAATCATAACAGAATTATGATAGTGTGGACGCAACAAAAGAGAAAGAAAAAGAAATAAATTCATTGGGTTGCCTCCCAACAAGCGCTATCATTTAACGCCCTTAGCTAGACATTGATAATTCAATGATGCTCACATAAAAGACAATAATTGAAGCACAACGAGAGCATCATAAAGCATGTGAAAATCACATCTAAGTCTGACATACTTCCTATGCATAGGCATTTTATAGGAAAACATATTGTCAAGACAACCGATAGTTACCATATGCAAGGAAGAAGAAAGAGACAATAGCAATCTCCACATAACGAGAGGTAATTTGGTAACATGAAAGTTTCTACCACAATATTTTCCTCTCTCATAGCAATTACATGTGGGATCATAATCAAATTCAACAAAATAGCTATCACAAAGGATATTCTTTTCATGATCCACATGCATGAAAAGTTGATGCTCTTCAAAAATAGTGGGATTATCATCAACTAAAGTCATGACTTCTCCAAACCCACTTTCAATATCATTGCAAATATCATTTCAACAAGTAGTGGACATAGCAAAAATAGCATCCCCAAGCTTAGGGTCTTGCATATTTTTAGCATGATTGCCATTAATAGAATTTATAATGAAATCATTGCAATCATGCTTTTCATTCAAGGAGCCCTCGTGAATCATTTCATAAATTTCTTCATCACGATTTTTAGATTCACGCATCTCAAGCAAAACTCCATAGAGAAAGTCAAGTGCACTCAACTCACTAGCAATAGGTTCCACATAAGTGGATCTCTTAAACAGATTAGCAAGTGTGTGCGGATCCATATCACTAGAATTTCAGCAAGTGAAGATGCAAGCATATTGAAGGCACATAGCACACAAGCAAAGGAAAGGCAAACGAAAAAGGCAAATATTTTTGTATTTTTTTTCAGAAGTGGGGGAGAGGAAAACGAGAGGCAAAAAAGTAAATGCAAGAGATGAGTTTGCGACACTTACTTGGATGAGTTCTTGACTTGATCCTCCCCGGCAACGGCGCCAGAAATCGTTCTGCTGCGTCGATAGAAACCTTCTGTCGTCTCTTGAGCTTGCGTTGGTTTTCCCTTGAAGACGAAAGGGTGATGTAGCACAGGAGCAGTAAGTATTTCCCTCAGTTTGAGAACCAATGTATCAATCCAGTAAGAGAATCTCGTCAAGTCCAGAGTACCTGCACAAACACAAAGAGCTTGCACCCAACGCTAAAAGGGGTTGTCAATCCCTTCAAGATTGATTGCAAAGTGAGATCTGAAGGCGGAAAGTGAAACGCAGAAAAAAGTGTAAGGCTGAAAATATGGTGTGGAGTAGACCCGGGGGCCATAGTGTTCACTAGAGGCTTCTCTCAAAATAGCAAATATCACGGTGGGTGAACAAATTACTGTCGAGCAATTGATAGAACCGCGCAAAGTCATGACGATATCTAAGGAAATGATCATACATATAGGCATCACGTCAGAGACAAGTAGACCGATACTTTCTGCATCTACTACTATTACTCCACACATCGACCGCTATCCACCATGCATCTAGTGTATTGAGTTCATGACGAACAGAGTAACGCCTTAAGCAAGATGACATGATGTAGAGGGATAAACTCAAACCAATGATGAAAACCCCATCTTTTTACCCTTGATGGCAACAACATGAAGCATGCCTCGCTACCCCTTCTGTCACTGGGTGAGGTCACCGCACGGTATGAACCCAAAACCAAGCACTTCTCCCATTGCAAGAATCATAGATCTAGTTTGCCAAACAAAACCCACAACTCGAAGAGAATTACAAGGAAATGAAATCATGCATAAGAGAGATCAGAAGAAACTCAAATAAGATTCATAGATAATCTGATCATAAATCCACAATTCATCGGATCTCGACAAACATACCACAAAAGAAGATTACATCGGATATATCTCCATGAAGATCATGGAGAACTTTGTATTGAAGATCCAAGAGAGAGAAGAAGCCATCTAGCTACTAGCTATGGACCCGTAGGTCTAAGGTAAACTACCCACGCATCATCGGAGAGGTCATGGTATTGATGAAGAAGCCCTCCGTATCGGAATCCCCCCTCACGCAGGGCACCAGAACGTGCCCCATATGGGATCTTTCGGAGACAGAAGCTTGCGGCGGCGGAAAAGTACTTTCGATGATCTCCTGATTTTTTCTGGGATTTGAGGGAATTTATAAGCGAAAGACCTAGGGCAGAGGAGTGACTAGCACTCTTTGGCAATAGCTAGACGAATGCTATTCTCAATTGCTCAAGAATTAGAAATTGTCTTGCAATAACCCACCAGCGCGTGGGATCGAGGCAGTTTTCGAGGGTAGAGTATTCAACCCAATTTGTTGATTCGCCGATAGGAGGTGAGAGGATATTCTCAAGTATTAGCAGCTGAATGTGTCAGATTCAACCACACCTGAAAGATTAGTATATGCAAGCAAAGTGTCAGCAGCAAAGTAGTATGATAACAACGGTGTCAGAAATGATCTGTTGACAGCACACTATTCCTAACGATTGTATCAATGGCGCCAGAAGTTGCCCATTGACGGAAATTGTCTTTTTTCGTCAACGACCAGCGAACCAAAATTGTAGCAGGTAGCAGAAGTATAACGAGTAGCGGCAGTGGCAAGGAACAGCAATAATGACAACAGTAGCAAGTAGCAACAGTAGCAAGTAACAGCAGCAGTGGGACAAACTCGTAGGCAATGGGTCGGTGATTTGTTTGGATGATATTCATCATGCAACAGTTATAACACGGACAGATATGTGGCTAGCTCCCGTTCGTCAATGTGATGTAGGCATGCATTCCGTGTGTCGTCATACGTGCTTAGGGAAAAGAACTTGCATGCCATCTATTGTCCATCCCTCCCGTGGCAACGGGGTCCAAAAGGAAACTACGGGATATTAAGGTTCTCCTTTAAATAAAGAACCGGACCAACGCATTAGCACTTGGTGAACACATGAACTCCTCAAACTATGGTCATCACCGGGAGTGGTTCGGTTATTGTCACTCCGGGGTTGCCGGGTCATAACACATAGTAGGTAACTACAACTTGCAAGATCGGATCTAAAATACCCATATATTGGTGACAACATAATAATTCCAGATCTGAAATCATGGCACTCGGGCCCTAGTGACAAGAATTAAGCATGGCAAAGTAGTAGCAACATCAATCTCAGAACATAGTGGATACTAGGGATCAATCCCCGTCAAAACTAACTCGATTACATGATAGATCTCATCCTACTCATCACCGCCCAGCGAGCCTACGAATAGATTACTCACGAACGATGAAGAGCTTCATGGAATTGGAGAGGGAAGAAGGTTGATGATGATGATGGCGACGATTTCCCCTCTCCGGAGCCCAAAACGGACTCCAGATCTGCCCTCGAGATGAAGAACAGGATGTGGCGGCGCCTCCGTACCGCAAACACGTCGAAATCTTCTCTCTTGATTTTTTCTGGGATGAACGTGAATTTATAGAGCTGAGATTGGGGGCGGCAGAGCCACGTGGGCTCCACAAGCTTGCTAGCCGCCACCAGGGGGTGGCGGCTACAGGTCTTGTGGCCCATTGGCCCATCCCCTCCAGTGGATCTTTGCGCAGGTATTTTTCATATTTTCTAGAAATATTCTCCGTAAATTTTCAGGACGTTCTGGGAACTTTCATTTCTGCACAAAAAAAACAACACCAAGGCAATTCTGCTGAAAACAGCATTAGTCCAGGTTAGTTCCATTCAAATCATGCAAATTAGAGTCCAAAACAAGGGCAAAAGAGTTTGGAAAAGTAGATACGATGGAGACGTATCAACTCACCCAAGATTAAAACCTTGCTTGTCCTCAAGCAACTCAGTTGACAAACTGAGAGAGAAAGAAAAACTTTGACAAACTCTGTTTGATCTTGTTGTTGCAACTATGTCTAACTCATAACCAGAATTTCAGCAAGATCACAAGTTAACCACATAAGCAAGTGACACAAAGGTCTCACGGTAAACTAATATCAATGACATAATCAGCTAACGAGCAAATAATAATGAGTTTCAAATACCAACACTTCAATCAAAACAAGCATGAAGCAATATGAATAGGTGGTATCTCGCTAGCTCTTTCCGAGACCGCAAGACATAAATGCAGAGCACTTTCAAAGATCAAGGGCTGACTAAACATTGTAATTCATAGCAACAAAGATCCAGTCATAGTCATACTCAATATCAATCAAAATCAAAGCATAAAAATGACAGAGGTGCTCTCTAATTGGTGCTTATAAAAGAAGAGGATGACTCAACAGGAAAATAAATAGACAGGCCCTTCGCAGAGGGAAGCATTGATTTGCAGATGTGCCAGAGCTCAAGCTTTGAAAACAGAGATGATAATTTTGGGTGGCATGCTTTCATTGTCAACGCAATGACCAAGAGTTCTCAATATCTTCCATGCTACTCATGCTATAGGCGGTTCCCAAACAGAAAAGTAAAGTTTTAACTCCCCCACCACCAATCAATCACACTCCACGGCTAGCCGAATCCTCGGGTACCGTCCATACTAACATCAATCCAGGGGGAGTCTTGTTTTACAATTATGTTTTCGATTTAAGTGTGGAACTGGACATTCCAATTACCGGCCCCTTTCTCGTGAATGACAGTGAATAAACACATGTCGAGGATAACACTCCTAGCATGGAAGATACCAATAGCCCCCTGTCACCACATGAGCGGTTCGGGCATGCAAAACAGATTATTTCTTGAAGGTTTAGAGAGTGGCACATGCAAATTTACTTGGAACGGCAGGTAGATACCGCAAGTAGGTAGGTATGGTGAACTCTCATGGAATTTTTTTTGGGTTTATGGAAGTGGATGCACAAGCAGTATTTCGCTTAGTACAGGTGAAGGCTAGCAAAAGACTGGGAAGCGACCAACTAGAGAGCGACAACAGTCATCAAGATGCAATGAGTTTGACTAACATTGAATGCAAGCATGAACAAGATATAAATCACCATGAACACGAACATCATAGAGGCTATGTTGATTTTGTTTCAACTACATGCATGAACATGCGCCAAGTCAAGCCACTTGAATCATTCAAAGGAGAATACCATCCTATCATACTACATCATAGTCATCTCAAAATCTATGTTGGCATTCAAGACAAACCATTATAAGCTCTCAACTAGTTAAGCATGGCATCAGAAACTATGATCTCTAAGTTGTCATTGCAAACATGGTTCTCTCACAACAAAGCTGAATCTGGGTTGACAAGCTAGTCATATTTACAAAAACAAAATAGATAGAGTTCATACCAGCTTTTCCGGTCTCAGTCACTTCATCATATATCATCATTATTGCCTTTCACTTGCACGATCGAACGACGTGAACAATAATAAGAGTGCTTGTGCATTGGACTAAGCTGAATCTGCAGGCAAACACAAAGGAGAAGACAAAGTAATATGACTCTTTGAAAGCTAAACACGTATGCATGCAAGAACCACTAAACATTGTAACCAATATCTTCTACCTTGACCCAAAGAAAAAGAAAACTATTTACACGGGAAAGCTCCCAACAAGCATAAATAAGAAAGGAAAATCTTTTTGGGTTTTCTCAAAAGGACACAAAACAAGAAAACGAAAATAAACTAGCATGGATAATACAGTGGCAAAGTGTGAACACCGATTAACAAAGTGAAAGCATAAGCATGAATGTAAGGTCGGTGAGAACACATACCCCCCCCCCCCAAGCTTAGGCTTTTGGCCTAGCTTGGTCTACTCCCATGGATGGTCCTGGCGAAACCCAAAATCATAATGGGTGTTATACGGGAGTGTTGCAGCCACTGCCTGAATAGCTGCCTCACGAAGTCGAGCACCGTCGCCTCCCTCTCATACTCCTCTGCCTCTCCTATGGTTATGTAGTATCTTCGTTTTACCTGAAAGTCAAAGAAAGTAGGGGCATGAAGGGTAATATGGAAAACACGCTGCGAGTTAAATATCAAGCGGTATAGGAGGGATCCATGATCTCTCTCAAGGAATTGGTAGCGTGTTAGAGCGACACGATCAAGGTAGGCTGTACGGAGAGGAGGGTCTTCTGAACGGATGGATACTCCAAGAAAATTTGTTAAGCGTGTAGCATAAATTCCACCAAAGAATTCCCCTCAATGGCATTATTATTCAGCCTCCTTGCTATTATAGCTCCCATATTGAAGCTCTTGTCACCTGTTACTGCGCTCTTAAGGATACTAAGGTCGGAAGCGCATAAGTGACAATGTGCACCCTTGCCGTTAATGCACCTACCTATGAAGAGGGCAAAGTAGTGCAAGGCAGGGAAATGAATGCTTCCTATGGTAGCTTGCGTGATATCCCTGGTTTCTCCAATAGTTATACTTGAGACAAAGTCTCTGATCGAAGACTTAGAAGGATCATTAATACTACCCCCATCGGGTATCTTGCAAATCCTATTGAAATCCTCCAAATCCATGGCGTAGGATTTATCATACAGATCAAACAGTATGGATGAGTCACGGCCAACTGAAAATTTAAATCTACGCACGAAAGAGGCAGTGAGCATAGCATAATGTTCACATTTATATGAGAGGAATTCTTCTAACCCGGCATTGCGGACAAGTGTATCAAACTCATCCTTGAAACCTGCTTCGATCATGAACTCATCGGAAGGCCATTCACATGGTTGTACCGGTGCGTCCCTTAGTTGATAAGGTTCAGGATCCCGAAAAGAAAGACGGGGACCCTTCTTATTTGAGGAACCACCATGAAACTTCCTCCTGAACATAATTTCCTTTTGCTGAAATTTTTGAAGTTCAAGAGAAAAGTGAATGAAGGCCAACCACACCTTGTAGCAACTACTCCTACTAGTGCCTAGAGACCGTATCACGCGCTGAAACTACTTCGGACCAGCTAAAATCAACATTTCTTTCTCAAGAACAGGGTCACCAAGGTAGCAAGAATACGTGAAGGATAAAACACTAGAGCAAAAACTAATTGGACCAATGGGGGAGTCACCAAGGAGTAATTTCCCCAAAACGGTTCGGAGAATGGTGCTTTGAGCAAGGAGATCGAAAATCACAGCCAAATGAGCAAGAACACGGGTTTGAGCTATGAAACATTTTTTTCTGGAGGTGGAAGAAGAGGATGGGAGCTGGAATGAGTGGAGGGGGTCCCTTGGCCCCACAAGCTTGCTAGCCGCCACCAGGGGGCGGCGGCTGCAGGGCTTGTGGCCCACTGGTCTGGCCCCCAGGCCAGCTCTCAGGCCTAGTATTTTTCAAATATTCCAGAAAAAAATCATACTAGATTTTCAGGACCATCGGAGAACTTTTATTTTTGGGTATTTTTCTCCGGGACGCTAAAACAGAAAACAAGAAAAGCTAAACTAATTCTATCATTGTTCTTCTAAGCAACAGAAAATGAAAGCTCAAAACAGAGGTATGTGACTCTTTGATTCATCCATTTCATGGTCATTGAAAGAAATCCGTCAATGGGGTTGATCAAACCCTCATGACAAAACCTTCTCGAATCGCAGGAGAGAACGAAGAATTTTCGAATAGCCACTAAGTTACCTCAATGGGGATATGTATCTCCCCAACAAGAAAATCATACTTCATCTTGACACGAGGAATAGGGCATTCAAAGCTCCCAATAAGAATCGATGAAGTTTTTTCGATAGCA
Organism: Hordeum vulgare subsp. vulgare; assembly: GCF_904849725.1. Taxonomy (NCBI): domain Eukaryota; kingdom Viridiplantae; phylum Streptophyta; class Magnoliopsida; order Poales; family Poaceae; genus Hordeum; species Hordeum vulgare. Next base: position 621,460,689 of record NC_058519.1, on the reverse strand, counting down.
TTGATGCAATGTACTTGATATCGTTTCTTCGAAAAGTGCATGGTGTGCTCATTACCGTTGACATGAAAAGTGACATTGCCTTTGTTGCAATCTATAACAGCTCGTGCAGTGTTTAAAAAGGGTCTTCCGAGGATGACGACCATGGCATCGTCCTCGGGAATATCCAAGATAACAAAGTCTGTTAAGATAGTGGTGTTAGCAACCACAACAGGCACATCCTCGCAAATGCCGATAGGGAAAGCAGTTGATTTGTCGGCCATTTGCAGAGAAATTTCAGTGGGTGTCAACTTATCCAATTCAAGTCTACGATAAAGAGAGAGCGGCATAACACTAACACCGGCTCCAAGGTCACATAAGGCAGTTCTTACGTAGTTTCCTTTAATGGAACAAGGTATAGTGGGCACTTCGGGATCACCAAGTTTCTTAGGAGTTCCACCTTTGAAAGTGTAATTGGCAAGCATGGTGGAGATCTCAAGATCTGGCATCTTCCGTTTATTAGTCACGATATATTTCAAGTACTTGGCATATGGAGACATCTTGAGCATATCAGTTAACCGCATCTACAGAAAGATGGGTCTTATCATCTCAACAAAGCGCTCAAAATCCTCATCATCCTTTTTCTTGGATGGCTTAGGAGGAAAGGGCATAGATCTCTGAACCCATGGCTCCCTTTCTTTACCATGCTTCCTAGCTGTGAAATCATTCTTATCGTATCTCTTAGGTTGTGGGTTATCAGGATTAACCATAGGTTCAATCTCCACATCCTCATCATTGCTAGGTTGAGCATTATTATGAACATCACTGTCCATATTGTCACCAGGTTCATGTTCATCACCAGATTGTGTTTCTGCATCAGACGCAGAAATATCATTAGGTTCTTCAGGTGTGACAGTATTTGGTGAACTGGCATGTAGGTTTGTATCACCCTTCTTCTTCTCCTTAGGATGAATGGGTGTATCAACATTAATTCCTTGACAATCTTGATCAATTCTCTTAGGATGACCTTCAGGATACAAAGGTTCCTCAGTCATTTTGCCTCCTCTAGTAATGACTCTGACAGAGTTGTCATTTAATTCATTGAGCAAGTCATTCTGGGCTTTAAGTACTTGTTCTACCTGAGTAGTAATCATAGAGGCATGTTTGCTCAGAAGCTTCAGATCATTGACATTTCTGTCTACACAAGCACTTAAATGGCTAAGCATACGAGTACTTTGTTCCAAATGTCTGCTAACATAATCATTGAAACTCTGTTGTTTGGCAACAAAGTTGTCAAATTCATCAAAGCATAGGCTAGCAGGTTTGTTAAAAGGAATATCAGTCTCATCAAACCTACGCAGAGAATTCACTTCTACTACTTGTATCGGGTTATCGAGACCATGGACCTCTTCGATAGGTGGTAGATTTTTGACATCTTCAGATCTAATGCCTTTCTCTTGCATAGATTTCTTGGCTTCTTGCATATCTTCGGGACCGAGGAATAGAATACCTCTTTTCTTAGGAGTTGGCTTAGGAGGTGGTTCGGAAATAGTCCAAGCATTATCGTTGATCAAGATGTTATTCAGTAGGGTCTCAGCTTGTTCTACAGTTCGTTCCCTAAAAACACAACCGACACAACTATATGGGTGGTCTCTTGAGGCATCGGTAAGTCCGTTATAGAAGATATCAAGTATCTCGTTCTTCTTAAGAGGGTGATCAGGCAAAGCATTCTGTAGCTGGACGAGCCTCCCCCAAGCTTGTGGGAGACTCTCTTCTTGAAGTTGAGAAAAGTTGTATATTTCCTGCAAGGCAGCTTGCTTCTTATGGGCAGGGAAATATTTCTCATAGAAGTAATATACCATATCCTCGGGACTACTCACACATCCAGGAGCAAGAGAGGTGAACCAGGCTTTAGCGTCATCCTTTAGAGAGAAAGGAGATAACTTAAGGATGTAGTAGTGGTGGATCTTCTCCTCACTAGTGAAGAGGGTGGCTATATTGTGTAGTTTGGTAAGATGGGCTACGACCGTCTGAGACTCATAACCGTGGAAAGGATCAGATTCGACTAGAGAGATTATCTCAGGATCGACAGAGAATTCATAATCCTTATCGGTGATAAAGATAGGTGAAGTGGCAAACTTCGGGTCGTATTTCATCCTAGCTTTCAGAGATTTTTCCTTCCACTTGAGAAGTAATTTCTCATCGTCATAGGCATCCTTACACGCAAGAAAATCCTCAGCTATCTCTCCCTCCATAACGTAACCCTCAGGTATATCAAGCAATTCATATCTAGGAGAGCTAGATCTAACAGGAGCAAAAGCAGGTTCTATCTCAATAGTATCGGCAGTTTCAGAAGCATCACGGGCATTGGTAGTAACTCTAGCAATATGAGCATCAAGGAATACCCCTAGTGGAACATCAGGCAAAGTAGTGTCTCTAGCAGTATCAAGCATAGCATCATCAGGCAAAAAAGCATCTCTGGCATCATCAGGCAAAGCAGTATCAGGCATAGCATCTCTAGCAGTATCAAGCAAGCATCTCTAGCAGTATCAAGCATAGCATCTCTAGCAGTATCAAGCATAGCATCTCTAGCAGTATCAAGCATAGCATCTCTAGCAGTATCAGGCATAGCATCTCTAGCATCATTAGGCAAAGCAATATGAGGCATAGCAGCATCATAAACATCATCAAGCACATGCGACATATCAAGATTTCTAGCAGGAGGTGATGTCGCAAACTTACTCATAACTGAAGGTGAATCAAGTGCAGAGCTAGATGGCAGTTCCTTACCTCCCCTCGTAGTTGAGGGCAAGACTTTGGTTTTCGGATCCTTCAGATTCTTCATAGTGATCAGCAGATATAAATCCCAAGTGACTCAGAGAATATAGCAATACTTCGCCGGCAACGACGCCAGAAAAATGCTGACTAGCACTCTCTGGCAATAGCTAGACGAATGCTGTTCTCGATTGCTCAACAATTAGAAATAGTCTTGCAATAACACACCAGCGCGTGGGATCGAGGCAGTTTTCGAGGGTAGAGTATTCAACCCAATTTGTTGATTCGCCGATAGGAGGTGAGAGGATACTCTCAAGTATTAGCAGCTGAATGTGTCAGATTAAACCACACCTGAAAGATTAGTATATGCAAGCAAAGTGTCAGCAGCAAAGTAGTATGATAACAACGGTGTCAGAAATGATCTGTTGACGGCAGACTATTCCTAACGATTGTATCAATGGCGCGAGAAGTTGTCCGTTGAGGGAAATTGTCTTTTCCTGTCAATGACCAGCGAACGAAAATTGTAGCAGGTAGCAGCAGTGTAACAAGTAGCGACAGTGGCAAGGAACAACAGTAGTGACAGCAGTAGCAAGTAGCAACAGTAGCAAGTAACAGCAGCAATGGGACAAACTCGTAGGCAACGGGTCGGTGATTTGTTTGGATGATATTCATCATGCAACAGTTATATCACGGAGAGATATGTGGCTAGCTCCCGTTTATCAATGTGATGTAGGCATGCATTCCGTGTGTCGTCATACGTGCTTAGGGAAAACAACTTGCATGACATCTATTGTCCATCCCTCCCGTGGTAGCGGGGTACAAAAGGAAAGTATGGGATATTAAGGTTATCATTTTAATAAAGAATCGGACCAACGCATTAGCACTTGGTGAACACATGAACTCCTCAAACTATGGTCATCACCGGGAGTGGTTCCGGTTATTGTCACTCCGGGGTTGCCGGGTCATAACACATAGTAGGTAACTACAACTTGCAAGATCGGATCTAAAACACACATATATTGGTGACAACATAATAATTTCAGATCTGAAATCATGGCACTCAGGCCCTAGTGACAAGCATTAAGCATGGCAAAGTAGTAGCAACATCAATCTCAGAAAATAGTGGATACTAGGGATCAATCCTCGTCAAAACTAACTCGATCACATGATAGATCTCATCCTACTCATCACCGCCCAGCGAGCCTATGAATAGATTACTCACGAACGTTGAAGAGCTTCATGGAATTGGAGAGGGAAGAAGGTTGATGATGACGATGGCGACGATTTCCCCTCTCCGGAGCCCAAAACGGACTCCAGATATGCCCTCCAGATGAAGAACAGGATGCGGCGGCGCCTCCGTATCGCAAACACGGCGAAATCTTCTCTCTTGATTTTTTCTGGGACGAAAGTGAATTTATAGAGCTGAGATTGGGGGCGGCAGAGCCACGTGGGCCCCACAAGCTTGCTAGCCACCACCAGGGGGTGGCGGCTACAGGGCTTGTGGCCCACTGGCCCATCCCCTCCGGTGGATCTTTGCGCACGTATGTTTCATATTTTCCAGAAATATTCTCCGTTAATTTTCAGGTCGTTCTGAGAACTTTCATTTCTGCACACAAAAAAACAACACCAAGGCAATTCTGCTGAAAACAACGTCAGTCCAGGTTAGTTCCATTCAAATCATGCAAATTAGAGTCCAAAACAAGGGCAAAAGAGTTTGGAAAAGTAGATACGATGGAGACGTATCAAGGAGGCCCAGGGAGCGCACAAGCCTGGGAGGCGCGGGCCCCCCTGACCACGGCTAGGGGGCTTGTGGGGTCCCGGGTGCCCCCCTGCCCTGATTCTCAGGCTTCCCGATCTTTTTCCATTTCGGAAAAAATATTTTTGGCGGTTTCGTTCCGTTTGGACTCCGCTTAAAATCCTCCTCTGAAAGGTTCAAAAACATGGAAAAAATAGGAACTCGCACTTGGCACTGAGTTAATAAGTTAGTCCCAAAAAATATATAAAAGGCATACAAAACATCCAAAGTTTGACAAGATAATAGCATGAAACCATAAAAAATTATAGATACATTGGAGACGTATCAGGGTGCGCGCGACACGTTTCACTTTAGACCCACATGCCGGCCCCTTCTTTCACCGAGAGCGAGAGGTGGGGGAGACTCATGTGTGGGTCCCACCCCACGTTTGTCTTCTACCTCTTGACGCACGCAAGGGGGAGCTCACCGGTGGTGATCTGGGTAGCGGTTCGGGGAGCCAAGGGCAAGATCCTGCTCAGGGCACCATCGCCAACCGTGGAAGGGTGAGCTAGGTCACGAGGGGTGACCGGACCATCGACGACCTCGAGCCCGAGAGGCGTCCGAAGTGCTCGAGGAGGAGGAGCTCGGCTCCGACTGCAATCCGTCCAAGGGACGAGGTGGTTATTGTCGTGGGCCACAGAGGAACACGGAGAAGGCAACGAGAGGGAGAATGGGGCTCTGTACCTCCCGAACGGCGGCGACCGGGTCAATTTCGAGCACAAAGAGTGGATAATGGAGATGGAGTGGAATGGGGATCGATTGGGGCTATCAGAAGGCGATCAGAGGGGAAAGGGAACCATGGGGCAACCTTAAATAGCCCAGACACGGGTGCACCGTGGACCGAAGTTCGGCGGTCGGTGATACGTCTCCAACGTATCTATAATTTTTTATGGTTTCATGCTATTATCTCGTCAACTTTGGAAGCTTTGTATGCATTTTTATATCTTCTTTGGGACTAACCTATTAACTCAGTGCCAAGTGCCAGTTCCTGCTTTTTCCGTGTTTCTGACCTTTTTCAGAGGAGAATTTTAAACGGAGTCCAAACGGAATAAAACCTCCGAAAAGATTTTTTCCGGAACAGAAGATACGCAGGGAGCTTGAGAACCAAGGCAAAGGGCACCAGGGGAGGCCACAAGCCCCTAGCCGTGGCCTGGGGGCGCCGAGCAGGCTTGTGGGCCCCCCTTGGCTCCTTTGCCCTACTTCTTCCACCTATAAATCCCCGAAAAAACTAAAACCACGGAGGGGAGCCACGAAAATACTTTTCCGCCGCCGCAATCTTCTGTCTTCGCAAGATCCCATCTGGGCACGTTTTGGTGCCCTACCGGAGGGGGGATTCAGACACGGAAGGCTTCTTCATCAACACCATTGCCTCTCCGATGATGCGTGAGCAGTTCACCATAGACCTTCGGGTCCATAGCTAGTAGCTAGATGGCTTCTTCTCTCTCTTGGATCTTCAATACAAAGTTCTCCATGATCTTTCATGGAGATCTATCCGATGTAATCTTTTTTTGCGGTGTGTTTGTCGAGATCCGATGAATTGTGGATTTATGCTCAGATTATCTATGAATCTTATTTGAGTTTCCCCTGATCTCTTATATCCATGATCTGATATCCTTGTAATTCTCTTCGAGTTGTGGGTTTCGTTTGGCCAACTTGATCTATAATTCTTGCAATGGGAGAAGTGCTTGGTTTTGGGTTCATACCGTGCGGTGACCTCACCCAGTGACAGAAGGGGTAGCGAGGCACGCATCGTTTTGTTGCCATCAAGGGTAAAAAGATGGGGTTTATATCTATTGCATGAACTTATCCCTCTACATCATGTCATCTTGCTTAAGGCGTTACTCTGTTCGTTATGAACTTAATACACTAGATGCATGCTGGATAGCGGTGAATGTGTGGAGTAATAGTAGTAGATGCAGAAAGTATCGGTCTACTTGTTTCGGACGTGATGCCTATATGTATGATCATTGCCTTAGATATCGTCATGACTTTGCGCGGTTCTATCAATTGCTCGACAGTAATTCGTTCACCCGCCGTAATATTTGCTATCATGAGAGAAGCCTCTAGTGAACACTATGGCCCCCGGGTCTACTTCACATCATATTTTCAGCTCCACACTTTTACTTTGTTGCACTTTCCACCTTCAGATCTCACCTTGCAATCAATCGTGAAGGGATTGACAACCCCTTTGTAGCGTTGGGTGCAAGTTTTCTGTTTTTGCGCAGGTACTATGGAAACTTGGCTTGATACTCCTATTGGATTGATACCTTGGTTCTCAAAGTGATGGAAATACTTGCTGCTACTGTGCTGCATCACCCTTTCCTTTTCAAGGGAAAACCAACGCAAGCTCAAGAGGTAGCAAGAAGAATTTTTGGCGCCGTTGCCGGGGAGCATCAAGTCAAGAATAGTCTTCCTCGAACGTGTCAATTCCTGGCACCGGGGACTGTTCTAAGTGAAGCTTATCCAAGTAAGTGTCGCAAACTCATCTCTTTCATTTACTTTTTTTTGGCTCTTGTTTTCCTCTCCCCCACTTCTGAAAAAAAATTACAAAAATATTTGCCTTTTTCGTTCGCCCTTTTTCTTTCGTTTGCTTTCTGCGCTTGTTTGCCTGCTAAGACCTGTATGGCCCAACCAAAGGATTATGATGCCCACTATACAAGGTTGGAAGAGATTGAAATTGGTGTCAATGGCTTCATGTCTACACAGTTTGATTATAATAGTTACTTTCGTAGAGAACTAAGGGAGCAAAATTCTTTTATGGCTTTTATGAATAAAGAAGTTGATGATATGGCCAAAGAATTCCTTGCGCTAAATTCTCAGTTCGCTCGTCTTGAAAAATTGGTAGGCCAGATTTCTGATAAACAGGCTACCTTAGTCAATAAAATGGCTGCTAAACCTGAAATTTGTAATGAGAATCACGAAGATCTTAAAGTGCTTGGTGTGACTCCCGTTGAATCCTTGTTTTCTAATGTCAATCCTAATGATGATGGGGCTGGACATGAAACCAGTTTGGTTGAAAACCGCCCCAATGATTCAGAGTCTATCTATCTTGATGCTAAAAGCATTGAAAGTGGAGTAGAGGATATCAAAACTTTGAGTAGTAATGAAATTACTACTTTGGATTTCGAGGAATTCAATTATGATAGTTGCTCTTTGATTGAATGTATTTCCTTGATGCAATCCATGCTAAACTCTCCACACGCTTATAGCCAAAACAAGGCCATTACCGACCATATCGTCGATGCTATGATGAAATCTCTTGAAGAGAAACTTGAGTTGGGAGTTTCTATCCCTAGGAAACTTCATGATGAGTGGGAACCTACTATCAAAATCAAGATCAAAAACTATGAATGCAATGCTTTGTGTGATTTGGGTGCTAGTGTTTCCGCTATTCCAAAGTCTTTATGTGATGTTCTAGGCTTCAATGAGATTGATGAGTGCTCTCTTAATTTGCATCTTGCGGATCCTACTGTTAAGAAACCCATGGGAAGGATCAATTATGTTCTTATTATTGCAAATAGGAACTATGTACCCGTGGATTTCATTGTGCTTGATATTGATTGCAATCCGACGTGGCCTATCATTCTTGGTAGACCTTTCCTAAGGACTATTGGTGCTGTCATCAATATGAAGGAAGGGAATATTAGATTTCAATTTCCATTAAAGAAGGGCATGGAACATTTTCCTAGAAAGAAAGTAAGATTGCCTTATGAATCCATGATGAGGGATACTTATGGTTTGAGCACCAAAGACGACGATACGTGATTCTATCGCCTTATGCCTAGCTAAGGGCGTTAAACAATATCGCTTGTTAGGAGGCAACCCAATGAATTTATCTTTGCTTTTTTGCTTTCTGTTTTGTTGAGTCCACACCATCATAATTCTATTATGATTGTGTTTTTTTGTGTTTCTTTTTGTGTTTGAGCCAAGTAAAACCTTTATGAGTAGTTTTGGTGATGGTTGTTTGATCACGCTGAAAAAGGCAGAAACTTTTCACACACGAAATTATTTTTCATTTTTATCCAGAAAGAGCTTTTGAGTTGATTCGTTTTTGATATGCCAATTGCCCAAATTGTCGTAATTTTTCAGAATTTTTGAGACACCATAAGTATACGAAGTATACAGATTGCTACAGACTGGTCTGTTTTTGACAGATTATGTTTCTGTTGTGTTGATTGCTTGTTTTGATAAAACTATGGATAGTATCGGGAGGTACTAGCCATGGAAAAGTGAGAATATAGTACTCTAACACCAATATAAACTACAATACCTAAAGAGTTTGTAGTTTGTTTTCTTGTACTAATGATATCACGAGTTTCTGTTAAGTTTTGTGTTGTGAAGTTTTCAAGTTTTGGATGATGTTCTCATGGACAATGGGATAAAGAGTGGAAAGAGCTCAAGCTTGGGGATTCCCAAGGCATCCCAAACCAAATTCAAGGACACCAAAAAGCCTAAGCTTGGGGATGCCCCGAGAAGGCATCCCCTCTTTCGTCTTCAATCCATCGGTAACGTTACTTGGAGCTATTTTTTTATTCACCACATGATATGTGTTTTGCTTGGAGTGTCGTGTATTATAGGAGTCTTTTCTTTTTGTTGTGTCACAATCATCCTTGGTGCACACCTTTTTGAGAGAGACATGCACTCATCGTGAATTTGCTAGACTACTGATTGAGCTTCGCTTATATCTTTTGAGTTATGCAATTTAGCTCGCATGTGCTTCACTTATATCTTTTTGAGCTAGATAACTTTGGTCTAGTACTTCACTTAGATCTTTTTAGAGCACGGCGGTGTCATATTTTGGAGAAATAAGAACTCTCGATCTTCACTTATATCTTTTTGAGAGTGCTCTCTCTAAGTAACTTGGTAGTTGGCTTGTGCTATGAAAGTAGTCCTAAAGATGATAGGCATCCAAAGAGGATATAGTAAAAACTTCCATATTCATGTGCATTGATTAGTAAAGATAAGTTTGATTCCTTTCAATTAGTTTTGAGACATGGATTTGGTGATATTAGAGTTATGTTAGTAGGGTGTTGTGAATCTAGAAATACTTGTGTTGAAGTTAGTGATTCCCGTAACATGCACGTATGGTGAACCGCTATGTTAGGAAGTCAGAGCATAATTGATTTATTGATTGTCATCCTTTGTATTGCGGTCGGGATCGCGCGGTGGTTAACACCTACCAACCCTTCCCCTAGGAGTATGCGTTTAGCACCTTGTTTCGATCACTAATAAAAACTATCGCAATAAGTATATGAGTTCTTCATGACTAATGTGAGTCCATGGTATAGATGCACTTTCACCTTCCACCATTGCTAGCCTCTCTAGTGTCGTGCAACTTTCGCCGGTGCGTAAACCCACCATATACCTTCCTCAAAACAGCCACCATACCTACCCATTATGGCATTTTCATAGCCATTCCGAGATATATTGTCACGCAACTCCCACCGTTCCGTCTCATGACTTGTGCCGTCACTTTCATATTGCCATTGCATGATCGTAAGATAGCTAGCGAGATGTTTCAAAGTCATACGCTAAGCTAGATCTTTGCACATCCCGGTAGACTGCCGGAGGCATTTCCTATAAGAGTCACTGAGTTGTAAGTAAATAAAAGTGTGATGATCATCATTATTAGAGCATTGTCCCATGTGAGTAAATAATAAAAGGCCAAAGATGCCCACAAAAGAAATGGAAAGAAGCCAAAGAGCCCAAACAAAAAAATAGAAAAGGAGAGAAGGGACAATGCTACTATCCTTTTCCACACTTGTGCTTCACAATAGCACCATGTTCTTCATGATTGAGAGTCTCTTGTTTTGACACTTCCATATACTAGTGGGAATCTTCATTATATAACTTGGCTTGTATATTCCAATGATGGGCTTCCTCAAAATTGCCCTAGGTCTTCGTGAGCAAGCAAGTTGGATGCACACCCACTAGTTCTCCTTTTGAGCTTTCACACACTTATAGCTCTAAGTGCATCCGTTGCATGGTAATTCCTACTCATTCACATTGATATATATTGATGGGCATCTCCATAGGCCTTTGATACGCCGAGTAAATGTGACCATCTCCTCCTTTTTGCCTCACAACCTCCACTACACTCTATTCCACCTATAGTGCTATATCCATGGCTCACGCTCATACATTGTGTGAGAGTTGAAAAAGGTTTGAGAAAGTAAGAGTGCGAAAACAATTACTTGGCCAATACCGGAGTTGTGCATGATTTAAATTCGTTGTGTGGGGATGATGGAGCATAGCCAGACTATATGATTTTGTAGGGATAACTTTCTTTGTCCTTGTTATTTCGAAAGTTCATGATTACCTTACTAGTTTGCTTGAAGTATTATTGTTTTCATGTCAATAGAAAACTATTGTTTTGAATCTTATAGATCTGAACATTCATGTCACATGAAAGAAGTTGCAAAGGACAAATATATTAGGGATCATTCCACATCAAAAATTCAGTCTTTATCACTTCCCTACTCGAGGACGAGCAGGAGTTAAGCTTGGGGATGCTTGATACGTCTCCAACGTATCTATAATTTTTGATGGTTTCATGCTATTATCTTGTCAACTTTGGAAGCTTTGTATGCATTTTTATATCTTTTTTGGGACTAACCTATTAACTCAGTGCCAAGTGCCAGTTCCTGTTTTTTCGTGTTTTTGACCTTTTTCAGAGGAGAATATTAAACGAAGTCCAAACGGAATAAAACCTCCAGAAAGATTTTTTTCCGAAATAGAAGATACGCAGGGAGCTGGAGAACCAATGCAAAGGGCACCAGGGGAGGCCACAAGCCCCCTAGCCACGGCCTGGGGGGCCGCGCCTAGCAGGCTTGTGGGCCCCCTTGTCTCCTTTGTCCTACTTCTTCCGTCTATAAATCCCCAAAAAATCTGAAACCGTAGAGGGGAGCCACAAAAATACTTTTCCGCCGCCGCAAGCTTCTGTCTCCGCAAGATCCCATCTGGGGCACGTTCTGGTGCCCTGCTTGAGAGGTATTCGGACACGGAGGGCTTGTTCATCAACACCATTGCCTCTCCGATGATGCGTGAGTAGTTCACCACAGACCTTCGGGTCCATAGCTAGTAGCTAGATGGCTTCTTCTCTCTCTTGGATCTTCAATACAAAGTTCTCCATGATCTTCATGGAGATCTATCCGATGTAATGTTCTTTTGCGGTGTGTTTGTCGAGATCCGATGAATTGTGGATTTATGATCATATCATCTATGAATCTTATTTGAGTTGCCTCTGATCTCTTATATGCATGATTTCATATCCTTGTAATTCTCTTAGAGTTGTGGGTTTCGTTTGGCCAACTTGATCTATAATTCTTGCAATGGGAGAAGTGCTTGGTTTTGGGTTCATACCGTGCAGTGACCTCACCCAGTGACACAAGGGGTAGCGAGGCACGCATCGTGTTGTTGCCATCAAGGGTAAAAGGATGGGGTTTATATCTATTGCATGAATTTATCCCTCTACATCATGTCATCTTGCTTAAGGCGTTACTCTGTTCGTTATGAACTCAATACACTAGATGCATGCTGGATAGCGGTCGATGTGTGGAGTAATAGTAGTAGATACAGAAAGTATCGGTCTACTTGTCTCGGACGTGATGCCTATATGTATGATCATTTCCTTAGATATCTTCATGACTTTGCGCGGTTCTATCAATTGCTCGACAGTAATTCGTTCACCCACCGCAATATTTGCTATCATGAGAGAAGCCTCTAGTGAACACTATGGCCCCCGGGTCTACTTCACATCATATTTTCAGCTCCACACTTTTACTTTGTTGCACTTTCCACCTTCAGATCCCACCTTGCAATCAATCGTGAAGGGATTGACAACCCCTTTGTAGTGTTGGGTGCAAGTTTGCTGTTTTTGCGCAGGTACTTTGGAAACTTGGCTTGATACTCCTACTGGATTGATAGCTTGGTTCTCAAACTGAGGGAAATACTTACTGCTACTGTGTTGCATCACCCTTTCCTCTTCAAGGGAAAAACCAACGCAAGCTCAAGAGGTAGCAACAAGAATTTCTCGTGTCTGTCCTAGCATGCTCGGAGGCCCTTTGACCCGTGGATGTGGCTCTCATGGACTTGGTCTTGGGCTAGGGAAGGAAAGAGAGGGAGAGAGGGAGTGCACATGCACCGCACACGTGGGCTTTTTGATTGGAGCTCTCGACTTGCATGTCACGCGTGCGAGGGAGGGCACGGGAGGGAGAGAGAGGAGGGGGACAGGGGCTTTGCATGTCCCTAACATCGAGGGACATCGATTGGCGTGCGGGGGAAGTACGAGGTGGATGCGCGGGTGAGGTCAACACTCGGATGCTGTGTGGCGTGCTCCAGAGCGTGACTTTGGCAGGCATGATTGCTCAACTCACGCGCTTTGGCGCGGCCACTTGTGTCATAAAGCTACAGGGGGGAGTAAACTACTAGGAGAGGGCCTTGGATGTTGTGGATGCTGGCCAAAAGAGAGGGGAGGCTGAGAGAGAGAGGAAGAAAGTGGATGTCCAAGAAGCTGCAAGTGGGTTTTTACCCATGCAATCATGGAGATAGCCGTTGGGGTGGCTACTGGAGATGCCTTGGGCGTGAGGGAGGTTGTGGTAAAAAGTTGGAGTGAAGGAGAATAGCTTTGGATGTCCTAGCGGTGATTTTGGGATTCTGTCAAAAGGTGTTTGATGTTGTTTTAGGCAAGATCCCTTTGGACAATCACAGTGAAACTTAACAGGATGGAATTGTGGGTAAAACAATTTGGGATCACCAAGTTTGAGCTCATTAGATCAAAGTTGACAATGCAAACATATAAATCCCTGAAAATGGACATAATCAGTTTCCTGTCTACCTAAGTGATCAAATCAACTCCCACAAATCCACAACTTGGTTTAGCATCCTTATTTGGAGGCTAGATCACCTCTCTAAATTTTGGGATCAATTGGAGAAACTTGGCAATGTAAAGTTGCTCAAATCTGGTTCTAAAGAGAGAGGGTTTTGGTGGATTTAGATGAACCAAATCAACTTGGATTGATATTAAGCTTTGCAGGGTCACCATATACATCATGCGTGACTTGCTAGAATTTTCCTGGAATGTATCGAGAATATTTCGTATGGAAATATTTCAAAAGCTTGAAATAGGAAGAAAGGGTTTTGAGGGGTTTTGTCCAATATTTTAAACAGGACCATGTGTTGAAACTCTTATGTATCGATAATATATGTCCACTGAGTATCCCTAAATTTTCTCAAATATTTTTGAAGCAAGAAAATAAATTTTCCCTATGAAATACCATTTCTGGCCTCAGAAAAAGGTATTTAAATAAAATAGTAAATACCTTTTAAAATAAATATTTTTTCGGTTTTGGGAAGTCTTTTGAATAATATAATCCAAATAAAAAAAATTGGGTAAAACATTCCTCCAAAATTGAAGACTTATAGTACAAATCTCAACTCAGGGGGTTTTGACGGCTTAAATAAATAAAATGCATTTTTATTGAAATAATGATCTATAAAAGTAGTTTCTGGTCCTATACACATTGCATGATCATTGGGTAAGGGTCTGGGTCAAGGAAAGGAATTCTTGGGAGAAGAGCAATTTTTGTGATTTAAAACACAACCAATCACACAACCAAGTAGCAACCAAATCAATCATCACAAGCACACAAAAAGTTTTAATTGGTTCTAAATTTTGTAAAAACATAAGTGACAAAGTGGTACAAACACAATGTGTGACATATATCTAGATAATTATTACTATTGAATGTTCTTGTACTCTCATCATCTATCTAATAACTATTCACCATTTTTAACTGGACATATATAAATGACACTTATTTTCGAAAAAATAATCGCATATCTATTAAAGAGATAATATGAACTTTTTTAATTACATAATAAATGTTTTAATACACGATAGACATTTCCGAAATACATGGTGAACAACTTTTTAATATACATTATGAAATTTCTGAAAATACGTGAAGAATCTTTTTATATTCATAATATATATATATTTAAACATGATGAATAGTTTGTATAAGCATGATGAATATTTAAGTGAAATACGTGCACGATGCACCTTATTAAAAGCAATGATGAATATCTTTGTACGCAATGAACTTTGAAATACAAGATGCATGTTTTTAGATGTTCTACAAATATTTATCTAATTTTTTTTGATATTTCTGAAATACACAATAAACGTTCCTGTATAGATGATGTACATTTTTAAAAAATACAAAATGCCATTTTCAAAAAATATGTAAAGAATATATTTGAAATATTAAATGAACAGTTCTTATAAACCGCAAAAAACTTCTTTTATAACACACTGAGCATTAGTAAAATACGTGATGAACATTTTTATGATGCACAATGAACCCTTTTTCATTTTTTTAAAAAGGCAAAAGGAAAGGAAAACAATAAACAAAAGGTTCATTTAATTAAAACGAAAAAGGTATATCCATTAAATTTTGAAAATATTATATGGATTTTACATAGAATTTTTTGAAATTACTAATAAGAAAAGAGAAACAAAATGAAGACAAGAATCGAACGAGAAAATAACTGAAGAGAAAAGAATGGGAACGAAAACCAGAAAAACAAAAACCGAAAGAAGATAAATGCAAAGGAAAATACAAAACCAATCTGAAAACAAATTTACAAAACGATGACAAAAATCATTGGTACTAGTCTTCACCTTCGGCATGCTACTAGGACAGCCCTTCTCGTGTCGCCTTGTATGGAGACGATGCCAAAGGTCTCGGAGTAAGGGAGATACACCATCCGCTGCATCGTGGATACGAAATATGGTGAAAGTGCCTTATATGCACTTATGGTGAAGATGCCATCCTCAGTGTCCTCCCATGCAGCCACCTGCTTTGTTTTGGGGATGGTCACCTTGCTTTTCTTACTCCTGGCGGCGGAGCTCTCTAGCAAGTCCCCACCGGGCGTGCTGCACTGTTTGGTGCGCTTCCCGGGATCCTCGTCAGAGGTCTTGTCGGAATTCTTCTTCTTCCTATTCCTCGAAGCTTTGTCGGCGGGAGTGTCACACCCAAGATGCGACCCTATCCTCACTTTGGCACGAAGGCCTTGTCAGGGATAGAAGCGCATCTCGTCGTCTCGCAAGAATGAATATCGTTACAAGTACATGTATTGAAAGGGAGATATATATATATATATATAGAATTGGCTTACACTCGCCTCAAGCTACATCAGAGTCACATCAGTACATTACATAATCATCAAGAGTAAGAGCAGGGTCCGACTACGGACGAAAACAAACGAGAAAATAAGAACAACGTCCATCCTTGCTATCCCAGGCTGCCGGCCTGGAACCCATCCTAGATCGATGAAGAAGAAGAAGAAGAAGCAATTCCAAATGAACAATCAACGCGCTCGCGTCAAGTAACCTTTACCTGTACCTGCAACTGGTGTTGTAGTAATCTGTGAGCCACAGGGGACTCAGCAATCTCATTTCCAAAGGTATCAAGACTAGCAAAGCTTACTCCATGAGGTATGGTTAAGTGGTGAGGTTGCAGCAGCGGCTAAGCATATATTTGGTGGCTAAACTTACGAGTACAAGAAATAAGAGGGGGAAGATCTACGCATAGCGGACGTGACTACTGATGATCAAATGAATGATCCTGAACACCTACCTACGTCAGACATAACCCCACCGTGTCCTCGATCGGAGAAGGAACTCACGAAAGAGACAGTCACGGTTACGCACACAGTTGGCATATTTTAATTAAGTTAACTTCAAGTTATCTAGAACCAGTGTTAAAGAAAGTTTCCACGTTGCCACATAACCACGGGCACGGCTTTCCGAAAAGATTTAACCCTGCAGGGGTGCTCCAACTAGTCCATAACAAATTACCACAAGCCGCATAGAATCCTCAATCACGAAGCTCGCGATCTCGTCGGACTCCTTAGTGGAAAACCTCAACTCTGAGATTACCCAAAGCATCACCGGAATCCCGATGCACAAGATATCTCGTCAAAGGTAAAACTAATCCAGCAAGGCCGCCCGGCGTGTCGACGATCCCGATAGGAGCCGCGTATCTCGTTCTCACGACACGACGAATAAGCACAGCGTACGGTGGCCTGATAGAAATCTCCCGAGTTGCCCCGGGTTGGCCCCGCAAACGGCTCTAGTTTTGGACTAGCACCAACAGCACTGGCCCCCTTGTATTATGTAGAATTACTCCTCGGGTAGCGCTAACTCCCTATGCATTTCAGTGTTATCAAAATTATCATGTTGGGCAAATAGTACCAATGTTGGGCCTTGCCAGACCAACT
Organism: Hordeum vulgare subsp. vulgare; assembly: GCF_904849725.1. Classification (NCBI taxonomy): domain Eukaryota; kingdom Viridiplantae; phylum Streptophyta; class Magnoliopsida; order Poales; family Poaceae; genus Hordeum; species Hordeum vulgare. Next base: position 621,443,858 of record NC_058519.1, on the reverse strand, counting down.
TTAATCTAAAACGAATTATCAAGGGGGACCCATAACAACCCCGATCGTGTTAGGAGCGCTCAATTATGGAACATAACACCGGTAGCCGAAACTAAGGGGGAAAAGGTGGAACAAAACACCAGGCTAGAAAGGCCGAGCCTTCCACCTTTTACCAAGTATATAGGTGCATTAAATTAAACAGCTTTAATATGGTGATATAAAAAGAAACCCATGTTATCACATGGAAGCAACTGCACCTGCAACTAGCAACGCTAACACATGGTTAAGCAAGCGATAACATAGCCAATCAGTGGTTTGCTAGGTCGAACAGGTTGAAGGTGTTCATGACATTGTTGAGAGGGTGATATTTAACATGTGGTAGGCAATGAGACATAATCGATAGAAGCGAAAAAACTAGCATGGCAATGATAGTAATGGTATCTGGGCAAATGGTCATCTTGCGTGAGATCCCGCTTGGAAGAAGAATGCCTCCGTGAAGCAGACGAACCGGCGTAGTCGAACGGGTCCTCACATCCGACACGCTTGCGGAACTCTATCGAGACGAAGCAAACCGGAAACACAAATCAACACACGGAATTCACTACACGATGCACAACACAAATGATGCATGAGCAGCTGAATGTATGCAAGTCACGGCATGACAATTCACACAATCAAACACTACACATTAAGTGAAGTTCAATATGCAACGAGTTGCATATTGACGAAACTCCATGTTTAATTATTTAGTTCTATCATGATTAGATACACGGTAATATTAAATGTGATTAAACATGGCAAGAGGTGAAGCGCAAATTAAACTACCTATCTAGACATTTTAAATGAGGTCGGAAATGACATATAGCATCTCCGAGACGACCTCACATGTAAATTTACAATTATGTCCAGATCTAAACTAACACATTTAATTAATTGTTAAACAGCAAAACAAATAGGTTCACGTGATTCTACGCGTCGTTACAAGCAATTTACACATAGAGAACATCTCCAACGGAGCTATGGATCAAAAGTTACAAGCACCGCAAGATATGATGTCATGAATGCAATATGTGTGCAACGACGGTCATGAGCACTTCAAAACATACAACCAGCAAGAGAAAATGACACTACACGAGATTCTAAGCAAGTTTCATGTAGGACACGATCAAATCAGAGCTACGGTTCAACAACTACGTGCAAAACAAGAAATCACTACAATCTACCAAAATCAGCCACATAGCATTTTCTACACCCCACAACTACGAGCTACACAACTCCGATATGCTCAAGCAAGGCATGGCACGAAAGAGCGCAAGAAGCACTACTACAAACAACTAACAACAACTAGCATGGCATCATGGATCACTAGGGAAAGAAGACACAAAATTACATCTCACACACTATTTCAGACTTAGTGAAAATTACACCTCATGAAAGTGCAGTTTTCGATCTGAAGCCATATTGATAGCAGCAAAACCTAGAGCTACAGGACTCCAAATGGCATGAAAATTTACAGCATGCTAGAGAAACACAAGGGCTACAACTAACTCCATTGGACCAACCTCAAAAGAGCTACAGATCGCAAGATACAAGCAAGACAAGACAGCAACAAAATATAACAGATTCCAAACTTAGAAATATTTCAGCACCTCCAAATCAGCACTATTTTTAGCAACTTGAGAGCAAGCAGACCACACCTAAACATGCATTCTATTGCAACCAAAAATACCAGGGGCTAGAGTAAACATCCAAGAACATCTCCCTAGTTGACAACTTAATCAAACGGAGCACTGAATAAATCCTATGAAAAATACAAGAGGGCAACATGACAAAATATCACGCGAACTAACTTGCTCTAATGCTAAAACTAATTGCACAGAAAAATCGGATTTTTCTGCCCCAAAAACATATAAAATATGTGGGGTTGCACAACAATATAATGCCACACGAAAATGCGAGGAAAATAACCTATACACGGGAAAATAAACTACCGACAAACCCTACACGCAAAAATACCAATGACCGCTCTAAAATACATGGAAAATACGTTCCTAAAACATGGGCATTTCTAATACGGCATTCGGGCTATTCGAACACGCGTGGAAAAATAACACGGGACCAAGACAATATAAACAGCACACATATCTAGGCATTCGGCACGCGAAACTACATCAAACAAAAATGCAAGTTAAAAATTCGTAATCTACGCAAAATTCTACACGAGATACATATCTAAATCTTCGCGATCTGACTTACGGTTAATAAACTACGGGCGTTTTAATATCATCAATTTTCTGGAATTTAATTAATTCCGAAAATAACCTAAATTAACTAACCAGGCCGAAATCATTTCTAAAGGCTACATAGGGGCTCACCTCGGGCCGGCCTGGAGGGAGGAGGAGCTGGGCCGACGGGATTCCTGGGTCGCGGGAGAGGCGAGGCGGTGGTCCGCGTGACCACGGGCGGAGCTGGGCCGCGGTTGGCGCCCGGTACTGGGCCTGCTCGACGCGGTGGCTGGAGGCCCAGGAGCTGCACGCGACGGGCTCGTCGTTCCTCCCATCGGGCGAGGCCAGGGACTGGTGGCGATGCAGGAGGACTCGCGAGGCTAGCGGGACGCAGGAGGCTGGATCCGGTGGGGGCTCGCCGGATCCGGGCGGATCTGGCCCCCGAGAAGCCGTTCCCGCAGCGAACGGGGCTTGGGCGACGTCGAGGACTCCGGTGCGAGGTCGCTGCTTGCTGGAGTTGGCAGCAAGGCTGCAGACGGCGGGATGCAGCGGGGCGACGAGGCTGGGAGGCAAGGGCTTGGCCAACGGGGAAGAAGGGGCCACGCGGCGCTGCCATGGGCGCCTCGGGCGCGGATGAGGAAAATCGGGAGGTTGCGGGCTGTTCGGGAGGGATGCTGGCTTGGGCGGCTCGGGGCTCTGCACGCGGCAGCGCGGCTGGGGCACAAGGCGCGCAAGGTTGCTGCGGCAATTGCTGCATATGAGGGTTGAGGATGAATGGATCATGGAATCCTGTGTGGCTGCGAGGGGATAACTCGGGCACACAAAACAAGGCAGGCGGTGTGGCGGCGGGTGCTTGGAGGATCCCTAGAAAATAGGGTTTGGTCTAGGATTGAACCGCATACGCATATATAAGCGTCCAACGACTAAAACGGGGTTAAACTGGACCTCCGATTAAATAAGATGGCTGAGAATAACTAGGTTAGGAAGACCCATGGACAAACCGATGACGGTTTGCTGTAAAACGGGGTTGATCCGAATCCAATGGTCACGACCGCCCGGTTTGGGTGCCGGGAGGTTTTCGGACTGGGCCGCGCGTAGGGTCGACGCACTGTGGAGAGGGGCTAGGCGAAGATGAGAGGGAAAATGGGCGACCCGGCAACGTATTTAAAAACACCGACACACGTCAGACGGTAGACCGAATACGGTGCCGCTACGGTCGACCCTTCGGGTACCAGACGGTCTCCGATCGCGACGAAATTCGACAGGCGGCCTGGCTATAACTAATCACGACCGCATGTCAAGTTTCACCTTGATCAGATAAAGTTTTAAACGCACTTTAAAAACGGGGTTACGACGGTGCCGCGGGCGCGTGCGTGAGCGGTCGGGCTCAGAACGGACAACGACGCGAACCGGCAACTAACAACGGATGCAAGTTTTGAAAACTAGCGGCAACGGAGATGCCGATGCAATGCAGATGATGCGAATGATGCGATGATGATGCGACAACAGAAAAAAGACACACGACGAAAACGGAATAGAAGGGGAATCTTCTGGAACGTCGGCATCAGGCTGTCACAACTCTCCTACACTACAAGAGGATCTCGCCCCGAGATCCAAGAATGAAAGGGGGAGAGGATGAGCAAGAAAAAGAGGTAAAAACTTAGTTGCTTCTTTGACAAACGAGTGAAACCAACGATCCTTGAAGGTTGCAAAGAGATGAGGAATGATATGAGAAAGAAGCAATAATTCACGGAAAGTTTCGGCAGCACTTCGGTAGGAAAATGGGACAAAAAATTCGAAAAGGAGGAAGAAATAGACAATATTCATAACAAACAACTAAATAGAGCAAGGGAACACCATGATCTTGATAGAACAACATAATAGACCCAAAAGAGCAACATCACAATGCCTCCGGAACAAGAGAATATGAACTAGGTCATACGAAAGAAGGGAATGAAGAAAAGAATGACAACTACTAACTCCAATGAACTTGACAGGCACCCTTGTGAGAAGAATTAAACGAAGTTGTTGGAAAACAACAACGAAAAGAACAAGAGAGTAGCGGGCTTGTGAAAATCATCTCAACAAATATGAGGTGACAACCAACCACTAAAAGAAACAAGGATTGATTGGGAGCAACAAGATATGAACAATCTTACACCAAGAGGATGCATTGAGAACTTAGATTAAAGACAAGCACCATGATAGCACAATCCATAGGAAAAGCTTTAGGTGAAATCCAAACCAAGATAGCTCAATGAAGAAACCATGAGTTAAGAATAATCTCATGATCAAAGGATTGGTGGGTTTAATTATCTCATTCTTGAAAGGATATCTCTTCGAGGCTCCTACACTAACAAGAAGGCTATAATACCACCTCAAAGGATAAAGGAAGAACAAATGCACTTGGGAATGCAAGAGAACGGATACTTGAGAAAAGAATTGATATCATGAGTCCTCCGGAAGAAGAATTGAAATCTCTTGGAAAAAGGAAGAACAAGAATAAGAATTATGTTATGCTTATCCTTCATCAAGTTTAATTGATGACAAGCAACGGATTTAACATACCACTTATTATTCTTGAAAGAAACTTAAAGAGAGAGATAGGTAAGCACCAGTTGAAGCATAATTGACGGAAGCACCGGTAGGAATTCACAATTGAATGGGAAAAGCAAGAATTAATGAAGATACACGAGAATGAAGAGATCATGAGCCACCTGAGAGAAACTAGAACAAGGCACCGGATAATCGAGAGAGGAACGAAGAGACAACAATGGAGAAGAATTAGAGAACGAAAGCTGAAAGCTGAGAACGAAGAATCTTCTGAAATGATGGCCTTTGGAGGATCGAGAATGAAAACAACTCAGAAATGCACCGGATAACAAGAAAGGGATACTCATGATTGGAACAATTAAGATGATGGCACCAGGCTGAAATGATGAATCTTCTAGAGAATGAACCAAGATTCGAAAAAACACTCCTTCAGACTGCTAGCTGAGAATGATGAGGAGAACACCACCAAGAATAACTGAGACACTCCGGACTAAAGAAGAATGCAAGTTTGAGCCAAATATGAGAATTAACTCAAATAGATCTTGAAGAAGTAATATGACTGATGGAAATCATTCTTACATCATAGTTGAAAAGAATTAAAGATCTCCGGAAGATTACAAGAGCTATAACAGATCCTGGGAAAAACCTGTGGGTTATGGGCCCACTCAAAGAAACCACCGTTAGAAAAGATTGAATGCACCGGTACAAATGAAAACTAGATGAGGTTAGCACCCCGAAATAATTGAAAACAGAACTACTGAGATACTTCAGCACTCCGGATGGAATCGAGAGAAATGACAATAAGAAGACTGATGAGAATTTCCAACATGGAAAGAATTACAAAGATGAAAATGATATGAGGAACACGGGTAATTGAATAGAATTCACCGGAAAAGATGACAAGAATGAATAAATATGAACACGAATCTCGTGAGAATCTTCACAATGAATCACCGGCTACAAAAGGGAGAAGAGATAGCGGAAGCATCACTGAATATAAAGGCACTAGGATGATGACTGAAACATTGAAGAAAAGGGCGGGAGGGCGGGAAAAACAAAGACAACTTGGGACAGATGAGACAAACTCCGGAATAAAATGAGAGAACGATCTCGCAAAATTAGAGAGAATAGACTACACTTGAAGAGAGCACACCGGTTGGAAAAAGAATTAACATGACAACTCCGGTTGATAAGAAATAACAAGAGAATTCATTTAGGAAAAGAATTAGCATTCACATAAAAGTATGAGAACACGGATTAGGAAAGATCTGAAATCACCACTTGACATCGAAGCAACACGAATTACCACATTCAACAACACAAAGGGTGCGGCTTGCAATTAGCGAGAACAAACTCATGAGAAAGATTTTGTCCGATATTTTCGTGGACAGGATCGCACGGGCTCGATTTTACAGTAGCCATCAAGTGCAAGGCAGTGCACCCGACATACAAAGCGTCCCCGAGTCGTAGCAAGCTACAAGGACTCTTTAAGACACAACGTGTACCGCTGTAAGTCGATCGTGAACAAACGAATCCACTAGATGTCGAACCCCAACCTAACATCATGCATTTGTTGAAAGATTGTCCTATAAGCAACTACTAGAATTCCCACCTATGAATTCCTGAAATATCTGGTCATGCAATCTAGTACACGGATACAAGGAGTAATATTCACACAACTCCTATACTAACCCGTCACCTGTATCACATCCGTCAACAAACGACCAGAATCTCGGACCTTCATCTACTACAGACCCTCGTGATCACAACGATACAAAGTATGGCAGTACTCCCGAACAATCTGCACCAATACTGGGGACATCGGGGTTATCTTGCCACTACTAGTATTGAAGCAATTACGAGCATCCTTCGTACTGAGATATTAAGAAATCTGAATGATAACGATGTGCTCAAGAATCCCCTGGAGCTCAACTCCCGTGAAACTCAAAGCAGATAGGAGGCACCAAGATAGAACTCCGTCACATCGGCATCATATAGATCTTAAAAATATCCGCGTGATCCTAAAAAAAATTGAGTGGGAAGAGGAGTAGAATTAAATTATTACGTCAAGATTCCTCACTAGAGCATAGAAGAGGAGAAAAAAGAATCCTACACTCCGATATATAACTAGACTCAAAGCAGTTTTTCACTAGACTCGACTCGGCCAAGTTCGATCAATCAAGGGGGCTCCCAGGTCGGTACTGCTCTGATACCAACTTGTCATGCCCAAGATGCGACCCTATCCTCACTTTGGCACGAAGGCCTCGTCAGGGATAGAAGCGCATCTTGTCGTGTCGCAAGAATGGATATCGTTACAAGTACATGTACTGAAAGGGAGAGATATATATAGAATTGGCTTACACTCGCCACAAGCTACATCAGAGTCACATCAGTACATTACATAATCATCAAGAGTAAGAGCAGGGTCCGACTACGGACGAAAACAAAGAAAATAAGAACGACGTCCATCCTTGCTATCCCAGGCTGCCGGCCTGGAACCCATCCTAGATCGATGATGAAGAAGAAGAAGAAGCAATTCCAAATGAACAATCAACGCGCTCGCGTCAAGTAACCCTTACCTGTACCTACAACTGGTGTTGTAGTAATCTGTGAGCCACAGGGGACTCAGCAATCTCATTTCCAAAGGTATCAAGACTAGCAAAGCTTACTCCGTGAGGTATGGTTAAGTGGTGAGGTTGCAGCAGCGGCTAAGCATATATTTGGTGGCTAAACTTACGAGTACAGGAAATAAGAGGGGGAAGATCTACGCATAGTGGACGTGACTACTGATGATCAAATGAATGATCCTGAAAAGCTACCTACGTCAGACATAACCCCACCGTGTCCTCGATCGGAGAAGGAACTCACGAAAGAGACAGTCACGGTTACGCACACAGTTGGCATATTTTAATTATGTTAACTTCAAGTAATCTAGAACCAGTGTTAAACAAAGTTTCCACGTTGCCACATAACCGCGGGCACGGCTTTTCGAAAAGATTTAACCCTGCACGGGTGCTCCAACTAGTCCATCACAAATTACCACAAGCCGCATAGAATCCTCAATCACGAAGCTCGCGATCTCGTTGGACTCCTTAGTGGAAAACTTCAACTCTGAGATTACCCAAAGCATCACCGGAATCCCGATGCACAAGATATCTCGTCAAAGGTAAAACTAATCCAGCAAGGCCGCCTGGCCTGTCGACGATCCCGATAGGAGCCGCGTATCTCATTCTCAGGACATGACGGATAAGCACAGCGTACAGTGGCGTGATAGAAATCTCCCGAGTTGCCCCGGGTTGGCCCCGCAAACGGCTCTAGTTTTGGACCAGCACTAACAGCACTGCCCCCCCCCCCTGTATTATGTAGAATTACTCCTCGGGTAGCGCTAACTCCCTATGCATTTCAGTGTTATCAAAATTATTATGTTGGGCAAATAGTACCATTTTTGGGCCTTGCCAGACCAGCTTTAATCTAAAACGAATTATCAAGGGGGTCCCCATAACAACCCCGATCGTGTTAGGAGCGCTCAATTATGGAACATAACACCGGTAGCCGAAACTAAGGGGGAAAAGGTGGAACAAAACACCAGGCTAGAAAGGCCGAGCCTTCCACCTTTTACCAAGTATATTGGTGCATTAAATTAAATAGCTTTAATATGCTGATATAAAAAGAAACCCATGTTATCACATGGAAGCAACTGCACCTGCAACTAGCAACGCTAACACATGGTTAAGCAAGCGATAACATAGCCAATCAGTGGTTTGCTAGGTCGAACAGGTTGAAGGTGTTCATGACATTGTTGAGAGGCTGATATTTAACATGTGGTAGGCAACGATACATAATCGATAGAAGCGATAAAACTAGCATGGCAATGAAGTAATGGTATCTGGGGAAATGGTCATCTTGCCTGAGATCCCGCTTGGAAGAAGAATGCCTCCATGAAGCAGACGAACCGGCGTAGTCGAACGGGTCCTCACATCCGACACGCTTGCGGAACTCTATCGAGACGAAGCAAACCGGAAACACAAATCAACACACGGAGTTCACCACACGATGCACAACACAAATGATGCATGAGCAGCTGAATGTATGCAAGTCACGGCATGACAATTCACACAATCAAACACTACACATTAAGTGAAGTTCAATATGCAACGAGTTGCATATTGACGAAACTCCATGTTTAATTATTTAGTTCTATCATGATTAGATAGACGGCAATATTAAATGTGATTAAACATGGCAAGAGGTGAAGCGCAAATTAAACTACCTATCTAGACATTTTAAATGAGGTCGGAAATGACATATAGCATCTCCGAGACGACCTCACATGTTAATTTACAATTCTGTCTAGATCTGAACTAACACATTTAATTAATTGTTAATCAGCAAAAAAAATAGGTTCACATGATTCTACGCGCCGTTACAAGCAATTTACACATAGAGAACATCTCCAACGGAGGTACGGATCAAAAGTTAGAAGCACCGCAAGATATGATGGCATGAATGCAATATGTGTGCAACGACAGTCACGAGCACTTCAAAACATACAACTAGAAAGAGAAAATGAAACTATACGAGATTCTAAGCAAGTTTCATGTAGGACACGATCAAATCGGAGCTACGGTTCAACAACTACGAGCAAAACAAGAAATCACTACAATCTGCCAAAATCAGCCACATAGCATTTTCTACACCCCACAACTACGAGCTACAAAACTCCGATATGCTCAAGCAAGGCATGACACGAAAGAGGGCAAGAAGCACTACTACAAACAACTAACAACAACTAGCATGGCATCATGGATCACTAGGGAAAGAAGACACAAAATGACATCTCACACACTATTTCAGACTTAGTGAAAATTACACCTCATGAAAGTGCAGTTTTCGATCTGAAGCCATATTGACAGCAGCAAAACCTATAGCTACAGGACTCCAAATGGCATGAAAATTTATAGCATGCTAGAGAAACACAAGGGCTACAACTAACTCCATTGGACCAACCTCAAAAGAGCTACAGTTCACAAGATACAAGCAAGACAAGACAACAACAAAATATAACAGATTCCAAACTTGGAAATATTTCTGCACCTCCAAATCAGCACTATTTCTAGGAACTTGAGAGCAAGCAAACCACGCCTAAACATGCATTTCTGTTGCAACCAAAAATACCAAGGGCTAGAGTAAACATCCAAGAACATCTCCCTAGTTGACAACTTAATCAAACGGAGCACGGAATAAATCCTACAAAAAAGACAAGAGGGCAACATGACAAAATATCACGCGAACAAACTTGCTCTAATGCTAAAACTAAATGCACAGAAAAATCTCATGGATTTTTCTACCTCGAAAACATATAAAATATGCGGGGTTGCACAACAATATAATGCCACACGAAAATGCGAGGAAAATAACCTATACACGGGAAAATAATCTACCGGCAAACCCTACACGCAAAAATACCAATGACCGCTCTAAAATACATGGAAAATAGGTTCCTAAAAAATGGGCATTTCTAATACGGCATTCGGGCTATTCGAACACGCGCGGAAAAATAACACAGGACGAAGACAATATAAACAACACACATATCTAGGCATTCGGCACGCAAAACTACATCAAACAAAAATGCATGTTGTAAATTCGTCCAGCGGGGCTGCGGATGGCGGGATGCAGCGGGGCGACGAGGCTGGGAGGCAAGGGCTCGTCCAGCGGGGAAGAAGAGGCCAGGCGGCGCTGCCATGGGCGCCTCGGGCGCGCAGGAGGAAAATCGGGAGGTTGCGGGCTGCTCGGGAGGGATGTTGGCTTGGGCGGCTCGGGGCTCTGCACGCGGCAGCGCGGCTAGGGCACAAGGCGTGCAAGGTTGCTGCGGCAATTGCTGCATATGAGTGTTGAGGATGAATGGATCATGGAATCCTATGTGGCTGCGAGGGGATAACTCGGGCACGCAAAACAAGGCAGGCGGAGTGGCGGCGGCTGCTAGGAGGATCCCTAGAAAATAGGGTTTGGTCTAGGATTGAACCGCATACGCATATATAAGCGTCCAACGACTAAAACAGGGTTAAACTGGACCTCCGATTAAATAAGATGGCTGAGAATAACTAGGTTAGGAAGACCCATGGACAAACCGATGACGGTTTACGGTAAAACGGGGTTGATCCGAATCCAATGGTCACGACTGCCCGGTTTGGGTGCCGGGAGGTTTTCGGACTGGGCCACACGTAGGGTCGACGCACTGTGCAGAGGGGCTAGGCGAAGATGAGAGGGAAAACGGGCGACCCGGCAACGTATTTAAAAACACCGACACACGTAAGACGGTAGACCGAATACGGTGCCGCTACGGTCGACCGTTCGGGTACCAGACGGTCTCCGATCGCGACGAAATTCGACAGGCGGCCTGGCTATAACTAATCATGACCGCATGCCAAGTTTCACCTTGATCAGAGAAAGTTTTAAACGCACTTTAAAAACGGGGTTACGACGGTGCCGTGGGCGCATGCATGAGCAGTCGGGCTCAGAACGGACAACGACGCGAACCGGCTACTAACAACGGGAACAAGTTTTGAAAAGTAGCGGCAACGGAGATGCCGATGCAATGCAGATGATGCGAATGATGCGATGATGATGCGACAACAGAAAAAAGACACACGACGAAAACGGAATAGAAGGGGAATCTTCTCAAACGTCGGCATCGGGCTGTCACAGGGAGTAGGTGCCTTGTCGTTTGGTGTTGTGTATTGCAACGGGAGAATGCAAGGCCTGAGAATCGGACTCGAAGGCATAGATATTCTAATGGTGCAGTATTATCGAACATGTCAAATATGTACCCTTAGGATCCTTGTGCATGTCAGATAGCATTACGGATTTTTGTTCACGTTTAACTCACTTTTCTTCTTCTTACTCCATCCATTATCTTTGTGTCCCTTGCTTGGGTATCTAGGAACATCAAAAATACAGTATAGCTTAGAATTTATCGAGATGCATTGAATCCTTTAACAAAGGACCACGTCACTGTAATGAGAAAAACTCATGCAGTCAACCTTGTCATCTCATCTGCATTAACTAAAGTGTGAATCAAATCCTCTAATTCAGTTGTAACCATAAAAGTAAAACAGAACTGTAACGGAGCAAAACTAAGACTCATTAACTGATGGAAGTTTACTCGGATTTCCTTTTTTGTGGAATCGTTGTTGGACTTACAAAATAGCAAACAATAGTAGCTAGCTTTCCCGAGAAAATATCAAAACCGCAATCTGCACCAATTACCGAGGAGAAAATTGGAAATTTGCCACTTTCAATATATGGGTTCTTAAAATTGTCGTTTTCAAGATGGGCTTCGCACATTTGCCACTCAGCTCGTTGGCTCCTTGATTATCATGCCACTTTCCTCCTACTTTTGATTTTCATTTTCCTATAACATTTATAAGCATTGGAAAAGACCAAACCAGCCCTGATGCATATACACGTACTATCCAAATTTCAGTTGACACTTTGAAGCGGAGGACAGCGTACCGGCCACCTAGAATACCGGGTGATCTCGTCAATGCAGACTGCTTCACCGATCTCCTCGACGCAGAGTGTCGCAGATTGTCTAGAGTCTAGACGTCGCATGCCGCGGATATTCTCAACGTCCCGAGCAGGACGGCGGGCTGTGCAGCTATGGCGCGCGCGGAGACGGCGCGAGCAGCAAGCAGCCTAGTGGCGCCGACGGGGGCTGCTTCAGTAGCCACTCTTATCGACATCCTCAAGTAGTTGTGTGCTGTTCTCCAATTCAGTGCTAGCTGAACTTCAGAGGAGACCAGAACCTGTAGCCGCGGGCTGGCTCGAGTGCCCGCGGTGGGCCTCATCGGCCGTGTAGTAGGCTCTCCTCACGAGCTCCTCGCGGAAGATGGCGTGCTGCGACTGCGCGCCGGCGAGCACGGCGGCCGCGGCCATGGGAGCGGCGGGGCCGGCTTCCTCGCGCCCCGCCACGGCGGCGCGGGCCCGTCTCGCGGACGGCGGGCTTCGGCACGGGCACGGGAGGGCTCCCCCTTGGTCGGAGGCGCACACGAAGGAGAGGGAGGGCGGGGTCCGGCACCGGGTCGCCTGCAGCTCGTGGGCGAAGGCCGGGGCACCGCGGGGAAGGAGCTCAAGCGCGGCGGGGAGCTGCGGCGTCGAGATGCGGTGGTGGGGGCGGCACTTGACGGAGGAGGTGACCGCCGCCGGCATGGCTGCTGGTTGGCTTGGCGAGCTGGGGTTCGGCAAGGGGAGTTGGTGGAGATTGAAGAAAGAGGCCCCTGGACTGCGGGTTAGTTTGGATTAAATATAGGGTGGTTTGTGTAAAATGTAAAAAACGATTCGTTCTTTGACTTAAATCCGGATTGCGGGTTGATTTTACGAAACGTCGGGTTTTTTTTTGTAAATGCCGTGGTGGGTTTTCTGCTTTATTATTAGGTATAGATATAGATATAACACCAAATAGAATTTTCCTTTTGTTTTTGTGAGCAAAGAATAGAATTTTCCTCGGTGGCAAAACTTTGAATTTATTCAGTCACGACCTCTGAATATGGGCTCTGATGTGCTGCTTCAGCCGATTAATGGATCGGTACATCTACCTCGTTACCTCACCTCAAAAGAAGAAAGTCCACCTAGTTACCGTTTTCAGAAAACCCTATTCGCCGCCGAAGCGGTGTCGGGGCTTCGCACAGAGTCAGAGGGGGTTCGATTTCAAATGGACTGGCCTATTTAGCGGGGATGCAGCGCCCCGGTTTTAGAAAGGTTCACAACCGTTTTTTTTTCGGTTTTATGAACCTTCTAGAATGTTCCCTGAACATGTTTTTTTGCCTTTTTTTCTATTCTTTTCTGTTTCTGTTTCAAAAAATGTTCTAGATTTTCAAAAAACATTTTGGATTTTATAAAAATGTTCTGTATTTTCCAAAAAGTGTTCACGTTTTCAAAATTTGTTCTAAAGTTTCATATTTGTTCTTAAGATTCAAAAAATGTTCGTGCTTTAAAAAATTGTTCGTGGTTCCAAATTTGGTTGGGTTTTTTCAAAATTGTTCTCCATTCAAAAAATTTGTTCACAAGAGTAAAAGAATGTTCATGATTTAAAAAATTGTTCACGCTTCAAAATTTGTTCAGGAATTAAAAAAAATTCAAATGATTCAAAAAATGTTCGTGCTTCCAAATTTGTTCAGGGTTATTTGAAAATATTCACCATTTCATAATTTTGTTCACGAGATTCAAAAAATGTGCGTGCTTTAAAAAATACTTCGCGCTTCAAAATTTGTTCAGGATTTTTCAAAATTGCTCTTGGTTTCAAAATTTGTTCTCAAAATTCAAAAAATGTCCGTGCTAGAAAATTTTGTTCATGCTTCCTAAATTTGTTCAGGGTTTTTCAAAATTGTTCTCCGCTTCAAAATTTTGTTCTCAAGATTAAAAAAATGTTCGTGGTATCAAAAATTGTTCGCCCTTCCAATTTTTTTCATGATTTTTCGAAATTGTTCTCAGTTTCAAAATTTGTTCTGAAAATTAAAAATTATTCGTGCTTTAGAAATTTGTTCGCAATTTCAAATTTTTCCGGTGTTTATCAAAATTGTTTTCCTTTTCAAAATTTTGTTCTCAAGATTTAAAAAATGTTTGTGCTTTTAAAATTTTTCATGCGTCCAAATTTGTTCACAATTTTTCAAAATTGTTCTCGGTATAAAAATTTGTTCACAAAATTCAAAAAATGTGTGTGCTTTGAAAATTTATTTGTGCTTTGAAATTTGTTCGGGTCTTTCCTTATTTTTCTACTTTTCAATTTTTTGTTCTTAACATTCAAAAAAATGTTCGTGCTTGAATAAATATTTTCGATTCCAAATTTATTCATGATTTTTTTTAAATTTTCTTCTGATTCAAAAAATGATTTTACTTCAAAATTGAAAAAGAAAAAGAAAAAACAAACAACAAAAGGAAATTAACAGAAAAGGAAAAAATAACAGAAAAAAAAAAAGAAAACTGAGCCGGCCTAGTCTTGGCGTCCGCCCTATGTGGCCCAGGAGTCCCTGCCGCAATGAGCGGCAGGTAGGAGTTCCCCTCCGTTTTCCTTTATGTCTTGACAGACAGCTTGTTGGCGGCAATATGTGCAGTAATTCCACACCGTCTTCTTCTGTCCACGCTTGTAAAGAAAAGGGAAAATCAGCACCCCACATCGATCTAGCTAAGGTACCACATGTCGGCAGCAGGAGGTAGCTTATTACTAATTATTTAATTACGTAGATCACGTACCAATCAAGCTACGGCCTTTGAAGTGGATGGCTTCTTTCCAACAAGCACGAAACAAACAACTGGCCCAGCTAGATAGATAGCTAGTAGGCACCACCTGAGCTGATCGTGAGATCACGTCGACCATGGTAGGGATTCCACACACAAAACTGCGCTACACTCTAGTACTCTTGCAAATATTTACTTTCCAGGCTTGCTGAACTCTCTATTCAGCAACAAAAGCGCACTTTCTTCATCAGAAATAGTACTCCATTAATCATCCTGTCCCTCAAGTAGATTTTTCCGCTCACTTTTTTGGTGGGATTGTAATCCTATGAAAGTCTCTCAATAGATCTCACGCGCTCATGGTTAAAATCCTTGATCAGGCCCTAGTAGGTCCACCGATGACGACATTGTGTGTCGTTCTATTCATGGAGCGTTCAGATCGGATGACTCTATGAAATTACGTCGATACTTTCATATATTATGGGTAACGTAGGAGACATCCATATTTCCCCCCGGGGATTTATACATGATCCTCTTTGTTTTTCGTTTTATTATTAACATATTTCTAGTAGATCACACAGTAGTGGGCAAGCTTTATGATATTGGCCATGGCAGTTATTTTACCTATCATGTTACGTAAGTTGTGATCAGTGGTGGTTGTTGTTGTTCTTTGTTGCAGGTGTATTGTTGGTCTCTTCTTTTCTCTTCCTTTTGTAATAATTTGATTGTGTGTATCATCAGTGTTAGAGCTTAAGTCATGTTGACACAGAGGTCAGGAGTATTGATATCCTCTTGATATTAGAAATTCCTCTGGCCTACCGAGGCTTCAATCCATGATTAATTTTTTTGTGTGTGTTCAAAAAAACTTTAATAGGAGACCACAATTTGGGAGTCTAATCCAATGAAAATCTCTCAACAGATCTCGTGCATTCATGGTCGAAATCCTTGATCAAGCCTTAGTGATCTGGTCTTACGGTGGCAGCAATTGTGTGCCGTCCTTTTTATGGATGTGTCATTGTTGGAGCACCTATCATATTACCTAAGTTGTGACCAATGATGGTTATTGTCGTTTTTTGTTGGAGCTGTTTTGTTGGTTGACTTTTCTTTCTGTTGGTAATAATTTGTTTGTGTGCATTCTCGATGTTACCTCTTGGGTCATGTTGATGCAGAGTTCTGGTGTGATTGATATCTTTATTCCTTTATAAAAAATGAATTTGAGAGATTGATCCGACCTATCGGATTTTTAACCCATGATAAATTAGATGCCTTGGATGCGTCGGATGCCCCATATGCGGCTGCAAGACCGCGGCCGAGGACCGACGCGCCCGTCGTGAGAGGTTCAAGGCATGGGAACGCCACTGAGGCCGATTTACGCATCGCCTCGGACAAGGCATCGGAGGCCAAGGTTGATGAAGAAAACCATGCCTGCTCGGCAAGCCTGGGCCATGCGTGCCCTCATCGTGGAGCAAAGCCGGGATATCCATGCCCTCTCCAGGTTGCCTCTTCACGCGAGGAGGAAGAGGATGGTGGTGCCGCATCTGACCCCTACAGCTCCAGGAATAAGCAAATCTGTTTTGACCCATACTGCATCTTCGACCACTACAATAAAAAGAGAAGACGACGGCAATGGTAAGGGCAAAGGCAGAAATGTGTGACTTTCTCCTTAGCTCTAGTTTTTAGATCATGCCGATTTTTGATAGTGTGACGACATATATAATGAACTATTCCTATGCCATGTGTCTGATCTGGATGAATTATATGTGTTTATTTTATGTTTCGTGAAAATATATGAATTTTAAGGATTTGATAATGAGGAGCAATGTTGTGAACACGAATATTTAAGGGATGAATGGACGTAAACGCATCTAGACACGTCCGCTTACATATAAAGGGGTCTGATTTGATGGGTCCAGATGTACCGGACATGACACCCTATCTTTAGACATACGTGAAAGTCGATAAATATGGTTCTTTTTTTAAACTTTAGGACAAAATAAACTTGACTTTTGACAGGATGGCCCATTTGCATCACGTCCGGGCATGAGACGCCATGCTATATGGTCTTGTGTGTGTGTGTGTGTGTGAGCGATCGAACAGGGGGATCAATCTTGTAACTTTGGGGCAGGACTGTTCATCGTGCCATGCTATTTTATGATTTTTTTTAAACCAGGCCAGTTCGTGCTAAAGTTTGGAAAAACGTTAAATCTGTCAATTTTCACGAGACGTACAGCATAGGGCGAGCCAAAATATGAGTTCCCTCTCTCGTGACGAAAGATGATGTGTCCCTGCTCACGAGCTCCATCCTTTATCTGGGCAATGATGCGAGATGTGACTAAACACATCCTTGTAGTTTCCATGTATGCTCTCAGTTGGCATGCATCTAGTACTCCACTACAGAATAGAATAAAATAAAGTGGTGTAGTCTGTAGTGTATGGGCCGGTGTAGGCGTGTAGTTGCACGGAAAAGACGAAATATGCCCAGCTACCACCTAGCTATATATATATGGGCGGGTTGATGAAAGCGAAGGTTGTTTAGGGCGATGGAGGTGAAAGGCAACAAGCTTAGCTAGCTAGTTTTAGTCGATCGATCGCGTGGATCACAAAACAGCACACAAAAGTTAGGGAGCACCTAGGAAATACTAGTTGCCGAGGAAACACAATTAAGTTCCAGTCGGCCGAATTGTTGGACTGAAATTCAACGTCTAGCACCGCGCGCGTCTTCCTCCTCCAGCTGAACTCCATTCCTCCCCTAACTCGGACTGTACCGACGGCCGAACCACAGCTGACAGCTCTCATTCATGCGGCTAGTGGGCGCTATCGCGCACCGTCTCCCCGCCACCTCCGTCGTGCTGCCGTGGCTCCGACCTTCCCTCGGAACCTCCCCATCCCCAGCGCCGGCGACCACACCCCGGCCTGCACCCGCGCCGTTAATCAGTTGCGACCTTGAAATTCAACTTAGCCCGGACGAAACATCTAAGGACAAATTAAACAGTCACTTGACTCAGTCGTACACGCATGCATGCATACAGTCGAAATTGTTCTTGGCCGTACGTGCATGACGCGTGTAGGCATGAAACATCTCGACCCCTTGTTTAATTTGTCGATCGACCTAGCTAGCTATCCAGGGCTGCAGTAGATCGTTGTCACGTCTGCCATGGGCAATGCACGCGACTTTCCAGGCAGCTCGAGCAAACGCCGCGCCCAGTGGGCGTACGAAAGGGGCTTTGATTAACTTTCTTCGATCAGTCTCAATCATACAATATTTATATGCATCGATCGGGCTTAGCGTACGGGCAACACCTTCTTCTCCTTGTTTTAATCTGTCCATTAGCACACTTGGTTGGTTGATATAGCTGCCTAGGCACGTAGTACGTAGCTCGCTATTATTCTACAGCGGATTTCAAATCGGTCATGCGATAGATGCCTTGTAATACTATGTGACGTTTGATGCTCAACCTACCGCTGTGCTTACAGTCTTAATTGTCGAAAAGGGTGCTACAAATTGATTGATTAAAGTAGTGAACAGGTGCTACTACTTTATGCTGTTGTAGTACAAATTAGGAGTACGAGCATTTTAGCTTTAACCTTTCTTCTACTACTATTTCTAGACATTTAACGAGGTAAGGCTATAGCTATAGTGATGGTATCTTTGTCGGTATCATGCACTCAATAATAGCAAACACGCTGATGTGGTATCATGCACTCGATAATAGCAAACACGTTGATGTGGTAGAAAAAAAAGAAATTAGAATAGCATAAGTAGATACTATATTGTGTTAAATGATATGTTAATTTATGTTATGCATGATAATAAATAAGGTTATATATGATACTATTTTATGATATTATGCATTATAAGGATAGTATTGTATATTAGTATCATATGTATGATACGAGTATATGATACTCCCTGCTATAAGATATCTCCAATACTCCCTCCGTCACAGTTTATAAAACATGCACGTGTACCTAGGTCGTCAATTTGAATTATATAAAATATATTGTTTAACATAAAAAAATATATCATTAAAAAATAAAACATCTAAAGTTTATAATGATATATTTTTTATAATATATGCCTCCCATTAAGTTGATTAAATTAACGACCTAGATACACGTGTCGGACTTATAAACTGAATCGGATACAATTCTTTAAAACGAACACACCAATGTCTGTTGATATGTTTGAATGTGTTTATGGACTGTGATAGAGAAGGCAGACATCAAATCATATACCTCATTTTTTTTCCTATTTGTGCAAAGCATGGATGCACGCCACCGATGGCAACAACGGCTATGACAACACATTCAACAATCTATGAATGGTACTTGTTTTCTTAGATTGAAAGATTTGTTCCTGGTGATTGAGGTAGTTGTTTCATGTGATTGAGATAGTTGTTCCTTGTGACTCTAAAAGTTGTTCCTTAGGAATGGGAGATTTGTTTCTGATGATTGCGAGAGTGCGAATCAGCTACCACCAGCGTCGCTACAACCGAGAAGGATGAGCTCAAGGATTTTTTTCAGCCACGCATGTTGTGGTAAGGAGAACTCAAGGATCCTTGTGTGTGGGCTTGTGCAGTCCACTTGTGCTGCTATCCCTCTTGTTACAAAATTGCAGTTCACTTGTGCTGCTACCCCTCTTGTCAAGGTTACCACTGCAAGTCATCAAACATCCAACACACAAGAAGAACAGGTGCAGCCAGTCTTCGTCGCAACCAAAACACCTCTCCGCCATTTCAAACCTGTGATCGCACCCGACATGAATTTCTCCCTTCAATATCATGGAAATCTATATTTAGACATGTCCCATGGCACCAATAAAAAAGAGAAGCTTGACGTCACGCCCTCATGAAGCCTCACTGACCGAATCTATGGGCGTGAACGACCGAATCAATTCCGATCTAGATATCCAATGGCGCCATGGGCCAATCAGTGGAAATATCCAAGCAGAATGCCGGAACTCGTCTGCGTCCAGACGGGGGAGGCCGACATAAAGAAGATCGACGACTTGGCACTCGAAGATCGGCAGGTCCAAACCACATTTAGACGCAAGACCAACATTGCCCCCACCCCTCCAGTCATCTCCATGTCGGACTGGTCGTCAAGAAGAAGGCAACCCACACGCCCGCACTGGCCCTGATCGGGCCTGGGCTCAGATCAGATCCGAGCACGACGTCCATCGACGCCACGCTAGCACCTTCACATCGCTACTGCGTAAGGAATACCTTTGGTTCCGGCCACCATGACCGTGCCGCCCTACACCCCTAGCCAGCGCCCCACCTCCGCTCATGGAGCACTGCCGCGGGGTGCCTCTCCGGCCATCCGCCTTCGATGGGACGGGCGCCGTCACCGCCGGCAGCGGCAGTGGCCCGTGGAGCCAAAATTAGAGAGGGGGAAGTTCTTGGATTGGGTGGACGCCTCCGTAGCCGTTCGGGGGAGGAGCGACCGAGGAGCGTGCCTTGTAAACCTAATACGAAAGGAATATCATTTTAGCTTTAGCATTTCTTCTACTACTATTTTTATTTATATAATTTTTTTTTATATATAAAGCGAAACGAAAGTCTTTTTCGGTATCCATATAACTTCTTCTACTACTATTTCTAGCCATTTAACCAGAATGCCGCCTCGAAGGGATATACAACAGCTGATCTATAGATAGGATAATGGCGAAGATTGCACTACGTATAGATAGGATAATGTCAATTGTCAGTAGGCTGTCAGCCATATATAGGTGACGGAGCAGCTAACACGTACGTACAGGACGCAACTGCATTTCAATACTACTACTCACACGAGTAATAGTGACTAGTGAGAGTAAGAATGGACACGAAAAGAGATATGGCGGTCACATGGCGCCATGTGCAACAGATCGATCAGTTGCTTCATCGGTAGGTAAATAAATAGAAATACTACAGTGAATAGACTGGTACGTAAGATCGAATTGTCTTGTCACGTTTGCTATACTAGAACTACAGCATGCAGCAGCTGGCAGCCATGACCCATGAACAGCGATGAACGGCAACTGCAAGCAACCCATCCCATCCCATCCCATCTCATGCAGTATATACCATACACAATAGAAGAGAGGAGAAGAGAAGAGACGAGAAGCGCAGAGAGCTTTCTTCTCCCTCCTTCCTCCTGTTTTCGGTGGCGCGGCTTCGCATTGCAATTTGCAACTGCATCCATCGATCGGTAAGCAAGCTGGCCAACTCACTCATCCATCTCTCGCCGCCGGGCCTCCTTCCACCGATCCAGCTAGCTCTAGGTTTTCCCTTGCCCCCCTTGGATTGCTCCTCTCCGGCTCCTGCCCTGGCTGGGTGCACGGCATTTCTTCAATCCTTATTTCCTTGCACGGGTGTGGATCATGGATTCTTGTGCTGCTCCTGCTCCCTGCTCTACATGCATGGGCATCCCCTCCTACATAAATTTGGCGCGTTTGCTATTCACATGCGGCCCGGATTTTTTGTGTGTAAGTTGATTTTGCAGGGATGAAGATGAGGGCAGATGCACATGCGGAGCTCCGTCGGCCGCGTCGTCCCGCCAGAGACGACGGTGACGACACGGCATCCCCGGCGTCGGCGAGGACGAGGGTTTCTTAGGGGTGGGTGGGGCCTTTTTATTTTTGACAAGACATTGAAGTTGCCCGGAGATGGGGATGATGCGGCCCATGGCGTTAAGAAGATAGCCGCTGACTCTGGAGAACTTAATTACTGATTCATCAGCGAGGAATTTATCATTTGGCGAGCTAGCCTCCGTAAGCAACATGCATGTATGCAGAGAGTTTCACTTTAGCTAGCTCCCACAACATGAGGCAGAACGAGCAGACCTACACCACGTTTAGCAGTCACACTCGGACAAGGGTTCTTGGGTGCAGTGCAGGTAGGGCGCTTTTCGTTTTTCACTTATGTGGAGACCTTACCGGAGGCGTGAACGGCGCGGTGAGCTGCGACGCCGCAGCCGGAGGCGAGGCAGGGAGAGGATTGGAGGAGAGTTTGGTGGTCGAAGGAGGAAGAATGGTGCTCAACCGTTGGATTTGAATCCAAGGGCGAAGGAGAAATCACCTTGCATTAAAAAAAATCTGTCGACTCACGTTTGGTTTGCTGCTAATTAAGCTACCAGTACTTTGCTCCATCTGTTCACTAGTACAAATGTTCTAACTGCTTTTCTAAATTGAATGTACATATAGACGTTTCAGTGTGTTTATTCATTTATTTCAGTCTATATTGAAATATCCAATATTTTGTAGTAGTAATAGTGAACGGAGGAGGTGTCATATATTTCCTTCGATTCAAAAATAAGTGTCTCAACTTTATTATAATTTTATATTACAATTAATATAAAATTGAGACATTTAGTACACATGTATCTGGATCAACCGGCACTACAAGTTACAAGGAGGTCAACCGGCCTGTTGCTGTTTGAGTTGCATGCATGTTCAACCTGAATTAATTGAACCAAATTAATTCATTGAACATGTCTCTCTCTCTTATTTCACCTTCCTCTGCAGGACAGCTCCCTGCCGGTACTGCTAGCTAGCTAGTGGTAGTATGCAAGGCAGGACAGCAGCCCCTGCGGCCAGCAACAACCACCTTCAACCAAGAGCTGACACCTCTCACCCTCAGCAAAGCCATCCCGATGCCGCTGCAGCTTCCGGGACAAACTCCGCCGGAGAGCTCACGCTACCCAACGGCGACCTCTACTCCGGCACGCTGTCGGGAGGGGTGCCGGAGGGCACGGGGCGGTACGTCTGGTCCGGCAGCGGCTGCGTGTACGAGGGCGGGTGGAGGCGGGGGATGAGGCATGGCAACGGAAGGACAGTGTGGCCGTCTGGGGCCGTCTACGAAGGCGAGTACTCCGCCGGCTTCATGGACGGCGAAGGGACACACCTCGCCGCCGGCTCCCCCTCCTCCTCGTCGTCTTACAGGGGGCAGTGGAAGCTGGACCGCAAGCACGGCCTCGGCCTCCAGGCGCACGCCAATGGCGACGTGTACCAGGGCTCCTGGGTTCAGGGCCAGATGGAAGGCCAGGGAAGGTACACGTGGGCGGACGGCAACAGCTACGTCGGCACCATGAGGAGCGGCCTCATGTCCGGCAAAGGTGTCCTCACGTGGAGCGCCGGCGACTCGTTCCAGGGGAACTGGGTCGCCGGCGTGGCGCACGGGTACGGGCTGTACACCTGGGACGGCGGCGGGTGCTACCTCGGGACCTGGAGCAGGGGGCTCAAGGACGGCAAAGGCACCTTCTACCCTGAGCGCCGCAGGGTTCCCGCCGCTCGCCTCGACGACCTGAGGAAGCGGGGCGTGCTGCCGGACGTCTCCTTCGGCACCGGCGCGGACACAGAGCCCGCGGAGGCGGATGCGAGCTTGTCCAGGAGGAACTCGGGCCTCGGGCGGCCTCCGGTGAAGAAGAGGGCGTCTCTGCAGAGACGCCGGAGTATCGGAGCGGCCATCGGAGTCGCCGTCGGGGTGGTCACCGGAGGTCCAGCGGGTCCTGAAAAAACGCTGAAATGTGAAGACACGGCTGGCTCCCTCTCTCAGATACTCGAAAGGGAGTACGCGCAGGGCGTTCTGATCAGCGAGGTCGTGCTGGATAAGAGCCTCCCGGATTCTCCGTCGGCCAAGAAACCGAGACTTCGACGGAGCAGGAAGGTGAAGGATGCCAAAAGGCCCGGTGAGACGATAATTAAAGGGCACCGGAGCTACGATCTGATGCTCTGTCTGCAACTTGGAATCAGGTAATGCATAACTCCGTCCAGAACTAGTTGCCTCTCAAATAGGAGTAGATGTTATATATCTAGCGATTGCTACATACCTCCATTTGAGAGGCAACTAATTCCGGACGAGGAAGTATTATTTACTATGTACAAGAAATCCCAATCTAAAATTTCTACAGCTTCCTTCTCTACATTACTGTAGGCCTATGATTTGATAATTTAGTTTCCTTTATCGACATGAGAGTGTTACTGTCTTCTAAGGTTGAATGTGGCTGTATGCCTGTACTCAAGGTTTTCGTTACCAGGCGGTAGTTTCGCTTACAAAATGTGAATGAATTTTGGCTTCTTCTTTTTTCAAAATTCATTGAAAAAAAATTCATTTGGCAACTGCCCGCTATTTTCCAGTTACCGTGGAAACCAGATATTTCGGTGCTCCACAAGATTTATCTTTGCATCCGTAAAATAAAAAAAAACTTTGGTTTTACTACTCAGGTACACAGTTGGGAGGATTACGCCCATTCAGGAGCGTGAAGTGCGAGCTTCTGATTTTGGCCCCAAAGCAAATTTCTGGATGAACTTCCCCAAAAACGGATCGCCGCTTACTCCTTCACATCGTGCTCTAGATTTCAAGTGGAAGGACTACTGTCCAATGGTTTTCAGGTTTGTGCCTCACTTTTCATTCAACAGTACTATATTGTTTGTCAGCACGAGCTCTTCGCATTATCTAAAAAAGTATGTTCTTCTTTTGCTCTAGTACATTCACATAACTTAGCTTAACACAAGAAAAAAAGTTATAAGGATGTCATCGAGTAACTTGAGTAGTTCAATGGCTGAAGTGTTACCCTGTTGCAATCATTCTGAATATTGTTCTGCAATGTTATTGAATGCTTATTAACTCACACAGTTTCAAATTTATTTGTTTCAGTAGCTAGTGAGACACCCTTGCAGTATTTTATTTTTCAGAACATAACAAGACTAATTTCTTGCTAGAATTTGATTATAGAAATTTGAGGGAGATGTTCAAGATTGATACAGCAGATTACATGATTTCCATTAGTGGAAGTGATGCACTTAGGGAGCTATCTTCTCCGGGAAAGAGTGGGAGTATCTTTCTCTTATCGCAAGATGATCAGTTTATGATCAAGACTCTTCGGAAATCAGAAGTGCAGGTTCTCTACCAATTCCAGCTCTTAATAGCAATAGCAAGATCAAATGATCTGGAGCTTGCATGTCTCACCCAACACTTCATCCAAAACGGATATGCAATGATCCAGAACTGTTAGCTTATCTGAACTAGTTTCCTAGTTCACTTAATGATCTAGTTTCCTTGTTCACTTGAATCAAACTTGTCCTTTTTGCTCATTTTCTTACATGTACAACATTGATATTTCCTTGACATCATGCAGGTTCTTCTGCGTATGCTTCCGTACTATTATAGTCATGTCCATACCTATGAGAATACACTTGTAACTAAATTTTTTGGCCTCCACAGGGTGAGACCTTCCAGCGGTCAAAAGGTAGTGACATTATTAACTGTTGTTTGACCTCCCTATTGTCTCATTTCAAAAATACAGTCTTAGAATTTGTCAAAGTTGCAGAGACTGTCTAAAGCTTCTTATACTGTTATTTTTAACGGCAGATTAATTTCCTTCAATCCTAAATGGATATTAGTTGTCTTATCTGATTTTTCGTATTCTAGCTACCTCTCAAATGATGGTAGAAACTGACCCGTATATTTTGGTTGTTTGTATATGCAGTTTCGATTTGTAGTAATGGGCAACATGTTCTGCACAGAACTTAGAATTCATCGAAGATTTGATTTGAAAGGTTCGTCTTTGGGCCGTTCTACGGAGAAAATTAAAATCGATGAGAATACGACACTGAAAGACTTGGATCTGAACTATTCATTTTATCTCGAGCCTTCTTGGCGTGATGCTTTGCTAAAGTAAGCATGTTTGCTCAGAAAAAAAACAGCTTACTCTCATGATCATTTATCTTTGTAACAACCATGCTATGTTCTTATTCTGTGTAGGCAGATTGAAATCGACAGCGAATTTCTAAGGAACCACAGTATAATGGATTACAGCTTGCTTCTCGGTTTCCATTACCGGGCTCGTCGAAACGTACAAATAGGATCATCATGTCCTGAAAGCATTTTGCCAGATAAACTAACTGTTCTTTCGGAAGCAGGTAAGAATACAATCTACATCTTATTTCTCTTAGTATGTTGTCCAAATAACGCATTTCGCAATAGCATTTTTTTGCTTGCTGATATCGATAATGCAGATGCCGCGGAGGAGGATTCCGTTTATAACTATCGAGATGGGCTGATTTTGGTGCAGCGAGGCAGTGACAAAAATGGTTCAGACACTGTCGGCCCGCACATAAGGGGGAGCCGCCTGCGTGCGCCGTCGGCTTGTTTCGAGGAAGTAGATCTTCTGCTTCCAGGCACAGGAAGGTCATTATAAATTGATTTCTGTTGTTCCATCCTCATGTTCTTCCAATGCTAAATGTATGATCTGAGATGATTGAATTTGTTGTGAAATTGGATAGGCTCCCGATCCAGCTAGGGGTCAACATGCCGGCGAGAGCGGAGAAAGAAGAGAAACAAGAAGATGGCAACAAATCGCTCCATCAGGTGTATGATGTGGTGTTGTACATAGGGATCATTGATATTCTGCAGAAGTACAACATGACGAAGAAGATCGAACATGCATACAAGTCCATCAAGTATAAGTATAATCCCTTGTCAATATCTGCAGTTGAGCCTCAATTCTACTCGGAGCGCTTCCTCAAGTTCGTCGGGACCGCCTTCCCACAAAACTCATCTAATCAATAAATCATCTTTCGTTCCTCCTCTCTGGCTAGAAAAAATGTAAGAAAAAAGGAAATCTAAGGAAGTGTGTTTGCATGGTATATTAATGTTGTGCATGTGTATGGTTGAGACCGTTGGAGGCAATGTATGTATGTATTTGTCAAAAGCAACATAGACAAAACGAGGCATCAGCTAGGGCTCATTATGGATGGATTTGGTTGGGGTTTTCTGTCATGCATATAGACTTGACCAACCACGCCACCGTACTACTACACATACGTATAGATTGTTAAACGAACTGTGTACTGCACCTTGAGGCGTGACATATGAGGACTCTATAGGAGATAGAGATAGAGATAGAGATAGAGATAGAATTATGGTTAGGTAGTTGTTGTAATCTTGCTATTACCGAATCTATCTTATCAACTCCTCTCTTGTTCCTCAAGTCAAGTATCTTATCTCTGTACGTGGTTCAGGGCTTCGCAACCCCTTCTATAAACATGCAGCGCGCATCCCCTCGCACCGAGATAAGATGCTTAAACCAATCTTCACATGGTAACCAGAGCCTCCCTCTTCCGGTACATCTAGTCCGATTCCATCCTCATCCACCCCTATAGCTCGCCATGTCTTCCTCCTCCTCCAACCTCCCGTCGATTGGTCTCACCGGACAGGTTACGGAGAAGCTTACCAGGACGAACTACGTCCTCTGGCGTGCTCAGATCACGCCGCAACTGCTTGGAGCTGGTGTCTTCGGCTATGCCGAAGGTACGGTCAAGGAACCAGAGAAACACCTCATCACCAAGGACAAAGAAGGCAAGGAGGAAGCCGTCGCCAACCCTCTTCACCAAGCTTGGGTTCGGGAAGATCAGCAGGTACTTGCATATTTGCTGAATAACCTGTCCAGAGAGGTTCTTGTCGAGGTCACAAACTTTGGACTGCTGTGGCGAGCATGTTCTCATCCCAGTCCAGGCCGCGCATCAACAACATCCGTGTGGCCCTCGCGTAGAAGGGCACACAGTCTGTGGGCACATACTTCACCCACATGCACTCCCTCGCAGATGAACTCGCCGCCGCTGGGAAGCCACTAGATGATGACGAGATCATCTCCTACATTGTCGCAGGACAGGACATGGAGTACCAGCCGCTGGTGTCAGCCCTTGATGCTCGCACCGAACCGGTCACGCTTGATGATCTCTTTGCTCAGATGAGTAATTTTGATCAACATGTGGCCCTGTTTCATGGAACTGGCAACAACGCCGGTTTCAAATCTTCTACAAACGCCGCCTTCCGTGGTGGTCGTGGTCACCGCGGCGGCCGATCCTCCTCCAAGGGCAATGGTGGCGGCAGCTTCAGCAACGGGAGCGGTGGAGCTTAGTGCGATGGTCGGTCCCCCTCCAACAACAATAGGTGCCATCGCAACTCCACCAAAAACCGATCTGACGCTGTCAAGTGTCAGATGTGTGTCAAACTTGGGTACTCTGCCAAGGATTGCTGGTACCGTTTCGAAGAAGATGACGGTAACTCCTCTCAAGATGAGAAGGTCACTGGTGCTGCCGAAGCCTCCTATGGAGTAGATACAAACTGGTATGTGGATAGTGATGCCACAAACCACATCACCACTGAGTTGGATAAAGTTATCATGCGGGAAAAATACCGTGGCCAAGACCAAGTGCATACAACAAACGGATCAGGCATGAGAATTAAACATGTTGCTCATACAGTTATTAACACTCCTCACCGAAAGATCCATCAAAGAAAAATCTTGCATGTCCCTAGTGCATCCAAAAATCTTCTTTCCGTTCATCGTATAGCCATCGACAATCACGTATTCCTCGAATTTCACCCTTTCTTCTTTTTGATCAAGGATCATGCAACGAAGAAGGTTCTCTACAGAGGTAGATGCGTTCGAGGGCTTTACCCATTGATTCTGGAGTTTAGAAGATTAAATAAGCAAGCTTATGGTGCCACCAAACTCTCCTCGACAAGGTGGCACGATAGACTAGAGCATGCATCTTTTTCTTTAGTTGAGCGATTGCTTAGGAAGAGTAAGCTCCCATTTGTTGGAGAGCGCAATGTCGAAACAATTTGTGATTCTTGTCAAAAACCAGAAAGTCATCAATTGCCTTATCCAATCTCTACGAGTATTTCTACCAAACCTCTTGAACTCATTTTTTCTGATGTATGGGGTCCTACCCCAAGTTCAGTAGGTAGACATACTTACTATGTTAGCTTCATTGATGACTTTAGCAAATACCCATGGATTTATTTGCTTAAGAAAAGATCCGATGTGTTTCAAGTTCAAAAGTTCCAAGATCTCGTTGAACGAAAATTTGATAGCAAGATTATTGCTGTCCTATCTGATTGGGGAGGGGAATATGGAAAACTAAATTCCTTAATTCAAACACTTGGGGTTTCTCATCATGTGTCATGTCCTCATGCTCATCAACAGAATGGGTCTGCTGAACGCGAGCACGTGCATATAGTTGAAGTTGGACTCTCTCTACTAGCCGATGCATCCATGCCTTTAAAATTTTGGGATGGAGCTTTTTTAGCCCCCGTGCATATCATTAACATGCTGCCTAGCAGAGTCATCAGTAATGAAACTCCCATCGAAAGACTCCTTCATGAAAAACCTGACTACACATCTCTCCGTGTTTTTGGATGTGTTTGTTGGCCCAATCTTTGGCCATACAACACTCGTAAACTCAGTTTTTGATCCAAGCAATGTGTCTTCCTAGGCTACAGTCCCCAACATAAAGGTGTCAAGTGTCTCTACATTTCCAGTGGACGTGTTTACATCTCTTGTGACGTGGTCTTTGATGAAGGAAAGTTCCCCTTTGCTGATCTCCACCCAAACGCCGGTGCCTTACTTAGCAAAGAAATCCTTCTTTTGCCTCCTCGTCTTGTTGGTACCAGTGAGAACAATAACTGTAATGATCACATGTTGTCTAATGATTCTCATATTTTGTCTGAGCTTTATGATGATGCAGAGAAAAACCCTGATGATACTAGTACAGACACAACCCAACTTGGGCGTGATTTCATGTGCAGGCCTCCAGGAGCACATCTCCCTCGGAACCGCTGTCGTGCCTGGCCAGGCGATCAGCTGTCGAATCCCCGCCTGCTCCCTCGAGTGACAACAATGTGTGGGCATGCATGCATGCAGAAGCCTCTGCACCAACTATGCGGCTTGACGTGCCTCGACCGTTGGCCGCCAACGACCCATGCTCCTTCTCGAGCGGCGCATGCTGTGTCGGTGGATCAGTCTTTGTCCCATGAGCCGGGCTTGTGTGCGCGTGTTGCTGCTCCCCGCTCCCATGTTGAGCTCGGCTGCCCCAGAAGATCCAACCCCTGCGGCGCGTGCTACTGCGTCCTCCTTGGGATTTCCCGGGGGATCAGGTGCTTCTGATGTTGATGGTGATTGAGGTGCTTTTGGTGGTGGTTCACGTGAATCCTCTATGCCAGCACCTGAGACACCACCGCGCACACGTCTACAAAAAGGAGTAATCCAACCTGTCAATTGTAAACATGTTCTCAAGTTTGGTCTTGCCTACTCAACCCGAGAACCACAAACTCTCAATGAGATGCTCTGTGACACACGCTGGAAAACAGCTATGAATGAAGAATACAAGGCACTGCAGAAAAAACAGAACTTGGCATCTAGTTCCTCCACAGCAAGGTAAAAACCTAATTGATTGCAAGTGGGTATTCAGAATAAAGAAAAGATCTGATGGAACTATAGATCGTTATAAAGCAAGACTTGTTGCAAAAGGCTTTAAACAACGGTATGCCATAGACTACGAGGACACTTTCAGTCCAGTTGTTAAAGCTACTACTGTTCACCTTGTTCTATCCATTGTTGTTTACAGGGGATGGAGCCTCAGGCAACTAGATGTTCAGAATTTGTTCCTTCATGGTATTCTGGAAGAGGAAGTGTATATGGAACAACCTCCTAGTTTTGAAAGCAAAAAACTATCCCTCTTATGTGTGCAAGCTTGATAAAGCTCTTTATGGACTAAAGCAAGTTCCTAGGGCATGGTACTCTCGTCTTAGTCAAAATTTGCAAACACTTGGTTTTGCTCCTTCCAGATCTGACACATCATTACTCATTTACAATAAGTCAAGAACATCCTTCTTTGTGCTCATTTATGTTGATGACATTATTGTCACAAGCTCATCTAATGATGCGGTGGCCGTCTTGTTAAAGGATCTAGGTGCTGAATTTGCACATAAGGATCTAGGAGACTTGCACTATTTCTTGGGAATTGAGGTAAATAAGCATGGAGATGAGCTTCATCTTTCCCAAGAGAAGTATGCAACTGATCTTGTAAAGAGATCTGGGTTACTAGGCTGCAAGGCCTCGCCAACACCCTTGTCCAGTTCTGAGAAGTTATTCCTTACTGAAGGAGAGCTTTTGAGTCAAGAAGATGGCACTAAATACAGAAGCTTAGTAGGTGCACTCTAATACTTGACTCTTACTCGACCTGATATTGCATTTGTTGTCAATAAAGTATGCCAGTTTCTTCATGCACCAACCACAACTCATTGGACTGTTGCAAAACGTATAGTGAGATATATCAAAGATACTATGGATGTTGGTCTTACTTTTACTAAGTCATCATCTACCCTTGTTAGTGCCTTTTCAGATTCTGATTGGGCAGGACATATTGATGATAGAAGCTCCACGAGAAGTTTTGTAGTTTTCTTTGGGCCTAATCTCATCTCTTGGTGTGCAAAGAAACAAGCTACTGTTTCTAGATGAAGCACAGAAGCAGAATACAAGGCACTTGCAAATGCTACGACAGAGATTATCTGGGTTTAGTCTATGCTAAAAGAACTTGGTATAAAACATTCTCAAGCTCCATGTCTGTGGTGTGATAACCTTGGTGCAACTTATCTATCTGCAAATCCAGTGTTTCATGCAAGAACCAAACATACTGAGATAGATTTTCATTTTGTTCGAGAAAGAGTTGCTAGCAAAAGACTGGAGATTCGGTTTGTTCATTCAAAGGATCAAGTTGCAGATGGCTTTGCCAAAGCTTTACCCACACAGAGTTTTGAAGAGTTCAAGCGTAATCTCAACTTAACCAAGTTGTGATTATGGGAGGGTGTTAAACGAACTGTGTACTGCACCTTGAGGCGTGACATATGAGGACTCTATAGGAGATAGAGATGGAATTATGGTTAGGTAGTTGTTGTAATTTTGCTATTACCGAATCTATCTTATCTCATCCTCTCTTGTTCCTCAAGTCAAGTATCCTATCTCTGTATGCGGTTCAGGGCTTCGCAACCCCTTCTATGAACATGCATCGCATCCCCTCGCACCGACGTAAGATGCTTAAACCAATCTTCACATAGATATATCACGTTGTAACACGAACTCATCAATACATTTGTCACTTGTTGGGATTCACTCGTGGAGCAATGACATTAACACACGGTGAACACGCTCACACAAAAAACTTTAGCCAAAGACACATTTCGTGCTTCTCTTCTTTCCCCTTTATTTTCTTTTCTCCTTTTCTCCCATGATACTTGTCGTGTGCTATTATCTTAGCTACTCGCGTTAATTTGGTGGGATGATGACATACACCAATGGCCAGTCGTGTCAAATGCAAGTGCAAGAAACCACACACCTATAAAATTCTATTTGCACTGATCTCAAGCTAATCACCACACCGAGACATAGTCACAATGGACAGCACCAGCAAGCATGCTCAAGCTTTCATGGCTCTCTTGGTCCTGTTCACTGGCACCCATCTCATTGTCGCGGCAAGAGCCCTAGTTGTTATCACCGGCATTGGCACTAGAGGAGGTTGCTACAATGGTGGTGGAGGTTGAAGATGAAATGTTGGAAGCTCCGGTCATCACTATGGCTACGGTTGTGCACTTGTCCTCCTCCCACCCGATGATTGTTGCTTTCCAGCCTCCCTCACCGTCAATGATCCACTCCTTGTCATCATGGATAGCAATGATGTGCATGAAACATAGGGCAGGGAGCTTACGAACATTAATCCTTGAATTTTAGGCTAATTATGATAGCTGCTACTACTACCGACTCAATGACAACAGTTCAGTCCAAGAATTTTAGTCATTGAAGTCATATACTAGTCTAAAGTGTGAATGTTATATCCCGGCTTCTGCGAGACCGACCAACGCTCGCCTACATGGTGCTCCTATCTAGGCGAGCCCATAGGCCGGCCTAATTAGTCGGTGGTTTGGAGAAGGATCGAGTCGTTTTCATTCTTCTCTACATTTGTGTGCTGGTTTACCTATTTTTCCTTTTTCCTTTTTCCTTTTTTATTTATTTTTTCTTTTGTTTATTTTTTTTTCTATTTATGGTTCTCTTTTGTTACTTTTCTTCCTCTCTGCCATGAACATTTTTAAAAACTTGCAAGATTATTTGTGACATTTTCGTAAACATTTTATAAAAACATGTGAACATTTTTGAAATATTATGAAGTTTAAAAAATTCGGAAATCAGATATTTTAATTTCATGACCTTTTTTCAAAATGTCATGAACATTTTCTTGAACGTGTGGACGTTTTTACAATGTCATTAAACAATTCTGATGGGATACATGTTATTTTAAATTTACCTTTTATGAACATATTTTTCAAATGTCATGGTGATATTTTTAAACATGTGCAAATTTTACAATGGTCCTGGAAAAAGTTTTGAATAGTATGGAAGGCTTTTTTACAAATTATTTCAAAAAATATTTCTCATGAGAATTTTATTTAAGTGTCAGGAAGGCACTTTTTATGTGTATGGTTTACTTTTAAACGTCATGAACATTTCAAAAAACTACACGAACAAACTTTAACATTTTATGAACATAATTTAATGTGTGGACAACCTTTTCAAAGTGAATCTATGCATTTCATGAAAAGAGGAGTATTTGTGCACGAAGTAGAGTAAAAAATTCCATTTTCAGCATATATGTAAATTATTCATCACCCAGGGTGAAGAATAACTATTCATCACCCCAATCTTATTTCATCACTACACCATATTTTATCGTTCCGTATATTTTATCCTAAGGCCAAAGTAAAATAATAAGGCGTTAGAAAATGTATATCGGTCAAAAATTGTATTTTACGTGACACAAAGTTACGAACGTAAAAACACAGTACAACTATACGTATAAATATAAATTTTGTGATCTTATGATTCTATTCTTATTTTTCCTATGCCCAATTTTGTGTAGTGAATTGATATGAATGTAACTAGTGTATATCAAACATATTTTTTATGAAACGGTCGTAAAATCATCTCTGATACAAAATAACTTATTCTACAACCTGGATGATAAATAGTCTTACTATGTAGGTGCTAAATAGATGGTCATAAAATAGAATATTTTTTCACTACATGCAGGCGAATCTCAACTCCACTTTGAGATGGGTGCTAAACAAAGGGTTATAACTTTGCTACTCGCTTTATTTAGGGGCCTTTACTCGACTTCTCACGTGGGTGCTACACAAAATTATGTGGGCAGGCCTTGCATGTGAGCTGTGCTTGTTCGGCGAGCACGACTTGCAATTTTTTTTCTTTGGTTTTTGATATTATAAATATTTTTTAATATACAGTGAACACGTTTTCAAATACTCGTTGAACAGTTTTTAAATATATCATGATCATTTTTATATGCAATGTTTTTTAAGTACGATAATATTTTTAATACAATAATACATATTTTTAGTGAACAATGGAAAATTTAAACACACATTGACCGTTTTGGTACACATTTAGAAAACACCAAATAGAGAACCATAGAGAAAATATCCAACACCCAATATTTTTGTACAAATGAAAGAGAAAAATATCCAACAACCAATTATTGGTTCCTCCAAACAAGTGCTTGCACAAACCACCTTGTTATATCAAACCTTCTCATGTGTTTGATTACTTAGGACCAGCTCTACGGAAAAGGGAAAGTATCTACATCTGAAACCGGATGAAAGGTAATCACACCCGCCGGACTTTGAAGGTGCTCTGCATTTATGTTTTGCGGTCTCATAAAGGGCTAGCGAGATACCACTATTGTCATATTATATTATGATTGTTTTAATAAAGTGTTGGCGTTTGAGTTCTCTTATTATTGCTCGCTAGTTGATTATGCCATTGATATAAGTTAATATAGTTTCTAAGGGTTATTGCTGATATGATAAGTCATCATTTATGGTGAAAACCTGGGTGCTCTCTAAGCATGTATATGTAAACAAGAACAAAAGAGTTTGTAAAAGTTTTTTTTTCACTTTCAGTTTGTTAACTGAATTGCTTGAGGATAGACAATGGGTTAAGCTTGGGGGTTGATACATCTCCATCGTATCTACTTTTTCTAACGCTTTTGCTCTTGTTTTGGACTCTAATTTGCATGATTTGAATGAAACTAATCTGGAATGCCACTGTTTTTAGCAGAACTACCATGGTATTTTTTTATGCAGAAATAAAAGTTCTAGGAATTGAATGAAACTTTTTTGAGATTTTTATGGAATAAAAGAAAAATACTAGAACCAAGACCCACTGGAGGGGAGGCCCCAGACGCCCACTAGGCACCAGAGCGCGCCACCCCCTGGCGCGACCTGGTGGGTAGTGGGGCCCAGTGGGCTCGGCTGACCCTAACTCCAGCACTATAAAATCCTATTTTAGAAGAAAAAAATAGGAGAGGAAGTTTCAGCGTCTTTCACGATACGGAGCATGCGCCACATGTTGTTCTTCATCGGGAGGCCAAACCTGAAGTCTGTTTGGGGCTCCGGAGAGGGGAATCTTCGGTCTTCGTCATCAGCAACCCTGCTTCATCGCCAATTCCAGGATGCTCTCCACCGGAAGTGAGTAATTCCTTCGTAGGCTTGGTGGTCGGTGAGGATCTGGATGAGATTCATCATGTAATTGAGTTAGTTTTGTTAGGGCTTGATCCCTAGTGTCCACTTTGTTGGGAGATTGATGTTGCTATGACTTTGCCATGCTTAATGCTTGTCATTAGAGCCCGAGTGTCATGATTTCAGATCTGAACCGTTTATGTTTTCACCATTATATCTATGTTCTTGATCCGATCTTGCAAGTCATATACACGTACTACGAGTTAGGACCCGCATACCCCAAAGTGACAATAATTGGGGTTCTTTCCGATAATTATTGTAGTATGAGGAGTCATGTATTCACTATCTGTTAATGCTTTGTTCTGGCTCTCTATTAAAAGGAGGCCTTAATATGACTTAGTTTCCCCATGGACCCTGTTGTCACGGAAGGGTAGGACAAAAGATGGCATGCATGTTCTTTTCCATAAGCACGTATGACTATTTATGGAATACATGCCTATAGTATATCGATGAACGAGAGCTAGTTCTTTGTCGCCCTATGTTATGACTGATACATGATGAATATTATCCAAGAATACCACCGATCGAGTGCCTATGAGTTTTCCACATATCGTTCTTGCTAAGTTACTACTATTGCTACTACTATTACAACTATTACAAAACTTCTATCACTGTTACCGTTACTGTTGCTACGGTTACCACTGCTATAAAAACTATCATATTACTGTGCTACTGATCACTGTGCTGCAGATACTAAATCTCCAAGTGTGATTGAATTGACAACTCAGCTGCTAATACCTGCAAATATTCTTTGGCTCCCCTTGTGTCGAATCTATAAATTTGGGTTGAATACTCTACCCTCGAAAACTATTGTGATCCCATATAGTGGGTTATCAAGCTCCGACTTCTATAGTGGGCCAATACCAGTTCCTCGAAACCAGTATTGGGATCGGGGGCTAATCACTGACCACCCCATTTTAGAATGCCATAAAGACATGTCTTCAAACATATACATGGATTTGCAAGATAAATGCAAAACGGATAATATTTTGCACAAGGGTAAAAGAATACCTCAAAACTTGTGACAAGCCCCTTGAAGACCTCGTGCAATCCGGCCCCCGCGAAACGAAAACCCTGCAGCATGGCGTCTATCAAGGCTCAATGCTCTTCCTTAAGGGAGAAATCCTTCAAGGTCTCATCCATCTCCTCGGGTCACCCCGCACTAGCCCTCCCTTAGGCAAGAGGCGGGGGTGGCGAGACCTCGGAGTCAAGCACGCGGGTGCTAGGCAGAGGGGTCTCCATCTGTGGCGTTGCAGCTAAGGCACATTTCGGTTAGGTCGATGGTTAGTCGAGCGCCTCCTCGACGATCTCGAGGATATGTTCCCTTAGTCCTGCAGGACTCAGGCATCAGCCTCGGTCATGACAATTGGCTCTCCGGCCCCCGTTTTGTTGACCAAGGGATACAGAGAGAAAGTCACCTCCCTCAGCCCATCATGAGATGGCGGATGAGTGGGGTGATATGGGGTCCCGCTGGCGGGTGGCAGCCCGCTTGAGGAGTCGCTTGGGAGCACCTTTGGCGGACTGCGGAAAGGATGCTCATATGAGCTCACCACTACTAAAGCAAATATGTAAGGAAATATAAAATATGGAAAACAGTAATGTACCCTCTAGGTGCTCGTTTTTTCCTCCCTAGAGTAAGGGGATCACCTTCACACTCGTCACAGAGCACGATCTTCTCCGACGGCTTGCCGATGGCCCCGACCGAGGTTTTCTTCGACCTATTTAGGCCCTCGGTCTGTGCTTCGGCTTCGGCATCCTCTCATGTTGTCATCTTACCTTTAGGGGAAGCGACATGCTCATCATCCCCCCATCTTCATCGGTGGTGGAGGTATGGGTCTTCTCGGATCAGGTAACCGAGGTCTTCTGATTCCGGATACCCACCTTTCCCTTCTGGGATTTCAACCTCTTAGGGACCACTACGTGCGTCTCCTCGACTAGGAGCATCGTAAGCAGTGGGGATCTCTCTTCTTCTCATAGTGGTGTCGGGCACTGCATTTCCTGGATCTTGGCAGACCATTTCTTCACATATCAAACAAAACAATTTATCAAGAAACTGTCTCGCCATGTAAAGGCACAAGAATACAAATGTGTGTTAGGACACTTATAGGTGGGGCTCCATAGCCGACCTCGAAGCCGAGGTCTCGCCCTTCCTCAGGGATCTTGTCCTTGTCCACCTCGAGTAGTCGTGTCCACATAACGGACAGGTCGGCGCAAAAGAACTTGAGGACAGGCCCCACGTCTCCAGATTTGTACTCCCACATCAAGTTTGCCTAGAGCTGGGGTGAGAGGATCTGTTGAGCATAACGTTTGACCATGGCAGAGAGCTCGAGGTTCTTCTCGATGGACTGATGACCCATAGGTATAGGGGATCAATCGTAGTCCTTTCAATAAGTAAGAGTGTCAAACCCAACGAGGAGCAGAAGGAAATGATAAGTAATTTTTAGCAAGGAATTCTCTACAAGTGCTGTAAGTAACATCGATAGATAGTTTTGTGGCAAGATGATAAGTAACAAGTGTTGGGGAACGTTGCATGGGAAACAAAAAATTTCCTACGCACACGAAGACCTATCATGGTGATGTCCATCTATGAGAGGAGATTAGATCTACGCACCCTTGTAGATCGCTCAGCGGGAAGCTTAAGATATGCGGTTGATGTAGTGGTACGTCTTCATGATCTGTCCCTCGAACCGTCCCACGATCCGTCCCACGAACCATCTCGCGATCCATCCCACGATCCGTCCCGATCTAGCGGCGAACGGACGGCACCTCCGCTTTCAACACACGTACAGCTCAATGACGATCACGGCCTTCTTGATCTAGCAAGAGAGACGGAGAAGTAGATGAGTTCTCCGGCAGCGTGACGGCACGCCGGTGTTGGTGATGATCTATTCCTGCAGGGCTCCGCCCGAGCTCCGCAGAAATCTAATCTAGCTAGAGGAAGAACTATGAGGTGTAGGTTTGAGTTGCACGTGACAAAGTTATGTCTCAAACAACCCTAAACCTCTAGTATATATAGGAGGAGCGAAGGGGTGGGGCAAAGCCCTAGGGCGCCGGCCAAAGGAGGCCTTCCTTGGGTCGGCCGAAGTGGGAGGGAGGAGTCCTTCTCCAATCCCACTTGGATTAGGACTCCTTCCTTATTTTCTCACCTCTTTTGGTTTTTCCACTTTTTCCTCATGGGCTTTCCTTGGATGACTTTGTCAGCCCATTATACCTTATTGTACATCCAATAAACCCACGTGGACCCCTTGGGGCGTGGTGGGCCCACCCAGTGGGCCCCCGGAACCTATTCGTCACTCCCGATACACTGCCGGTAATGCCTGAAAACTTTCCGGAATCCAAATACCAACTTTCTATATATCAATCTTCGTTTCTGGATCATTCCGGAAACCCTCGTGACGTCCATTATCTCATCCGGGACTCCGAACAACCTTCGGTCACCAACACATATAACTCAACAATACTAAAACATCATCGAACCTTAAGTGTGCAGACCATGCGGGTTCGAGAACTATGTAGACATGACCCGAGACACTCCTCGGTCAATATCCAACAGCAGGACCTGGATGCCCATATTGGATCCCAACATATTCTACGAAGATCTTATCGGTTGAACCTCTATGCCAAGGATTCATATAATCAAGTATAACATTCTCTTTGTCCTTCGATATGTTACTTGCCCGAGACTTGATCGTCGATATCCCTATACCTATTTCAATCTCGTT
This sequence comes from Hordeum vulgare subsp. vulgare, assembly GCF_904849725.1. NCBI lineage: Eukaryota > Viridiplantae > Streptophyta > Magnoliopsida > Poales > Poaceae > Hordeum > Hordeum vulgare. Next base: position 621,404,732 of record NC_058519.1, on the reverse strand, counting down.
ACCGGCAAGTCTCTTTACTCGTTCCGTAATACAAGATCCCGTGACTTACACTTAGTCATATTGCTTGCAAGGTTTGTGTGTGATGTTGTATTACCGAGTGGGCCCTGAGATACCTCTCCATCACACGGAGTGACAAATTGCTACGGCGACTGAAATCTTCTGTCGTCTCTTGAGCTTGCGTTGGTTTTTCCCTTGAAGAGGAAAGGGCGATGCAGCACAGGAGCAGTAAGTATTTCCCTCAGTTTGAGAACCAAGGTATCAATCCAGTAGGAGAATCTCGTCAAGTCCAGAGTAACTGCACAAACACAAAAGAGCTTGCACCCAACGCTATAAAGGGGTTGTCAATCCCTTCAAGATTGATTGCAAAGTGAGATCTGAAGGCGGAAAGTGCAACGAAGAAAAAGTGTGAGGCTGAAAATATGGTGTGAAGTAGACCCGGGGGCCATAGCGTTCACTAGAGGCTTCTCTCAAAATATCAAATAATACGATGGATGAACAAATTACTGTCAAGCAATTGATAGAACCGCGCAAATTCATGACGATATCTAAGGCAATGATCATACATATAGGTATTATGTCCGAGACAAGTAGACCGATACTTTCTGCATATACTACTGTTACTCCACACATCGACCGCTATCCAGCATGCATCTAGTGTATTGAGTTCATGACGAACACAGTAACGCCTTAAGCAAGATGACATGATGTAGAGGGATAAACTCAAACCAATGATGAAAACCCCATCTTTTTACTCTTGATGGCAACAACACGATGCGTGCCTCGCTACCCCTTCTGTCACTGGGTGAGGTCACCGCACGGTATGAACCCAAAACCAAGCACTTCTCCCATTCCAAGAATCATAGATCAAGCTGGCCAAACAAAACCCACAACTCGAAGTGAATTACAAGGATATGAAATCATGCATAAGAGAGATCAGAAGAAACTCAAAAAAGATTCATAGATAATCTGATCATAAATCCACAATTCATCGGATCTCGACAAACACACCGCAAAAGAAGATTACATCGGATAGATCTCCATGAAGATCATGGAGAACTTTGTATTGAAGATCCAAGAGAGAGAAGAAACCATCTAACTACTAGCTATGGACCCGTAGGTCTATGGTGAACTACTCACGCATCATCGGAGAGGTCATGGTGTTGATGAAGAAGCCCTCTGTATCCGAATCCCCCTTCGACAGGGCACCAGAACGTGCCCCAGATGGGATCTTGCGGAGACAGAAGCTTGCGGCGGCGGAAAAGTACTTTCGATGATTTCCTAATTTTTTATAGAATTATTGGGAATAGATAGGCGAAAGACAAGGGCAGAGGTGGCCCAGGGAGCCCACAAGTCTGAGAGGCGCGGGCCCCCTTGGCCACGGCTAGGGGGCTTGTGGGGTCCCTGGTGGCCCCCTGCCTTGTTTCTCAAGCTTCCTGATCTTCTTCTGTTTTGGGAAAAAATCTTTTTGGAAGTTTCATTCCGTTTGGACTCCGTTTAAAATCCTCCTCTGAAAAGGGTCAAGAACACGGAAAAAACAGGAACTGGCACTTGGCACTGAGTTAATAAGTTAGTCCAAAAAGATATAAAAGGCATACATAACATCCAAAGTTTGACAGGATAATAACATGAAACCATCAAAAATTATAAATACGTTGGAGACGTATCAAGCATCCCCAAGCTTAACTCCTGCTCGTACTCGAGTAGGGAAGAGATAAAGACTGAATTTTTGATGTGGAATGCTACCTAGCATAGTTGTCCTTTGCAACTTCTTTCGTGTGACATGAATGTTAAGATCCGTAAGATTCAAAACAATAGTTTGCTATTGACATGAAAACAATAATACTTCAAGCAAACTAGCAAGGTAATCATGAACTTTCGAAATAACAAGGCCAAAGAAAGTTATCCCTACAAAATCATATAGTCTGGCTATGCTCCATCATCCCCACACAACTAATTTAGATCATGCACAACCCCGGTATTGGCCAAGTAATTGTTCTCGCACTCTTACTTTCTCAAACCTTTTATAACTATCATGCAATACATGAGCGTGAGCCATGGATATAGCACTATAAGTGGAATAGAGTGTGGTGGTGGTTGTGAGACAAAAAGGGAGGATATGGTCACATTGACTCGGCGTATCAAAGGGTTATGGAGATGCCCATTAATATATATCAATGTGAATGAGTAGGGATTGCCATACAAAGGATGCACTAGAGCTATAAGTATGTGAAAGCTCAAAAGGAGAACTAGTGGGTGTGCATCCAACTTGCTTGCTCACGAAGACTGATACGTCTCAAACGTATCTATAATTTTTGATGGTTTCACGCTGTTATCTTGTCTTCTTTGGATGTTTTATGTACCTTTTATATCTTTTTTGGGACTAACTTATTAATTCAGTGCCAAGTGCCAGTTCGTGTTTTTTCCGTGTTTTTGACTCTTTTCAGATCTGATTTTGGAACGGAGTCCAAACGGAAGAAAAACCCCGAAATGATTTTTTCCCGAACGGAAGAAGATCAGGGGGCCTTTGGACCAAGCCAGGTGGGCTCCAGGGAGCCCACAAGCTCCCACTCCGCCACCAGGGGGAGGTGGCGGTGGCAGGGCTTGTGGCCTCCCTGTCCGCCCCCTGACCTAGATCCTTGGCCTATATATTCCCAAATATTCAGCAAAAAATCACAGGAGCCTCGAAAATACTTTTCCGCCGCCGCAAGCTTCCGTTTCCGCGAGATCTCATGTGGAGACCCTTCCCGGCGCCCTGCCGGAGGGGACTTTGGAGTTGGAGGGCTTCTTCATCAGCATCATCGCCCCTCCAATGACTCATGAGTAGTTCAGTTCAGACCTACGGGTCCATAGTTAGTAGCTAGATGGCTTCTTCTCTCTCTTGGATCTTCAATATAAAGTTCTCCATGATCTTCATGGAAATCTATCCGATGTAATCTTCTTTGTCGGTGTGTTTGTCGAGATCTGATGAATTGTGGATTTGTGATCAGATTATCTATGATATATATTTGAGTCTTTGCTGATTTCTTATATGCATGATTTGATATCCTTGTAGGTCTCTCCGAGTCTTGGGTTTTGTTTGGCCAACTAGATCTATGATTCTTGCAATGGGAGAAGTGCTTGGTTTTGGGTTCTACCATGTGGTGACCTTTCCCAGTGACAGTAGGGGCAGAAAGGCACACATCAAGTAGTTGCCATCAAGGGTAAAAAGATGGGGTTTTATCATTGGTTTGAGATTATCCCTCTACATCATGTCATCTTGCTTAAGGCGTTACTCTATTCTTATGGACTTAATACACTAGATGCATGCTGGATAGCGGTCGATGTGTGGAGTAATAGTAGTAGATGCAGAAAGTATCGGTCTACTTGTTTTGGACGTGATGCCTATAGATATAATCATTGCATAGACATCGTCACGACTTTGCGCAGTTCTATCAATTGCTCGACAGTAATTTGTTCACCCACCGTCTACTTGCTTTCATGAGAGAAGCCACTAGTAAACACTATGGCCCCCGGGTCTATTCACATCCATCGTTTACACCTCCCCTTTTACTTTGCTTTGTTACTTTGTTGCTTTCAGTTCTCACTTGGCGAACAATCTATAAGGGATTGACAACCCCTTCATAGCGTTGGGAGCAAGCTTTTGTGTTTGTGCAGGATCTTGAGATACTTCTCCATCGGATTGATACCTTGGTTCTCAAACTGAGGGAAATACTTACCACCGCTGTGCTACATCAACCTTTCCGCTTCGAGGGAACACCAACGCAAGGCTCCAAGGCCACGGGGGAAATCCTTTGCATACTTGCCTAGGAAGTCCCTTATGGCGTAGCCGCAGCTGAAGGATTCCTGGTGCCGTCGACACGACTATTCCTGGCGCCGTTGCAAGGGAAGCACAACTGACATCAGAAGTATTTCTGGCGCCGTTGCCGGGGAGGAGAAATCAAGATCTATCCAAGCAGAATGAGGAAGAAAATTTGAAGGACGCTTGGTACAGGATTTGCAATGCTCAAAGTAGATCTACTCGTAAGCAATCCACTACCGTCCTCCTTCGCAGTTTCTATGTTGGAATTTCTCCTTGGAATAGGTATATCCTTGATACCATTGTAGGAGGGAACTTTTTGGGGAGCCATACTGTTGACTCCTATAGAGCTATCATTAATTTTTTAGCTTACCCCCGCTCATGGTTAATGGAACTATCTTGACCTTGGAACACGTGATGCAAAGGCTTGACGCCATTGAAAACAAAATTGCCACAGTTGAACTTATTGAGGGTTTGGATAGAAAGATCCACAATCAAATTACTCAGTATGGATCCAAAGTGGGAAACTTTTTGAAAAATTTAAAGGAGAAGGAACTTATAATTAATGATTCTTCTAGAATTGGCAAATTAGAAGATGTCATAACCAACTTGGGTTCCGCTTTTGCCGTTGTGCAAAATACTCCAAATCTTACTCTCAAAAAGACCGTCAAGCCTGTTTTTGTTCCTAAATCTAGTGGTGAGTCATATAATAAAGATGAAAATCTTAAGATGATAAATGATCACACTACTTATGGTTTGAGCACCAAAGATGACTATACGTGATTCCATCACTTTTCGCCTAGCTAAGGGCGTTAAACAAAAGCGGTTGTTGGGAGGCAACCCAACGGATCTATCCTTTTTCTTTCTGTTTTGTGTTTTCCACACTTTCATAATTCTGTAATGATTGTGTTTTTTGTGTTTCTTTTTGCGTTTGTGCCAAGCAAAACCGTTATGATTAGTCTTGGGGATGATCGTTTGGTCATGCTGGGAAAGACAGAAACTTTCTGCTCACGAAAAGAATTTTCATTTTGTTTCTGTAAGAGATTTTGAGTTGATTCCTTTTGCTGCTGATTTCTACGAAAATTCTTCATACTGTCGTAAGTTTTCAGAATTTTTGAAGTACCAAAGGTATACGAAATATACAGATTGCTACAGACTGGTCTGCTGTTAACATATTCTGTTTTTGTTGTGTTGGTTGCTTATTTTGATGAAACTATGGATAGTGTCGGGGGGGGGGGGGGGGGAGGGGGGGTATTAGCCATGAAAGATTGAAAGTACAGTAACCCAACATCAGCACAAGTAGCATTTAGGGTTGCTACAGTACCTAAGGAAGTGGTGGTTTGATTTCTTGTACTAATGTTATCATGAGTTTCTGTTTAAGTTTCGTGTTGTGAAGTTTTCAAGTTTTGGGTGAAGTTCTTATGGACAAAGAGATAATGAGTGGCAAGAGCTCAAGCTTGGGGATGCCCAAGGCACCCCAAGATATTCAAGGATGCCGTAAAAGCCTAAGCTTGGGGATGCCCTGGGAAGGCATCCCCTCTCTCGTGTTCAATCCATCGGTAACGTTACTTGGGGCTATATTTTTATTCACCACATGTTATGTGTTTTTGCTTGGAGTGTCTTGTATCGTAGGAGTCTTTTATTTTTGTTGTGTCACAATCATCCTTGCTGCACACCTAGAGAGAGAGACATGCACACACCGTGATTTTGTCGAGCTTCACTTATATCTTTTGGTAGACAATTCAGCTCACATGTGCTTCACTTATATCTTTTGAGCTAGATACTTTTGCTCTGTGTGCTTCACTTATATGTTTTAGAGCGCAGCGGTGCGTGGCTTGGTAGTTGATCTATGCTTTGAAAGTAGTCTCAAAAGGGGTAGTTATCCAAAGGGATACGAAAACTTCCACCTTCATGTGCATTGAATAGTTAGAGAAGTTTGATTCATCTCAATTAGTTTTGAGTTGTGGTTATGGTAATATTGAAGTCATGCTAGTAAGGTGTTGTGGATTTAGAAATACTTGTGTTGAAGTTAGTGATTCCCGTAGCATGCACGTATGGTGAACCGCTATGTGATGAAATCTGAGCATGATCAGTATATTGATTGTCATCCTTTGCGTGGCGGTCGGGATCGCGCGATGGTTTATACCTACCAACCCTTCCCCTAGGAGTATGCGTTGAATGCTTTGTTTCGATTACTAATAAAATTTTTGCAACAAGTATATGAGTTCTTCATGACTAATGTTGAGTCCATGGTTTAGATGCACTTTCACCTTCCACCATCACTATCTTCTTAGTGCCGTGCAACTTCCGCCGGTGCACAAAACCCACCATTAGCCTCCCTCAAAACAGCCACCATACCTACCTACTATGGATTTTTCAAAGTCATTCCGAGATATATTGCCATGCAACTACCACCATCACATGTGCCACCACGTCTACTTTGCCTTTGCACGATCGTAAGATAGCTAGCATGATGTTTCCATTGATGTCTATGCCATGCTAGATCATTGCCACGGTACACTACCGAAGGCATTCCATATAGAGTCATAGTTGCTCTAAGTTTTGAGTTGAAAGTGTGATGATCATCATTAATGGAGCATTGTCCCATGTGAGGAAATAAAAGAGGCCAAAGAAGCCCACCAAAATAAAAATAAAAAGAGGCCAAAGAGCCCACCAAATAAAAAAAATGAGAGAAAAAGAGAGAAGGGACAATGCTACCACTTTTTCCACACTTGTGCATATTAAGCACCATGATCTTCATGATTCAGAGTCTCTCGTTTTGTCACCACCATATAGCTAGTGGGAAATTTTCATTATATAACTTGGCTTGTATATTCCAATGATAGGCTTCCTCAAAATTGCCTTAGGTCTTCGTGAGCAAGCAAGTTGGATGCACACCCACTAGTTTTCTTTAAGAGCTTTCACATACTCGTAGCTCTAGTGCATCATTTGTATGGCAATCCCTACTCATTCACATTGATATCTATTGATGAGCATCTCCACAGCTCATTGATATGCCTAGTTAATGTGACTATCTTCTCCTTTTTGTCTTGCAACCTCCAACACACTCCACACCATCTATAGTGTTATAACCATGGCTCACGCTCATGTATTGCATGAGAGTTGAAAAGGTTTGAGAAAGTAAAGGTGTTAAATAATTACTTGGCCAATACCGGGGCTGTGCATGATTTAAATTCGTTGTGCAATGATGATAGAGCATAGCCAGACTATATGCTTTTGTAGGGATAACTTTCTTTTGGCCTTGTTATTTTGAAAGTTCATGATTACCTTGCTAGTTTGCTTGAATTATTATTGTTTCCACGTCAGTAGCAAACTATTGTTTTGAATCTAATGGATCTGAACATTCACGTCACATAAGAGGAATTACAAAGGACACTTATGCTAGGTAGCATGAAAGCATCAAAAATTCATTCTTTTTCACTTCCCTACTCGAGGACGAGCAGGAGTTAAGCTTGGGGATGCTTGATACGTCTCAAACGTATCTATAATTTTTGATGGTTTCACGTTGTTATCTTGTCTTCTTTGGATGTTTTATGTACCTTTTATATATTATTTGGGACTAACTTATTAATTCAGTGCCAAGTGCCAGTTCGTGTTTTTGACTCTTTTCAGATCTGATTTTGGAATGGAGTCCAAACGGAAGAAAAACCCCGAAATGATTTTTTCCCGAACGGAAGAAGATCAGGGGGCCTTTGGGCCAAGCCAGGTGGGCTCCAGGGAGCCCACAAGCCCCCACTCCGCCACCAGGGGGGAGGCGGCGGTGGCAGGGCTTGTGGCCTTCCTGGTCGCCCCTAACCTAGATCCTTGGCCTATATATTTCCAAATATTCAGCAAAAAATCATGGGAGCCTCGAAAATACTTTTCCGCCGCCGCAAGCTTCCGTTTCCGCGAGATCTCATGTGGCGACCCTTCCCGGCACCCTGCCGGAGGGGACTTTGGAGTTGGAGGGCTTCTTCATCATCATCATCGCCCCTCCAATGACTCGTGAGTAGTTCACTTCAGACCTACGGGTCCGTAGTTAGTAGCTAGATGGTTTCTTCTCTCTCTTGGATCTTCAATACAAAGTTCTCCATGATCTTCATGGAGATCTATCCGATGTAATCTTCTTTGGCGGTGTGTTTGTCGAGATCCGATGAATTGTGGATTTGTGATTAGATTATCTATGATATATATTTGAGTCTTTGCTGATTTCTTATATGCATGATTTGGTATCCTTTTAAGTCTCTCCGAGTCTTGGGTTTTGTTTGGCCAACTAGATCTATGATTCTTGCAATGGGAGAAGTGCTTGGTTTTGGGTTCTACCATGTGGTGACCTTTCCCAGTGACAGTAGGGGCAGCAAGGCACATATCAAGTAGTTGCCATCAAGGGTAAAAAGATGGGATTTTTATCATTGGTTTGAGATATCCCTCTACATCATGTCATCTTGCTTAAGGCGTTACTCTATTCTTATGGACTTAATACAGTAGATGCATGCTGGATAGCGGTCGACGTGTGGAGAAATAGTAGTAGATGCAGAAAGTATCGGTCTACTTGTTTTGGATGTGATGCCTATAGATATAATCATTGCATAGATATCGTCATGACTTTGCGCAGTTCTATCAATTGCTCGACAGTAATTTGTTCACCCACCGTCTACTTGCTTTCATGAGAGAAGCCACTAGTAAACACTACGGCCCCGGGTCTATTCACATCCATCGTTTACACCTCCACTTTTACTTTGCTTTGTTACTTTGTTGCTTTCAGTTCTCACTTGGTGAACAATCTATAAGGGATTGACAACCCCTTCATAGCGTTGGGAGCAAACTTTTGTGTTTGTGCAGGATCTTGAGATACTCCTCCATCGGATTGATACCTTGGTTCTCAAACTGAGGGAAATACTTACCACCACTGTGCTACATCACCCTTTCCGCTTTGAGGGAACACCAACGCAAGGCTCCAAGGCCACAGGGGAAATCCTTTGCACACTTGCCTAGGAAGTCCCTTAAGGCGTAGCCGCAGTTGAAGGATTCCTGGTGCCATCGACACGACTATTCCTGGCGCCGTTGCAAGGGAAGCACAACTGACATCAAAGACCTAGGGCAATTTTTAGGAAGCCCATCATTGGAATATACAAGCCAAGTTATATAATGAAAATACCCACTAGCATATGGTGGTGACGAAATGAGAGGCTCTCAATCATGAATAACATGGTGCTATTATGAAGCACAAGTGTGGAAAAAGATAGTAGCATTGTCCCTTCTCTCTTTTTCTCTCTCTCTTATTTATTTATTTATTTGGGCTCTTGGGCCTCTTTTTTTCTCTTTTTTTATTTGGGCTCTTTGGCCTCTTTTTTTATTTCCTCACATGGGACAATGCTCTAATAATGATGATCATCACACTTTTATTTACTCATAGTTCAAAGCTTAGAACGATGATGACTTTATAGGAAATGCCTCCGGCAGTGTACCGGGATGTGCAACGATCTAGCTTGGCGTATGACGTTGAAACATCTTGCTAGCTATCTTACGATCATGAATGGAAATATGAGAGTGAAGGCACAAGTCATGAGACAGAACGGTGGGAGTTGCATGGCAATATATCTCGGAATGGCTATGAAAATGCCATAGTAGGTAGGTATGGTGGCTGTTTTGAGGAAGGCATATGGTGGGTTTGTGCACCGACGAGAATTGCGCGACACTAGAGAGGCTAGCAACGGTGGAAGGTGAAAGTGCATCTATACCATGGACTCACATTAGTCATGAAGAATTCACATACTTGTTACGAAAGTTTTTATTAGTAATCAAAACAAAGTGCTAAACGCATACTCCTAGGGGAAGGGTTGGTAGGTGTTAACCATCGTGCGATCCCGACCGCAACACAAAGGATGACAATCAATAGATCAATTATGCTCCGACTTCCTAACATAGCGCTTCACCATACATGCATGCTACGGGAATCACTAACTTCAACACAAGTATTTCTAGATTCACAACACCCTACTAACATAACTCTTAATATTACCAAATCCACGTCTCAAAACTAATTGATAGGAATCAAACTTCTCTTTCTACTCAATGCACATGAAGATGGAGGTTTTTGTATCCTCTTTGGGTACATATCACCTTTGGGGACTACTTTCATAGCACAAGCCAACTACCAAGTCACACACCACCATGCTCTAAAAGGTCTAATAGAAGCACACAGAGCAAAATTATCTAGCTCAAAAGATATAAGTGAAGCACTATGAGCATTCTAGCAAAATCACGATGAGTGCATGTCTCTCTCAAAAGGTGTGCAGAAAGGATGATTGTGACAAAAAAAACACTCGTACGATACAAGACACTCCAATCAAAACACATATCATGTGGTGAATAAAAATATAGCTCCAAGTAATGTTACCGATGGATTGAAGACGAAAGAGGGGATGCCTTCCCGGGGCATCCCCAAGCTTAGGCTTTTTGGTGTCCTTAAATTTGGCTTGGGATGCCTTGGGCATCCCCAAGCTTGATCACTTTCCACTCCTTATCTCTTTGTCCATGAGAACATCATCCAAAACTTCAAAACTTCACAACACAAAACTTAAACAGAAACTCGTGATAACATTAGCACAAGAAAACAAACTACCACCTCTTTAGGTACTGTAGAAATCTTGATTTCTATTTATATTGGTGTTAAATTACTGTATTCTCACATTTCCATGGCTAGTACCCCCCGATACTATCCATAGTTTCATCAAAACAAGCAACCAACTCAACAAAAACAGAATCTGTCAAAAACAGACCAGTCTGTAGCAATCTGTATGCTTTGTATACTTATGGTACCTCAAAAATTCTGAACAACACTAATGCCTGGGAAAAAGGCATATTAACCATCAGAAAAAAGAATCAACTCAAAAGCTCTTTCTTAATAAAAATGAAAAATAATCTCGCGAGCTAAAAGTTTGTGTCTTTGTCCAGCAGGATCAAACAACCATCACCAAGACTAGTCATAAAGATTTTGCTTGGCTCAAACACAAAAGGCACAATCACAACAGAATTATGATGGTGTGGACGCAACAAAATAGAAAGGAAAAGATAAATTCATTGGGTTGCCTCCCAACAAGCGCTATTGTTTAACGCCCTTAGCTAGGCATAAAGCGATAGAATCACGTATCGTCGTCTTTGGTTATCAAACCATAAGTAGCCCTCATCATGGATTCATAAGGCAATCTTATTTTGTTTCTAGGAAAGTGCTCCATGCCCTTCTTTAAAGGAAATTTAAATCTGATATTCCCTTCCTTCATATTGATGATAGCACCGATAGTCCTTAGGAAAGGTCTACCAAGAATAATAGGGCATGTAGGATTGCAATCAATGTCAAGCACAATGAAATCCATGGGTACATAGTTCCTATTTGCAATAATAAAAACATCATTGATCCTTACCATGGGTTTCTTGACAGTAGAATCCGCAAGATGCAAATTAAAAGAACACTCCTCAATCTCATTAAAACCCAGAACATCACATAAAGACTTTGGAATCGCGGAAACACTAGCACCCAAATAACACAAAGCATTGCATTCATAGTTTTTGATTTTGATTTTGATAGTAGGTTCCCACTCACCATGAAGCTTTCTAGGGATAGAGACTTCCAATTCAAGTTTCTCTTCAAGAGATTTTATCATAGCTTCGACGATATGATCGGTAAAGGCCTTGTTTTGGCTATAAGAGTGTGGAGAGTTTAGCATGGATTGCATCAAGGAAATGCATTCAATCAAGGAGCAACTATCATAATTGAATTCCTTGAAATCCAAAGTAGTAATTTCATTACTACTCAAAGTTTTAATATCTTCTACTCCACTTTCAATGCTTTTAGCATCAAGATACATGGACTCCGAATCATTGGGGCGTTTTTCAACCAAGGTGGATTCATATCCAGACCCATCATTATTAGGTTTGACACAAGAAAACAAAGATTCAATGGGAGTCACACCAAGCACTTTAAGATCTTCGTGATTCTTATCACGAGAGCATGCCTTTTTAAGCCATTCATATCTAGCACGAATTTGGGCGGTTCTTTATTTGCTCTCACTCATGGAAACACGCATAGCTTTCAAAGTTTCATCCGTATTGATCTTGGGAGGAGCACATCTAACTTTCAAAGCATCAATATCACTAGACATTCTATCAACGCTCCTAGCCAAATCGTCAATTTTGAGTAGTTTTTCCTCTATGGACGCATTGAAAATCTTTTGTGAGTTAATAAACTCTTTGATTTTACTCTCTAGATTAGAGGGTAATCTATCATAATTTCCAGGAGTATTGTTGTAGGAGTTGCCAAAGTTATTAGAGGAGTTACTAGGAAAAGGCCTAGGAACATAATTTCCTCTAAAAGCGTTGTTGTTGCCAAAATTATTCCTACCAACAAAATTAACGTCCAAGCTAGAGTTGCTACTCTAAATCAAGGAAGACAAGGGCATATCATTAGGATCTAAAGGATCACTTCTACTAGCAACCAAATTCATTAACTCGTCCATCTTAGCACTCAACGAGTTAATTTCTTCTATAGCGTGTACCTTCTTACTAGTAGGTGACCTTTCAGTGTGCCAGTGAGAGTAGTTCGTCATGATATTATCTAGGAGTTTTGTGGCTTCTCCTAACGTGATTTCCATGAACGTTCCATCGAAGGCGGAGTCCAAGATGTTTCTAGAAGCGAAATTCAAGCCAACGTAGAAGATTTGTATAATCATCCAAAGACTCAAGCCATGAGCGGGACAATTTCTAATCATCAATTTCATTCTCTCCCAAGATTGTGCAACATGTTCATGATCAAGTTGCTTAAAATTCATGATATCATTACGGAGAGAGATAATCTTGGCTGACGGAAAATACTTTGATATGTAAGCATCTTTGCACTTATTCCAAGAATCAGTACTAGTTTTGGGCAAAGACGAAAACCAAGTTTTTGCTCGATCTCGCAACGAGAAAGGAAAAAACTTCAATTTAATTACATCATTATCCACATCTTTCTTCTTTTGCATATCGCAAAGCTCAATGAAGGTATTAAGATGGGATGCTGCATCTTCACTAGGAAGGCCGGAGAATTGCTCTTTCATAACAAGATTCAGCAAAGCGGCATTGATTTCGTATGACTCCGCACTAGTGGCGGGAGCAATCGGAATACTAATAAAATCATTATTATTAGTATTCGAGAAGTCACAAAGTTTTGTGTTTTCAGTCATGGTGACTTCAGCAAGCAAGAAAGCACACAAGCGAACAAAGAGCAAGCGAGAGAAAGGACAAACGAAAAAGGCAAATATTTTTTTGTAAATTTTTGTTTTTCAGAAGTGGGGGAGAGGAAAACGAGAGGCAAAAAAAAGTAAATGCAAGAGATGAGTTTGCGACACTTAGTTGGATGAGTTCTTGACTTGATCCTCCCCGGCAAAGGCGTCAGAAATTCTTTTGCTACGGCGACAGAAATCTTCTGTCCTCTCTTGAGCTTGCGTTGGTTTTTTTTTCTTGAAGAGGAAAGGGCGGTGCAACATAGGAGTAGTAAGTATTTCCCTCAGTTTGAGAACCAAGGTATCAATCCAGTAGGAGAATCTCGTCAAGTCTAGAGTACCTGCACAAACACAAAAGAACTTGCACCCAACACTATAAAGGGGTTGTCAATCCCTTCAAGATTGATTGCAAAGTGATATCTGATGGCGGAAAGTGCAACGAACAAAAAGTGTAAGGCTGAAAATATGGTGTGAAGTAGACTCGGGGGCCATAGTGTTCACTAGAGGCTTCTCTCAAAATAGCAAATAATACGGTGGGTGAACAAATTACTGTCGAGCAATTGATAGAACTGTGCAAAGTCATGACGATATCTAAGGCAATGATCATACATATAGGCATCACGTCCGAGACAAGTAGACTGATACTTTCTGCATCTACTACTATTACTCCACACATCGACCGCTATCCATCATGCATCTAGTGTATTGAGTTCATGATGAACAGAGTAACGCCTTAAGCAAGATGACATGATGTAGAGGGATAAACTCAAACCAATGATGAAAACCCCATCTTTTTACCCTTGATGGCAACAACATGATGCGTGCCTCGCTACCCCTTCTGTCACTGGGTGAGGTCACCGCATGGTATGAACCCAAAACCAAGCACTTCTCCCATTGCAAGAATCATAGATCAAGCTGGCCAACCAAAACCCACAACTCGAAGAGAATTACAAGGATATGAAATCATGCATAAGAGAGATCAGAAGAAACTCAAAATGATTCATAGATAATCTGATCATAAATCCACAATTCATCGGATCTCGACAAACACACCGCAAAGGAAGATTACATCGGATAGATCTCCATGAAGATCATGGAGAACTTTGTATTGAAGATCCAAGAGAGAGAAGAAGCCATCTAGCTACTAGCTATGGACCTGTAGGTCTATGGTGAACTACTCACGCATCATCGGAGAGGTCATGATGTTGATGAAGAAGCCCTCCGTATCCAAATCCCCCCTCCGGCAGGGCACCAGAACGTGCCCCAGATGGGATCTTGCGGAGACAGAAGCTTGCGACGGCGGAAAAGTACTTTTGATGATCTCCTGATTTTTTTCTGGAATTATTGGGAATATATAGGCGAAAGACCTAGGGCAGAGGTGGCCCCGGGAGCCCACAAGCCTGGGAGGAGCGGTCCCCCTGGCCACGGCTAGGGGGCTTGTGGGGTCCCTGGTGGCCCCCTACCTTGATTCTCAAGCTTCCCGATCTTCTCCTGTTTCGGAAAAAAACTTTTTGGAAGTTTCATTCCGTTTGGACTCTGTTTAAAATTCTCCTCTGAAAAGGGTCAAAAACACGGAAAAAACAGGAACTGGCACTTGGCACCGAGTTAATAAGTTAGTCCCAAAAATATATAAAAGGCATACAAAACATCCAAAGTTTGACAGGATAATAGCATGAAACCATAAAAAATTATAGATACGTTGGAGACGTATCACAAATCCCAGTCTTGATCCATACTAACTCAACGGACACCATCAGAGATACCTGTAGAGCACCTTTATAGTCACCCAGTAATGTTGTGACGTTTGATACACACAAGGTATTCCTCCGGTGTTAGTGAGTTACATAATCTTATGGTCAGAGGAATGAATACTTGACACGCAGAAAACAATAGCAACAAAATAACACTATCACATGCTACGTTTATAATTTGGGTTTTGTCCATCAAATGATTGTCCTAATGATGTGATCCCGTTATCAAGTGACAACACTTGTCTATGGTCAGGAAACCTTGACCATCTTTGATCAACGAGCTAGTCAACTAGAGGCTTACTAGGGACAGTGTTTTGTCTATGTATCCACACATGTATTTGTGTTTCCAATCAATACAATTATAGCATGGATAATAAACGATTATCATGAACAAAGAAATATAATAATAACTAATTTATTATTGCCTCTAGGGCATATTTCCAATAGTCTCCCACTTGTAGTAGAGTCAATAATCTAGTTCACATCACCATGTGATTTTAACGAATCCAACACCCATACAGTTCTGGGGTTTGATCACATCTTGCTCGTGAGAGAGGTTTTAGTCAACGGTTCTGAATCTTTCAGATCCGTGTGTGCTTTACAAATCTTTATGTCATCTTATAGATGCTGCTACTATGTGCTATTCGGAAATACTCCAAATATCTACTCTACTATACGAATCCGTTTTACTACTCACAGTTATTCGGATTAGTGTCAAAGCTTGCATCGACGTAACCCTTTACGACGAACTCTTTAATCACCTCCATAATCGAGAAAAATTACTTAGTCCACTAGTTACTAAGGATAACTTTGACCGTTGTTTTAGTGATTCAATCCTTGATCACCTTTTGTACCCCTTGACAGACTCATGGCAAGGCGCACATCAGATGCGGTACACAGCTTGGCATACTTTAGAGCCTACGGCTAAGGCATAGGGGACGACTTTCGTCCTTTCTCTTTCTTCTGCCGTGGTCGGGCTTTGCGTCTTATTCAAATTCACACCTGACAACACAGCCAAGAACACCTTCTTTGCTGATCTATTTTGAACTCCTTCAAAAACCTGTCAAGGCATGCATTTCATTGAAAGTCCTATTTAGGGTTTTGATCTATCTCTATAGATCTTGATGCTCAATGTTTCAAGTAGCTCTATGTAATGCTCCAAGTGTAGGACTTTCCCTTCTTGTAACCTTCCATGGGGGGGCCACCTTGTCAGAGATTGTGATGATATCATTTTGTGCCATGATTTCATGTGTGTTCCCTAGTGCGTACTTTCCTTGCATGCATGCATTACATATCATTCCTTGCCATGCCTTATGTTTGCATGTCATGATCATGTTTGCTTATGCTCTTACTAGGGGTGAGTATTGGGGTGTTATATTTCATGTGATCATGTGGTGTGTGCCTTGTGTGGAGTGTAGCATGTGTTAGCAAGTGCTTATTTATATTTTCCTTTCAAAACCAACCACCTTCTCCCCCCCTCTATTTTCCCCTATGAAAAATTTCACCTCTTTCTTTCCTTTTAAAATAATGCCCATGTTTTAGCTAGAATTGTGGTGGATGAGAATGTAAGTTGCTGGTTTTGTATGGGTGTTTATAGGGGCATATATAATCACAAAACAGATCAAAATATTGCTGTTTGTAAAATATCTACTTGCTCCTAAATTCTTGTTCTGATTTTTATAAAGTAGGATTTGGTTTTCCAAGTCCAGGGATGTTCTTGTGATTTTTTTTTGTCATGTGTATACAACCATGGGCATTTCTTTCTTCTCTATGTATTCCTGTTAAAAGGAAACTGCTTAGGGGGGGTTTATTCCTTATCTATCGCCAAGATGGGTTGGTTCCCGCGCAAGGCGTGGCCCATCTACTCCCTCCCTCGCGCGTAGAGGCCTAGACCCGACGCTTCCTTCCTCCTCTCACGCCGTGCCTTTCCCCTGCATTATTCCCGTCAGGTTATGAGTGCGCCTGTTGACGCCGTGAGGGCGCCAACGTCGAGGGGGACCCTTATAACCTGGGCGTCCATGCCTCCCCCCTCCTAGGGTTCCTCCTCTCCCCAGTCTGCCGCCGCCACCTCTCCTCCTTCCCTTCTCTCACCTCCCGTCGATAGGAGAGTTTCTGTAAGGGTAGACCGAGAGGTGCAGCTCCTCGCCGGCGGACGCCACGCTCCCGCCTCCGATCGCCGCCGTCGCCATGTCCGAGAGCTTGGGGTGGATCCCCGCGATCCATTCCCGGTGCTAGGAGCCCCGGGGACCGATTACTCCGCCGGATCCAACCACGTCTACGGCGAGTTCCCGGTGCTCCTTCCCCTGCATCGGTTATTCAGTTCAGGAACAGCTACGCCGACGGCCTTCTTCCTCTCCGGCGCTTCTCCCGTCACAGATCGGCGCCCCCTCGTCCGGTTCTAGGTGACGACCGCCCCTCCTCCCTTCTGCATGGCATAGATGGCGCGGTAGAGGTGATGCTTCTCTGTTCCCAGGAGAGCGCGATTGGAGACGTGTGTGTGTTAGCAGGGTGAGTACGCTCGACGTGGGGAGGTTCAGTGTAGAGGAAGGTGCGACTTTCCCTCTCTCGCAGGTGTGGTAGAGGCCGTGGTAGAGATGGCCATCTCCGGTGACCTCCTTGTCACCGGATCGCAGGTGCATGCCAGCGAGCAGAAGCGAGGCTATGGTAGGTTGCGTTAGATCCTTCCTTTGTCAGTCGATGCATCGTAGCGCAGTGGTTGGTCGTGCGTTGTTTCTTCGTCAGGTGTAGGGATCGATTCCCAGTAGAAACACCCCCCTTTTTGTTTTTCCTTTTCCCGTTTCATCAGCAGGGCAGCGCAGTAGTAGTTCCTCTGCTTTGGTCCTCCTTTGCCGAGTACTTGGAGCCCAGCAGAGTGGTAGGAATGCAGTTTGCACTCCAGCAGGTCTGGGGTTCGACCCCAGCACCTCACCTTTTGACTGAACCTTGTTTTTCTTTCTATTCTTTCTTCCTTGCTATTTGGTAGCTAAACAACCCTGTTATTTTGTATTTGGTATTTCTTTTCTTCCTTGTTTTTTTTTATTTTATTTTTCTGCATAGTGTGTGTTTTTCATAGGCTTGGTGATGGAGTGTGTGCATGGTGGCACACACACAAGGGGTGTTTTGTGCATAAGAGTGTGTGTGTGTGTGTATGATTTTGCCCCACACACCTTGCAAAGATGTGGGTGTAGGGTGCTTGCAGCATGTGTGTATTATTTCACTAGGGGTGCTCATGTAGCAAAAATCAGGTGTAGGAGATCATGTAGCCTTATCATGCTTAGAAGTGCAATTTTGTTGTTGATGCAAGTAAGCATAGAGTTGCTAGTTAAGCATGGGTATATTCTTATGGGGGGTGCACCTTGAGGGGGACATGACTCCAAGGGTGTTCCTTGTGGTGCATGTGAGTGTGTGCACCATCACATGCCCATATGTGGGGTAGTGCATACTCTCTTGTTAGCTTAGAGTTATTTTTTTGTGTTGAGCTTGATGCTAGTGCTAGTGAGGTATTGTGTGTGTTGGAGTTGTTGATATGCATGACACAAACATGGGGTTCAAACCGCCATGTCACTTTGTCATTGTGCACATGAAACCCTCCTATGTAGTTGTCATCTTGTAAGCATACCTTATGGGGTTGCATTTTCATTTTGTTGAAAGTTTGGGCTTTGTTTCCATGGTATAGATGGAGCCCAAAGGCATGGATCTTGGTGTGTTAGTGGTAGGGGTTTGTGCTCAACACCATAGTGGTGTCAAACACCTCTTGGGAACATGTGTGTGCAAACTATGCCTAGACAAAGTGGGCATGTGGCTGGAAAATTCCAGATTTTTGAACTCTGAAAATTTCACTAAGTCTGGAATGCTGAAAACATTTTCGTCCCCTGTAGATAAGGTTGTGCTGGTCATTCTGTTGAGAACTGGACTTAGTTCAGTGCTAGTGTTTTGAACCTGGGATGTTTGTGAAGCTTCCTGTCAATCTTCAAGTCATTTGGAGTCCAGTAGCTTGTGTTTTGATTGCTGTCAAAAAGCTTCAGAACAAAAACAGAAACTCAGGTCCCTGAGAACTGATGGTTTTGGGAAAGTTTGTGGCCTTGTATCTTCTAGAGTTTATTTCCTTTTGCTGTGATTCATGCTGGAGCTTGTAGTGTTCTTGGTTGGCAACAGCCACATATATTATTTGTCATATTTGAAGACCTTTAGCTATGTTGCATGTGGCTCACAAACAACTAAGATGCAGAAATTGGCAGATTGCGTAGTTTTGCCATTTTGTTCAAAGTTTGTGTTTAATTGTTGTTGGGGTGTTCTACCTTGATCCATTTCATTCATGTTGGGTTAATATATGTCTTGGCAACCTGGGAACACCAGATTTGTGCCAATTGTGTGTGTGGTGATGAATCTTTCACGTAGGGCTTCATATCGTGTTTCGTTGATTCCCGTTGATCCGTAGCTCCGTTTGCAAAGTTCTTTACATGGTTTTGCACCGTTTTTACGAGATGCACCTGTTCATATCATTCCCATTCATGTCCAAATAGTTTAGTGCAAAGTTCTGTCCAGGAACTTGTTGTAGTTTATCTTGCTTGTGCTAGTGTTAGAAATAGTGGTGCATGCTCAACTTTCATCTCATGCATCCTGTGATTGTTGCATTTTGTGGTGCTGCTGTTCATTGGCTGTTATTCTTGTGTTGGGTAGCACCGGGAGCGTAGACCGATTACGTGGAGTCAGGAGAGTACGTGCAGGACGATCCAGAACCATTCCAAGCTGAGGATATCACAGGCAAGATGATATGACCTTGATCAAATCTCTAGACTTGTTATGTTAGTTTCGGTTCCATGTCAAATTTCTCGCTGCCTACCACTGAAAATATATTGCCTCTTCATATGCCATGAGCCTAAACACCTTACTCTTTCCTAGCAAACTTGCATGGCTAGGTTGGCTTGCTCAGCTACTAATGATAGCGTTGTTAGTTGCAGGTGATTTAAACTCATGTGATTACATGAGATTGATATCATTATATTAATTTATGTTATTTAATTAATGTATATATATACTTGGTAAATGACGGGAGGCCTAGCCTTTTGCCGGGTGTCTTGTTCCGTTATTGCCGCCTTAGTTACCGGTTACCGGTGTTTGGTTCCATAATGATCGCTCCTAACACGTTCGGGGTTGTTATGGGGACCCCCTTGATAAATCGCGTAGCGTTAAGGCTTGTCCGGCAGGACCCAACTTTGGTTTTAAACTGCTAATCACATAATAATCTGCATAGGGAATAGCTACCCCGAGGAATTTAATCAACAACCCGGGCCAGTCCTCCCCATGAGTGTTGGTCCCACCTGAGCGATGTCCGGGGCCCCACTGGTCACCCAGAGGTTTAGCCATCCTGACGTCTAGCTCATCTGTCGTGTCCTGAGACTGAGATACGCGGCTCTTATCAGGGTCGTCGACACGACGGGAGGTCCTGCTAGCCTTGTCTTGCCGTAGCGGTATATCTTGCGTATAGGAATCCCGGTGAAACTTTGGTTTTCCCCAGAGTTGAGGGTTTTCCTCTAAGGAATCCGACGAGATCACGAGATTCGTGATAGAGGATGCCTTTGCGGCCTGTGTTCGTTTGTGATGGACTAGTTGGAGCACCCCTGCAGGGTTTAATCTTTCGGAAAGCCGTGCCCGCGGTTATGTGGCAACTTGGAACATTTTGTTAACATCCGGTTTTAGAGAACTTAAACCTAAACAAATAAAAATGCCAACTGTGTGCGTAACCGTGACTGTCCCCTTCGAAGATCTATATTCGACCCGGAACACGGTGGGGTTATGATTGCCATAGGTAGGTGTTCAGGATCACTTTCTGATCAAGTATTCCCGATCGTTAGCGTAGACCACTTTCACTTCCTTCATGCGTAAGTTAGCCACTTATTCAATCATAGGGTGCCACAGCCTGAAACACTTCACCCCTTCCTTACCCAATAACATGACTAGTTCTGGCACCAAGGTCTTAGATTGCTGAGTCCCCGTGGCTCACGGATTCCTCCGAAACTTCCAGCAGGTACAGGTACCCCAGAGGCAGATGATCCTGACGGCACCCAGTTGGCGTGGCAGTACGACGAGGAGACAGATCGCCTTTATGTGAACTATCCAGAGGACTGAGTCGTGGTCGTGATCGTGGGCCTGCAGCGGGTAGCATAGCATTTCCCTTGTTTTGTAGTCCGTACTGGAACTACCTTGTTTGTATCTGCGTTGTACTCTGTATTATTAATAAGAAGACAGTTGCATCCCAGATTGTCTACTTTATTTATTATTATGTGCTATGTTTACTTGCTTGCAAAACACTTAGATGTGCTTCTTTCCTGTTCGGGGCCTCGACCCTCAGATCGGAAAGGACCGCATCTTGGTCGTTACAAGTTGGTAATCAGAGCCTTACGACCATAGGAGCCCTTGTGTGATCGTATTTGGCGAGTCGAGTCTAGTATACGTTTTGAGTCTTAGTTATATCGGAGAGTAGGTTTCATTTTTCTCCTCTTCTTTGCTCTGATGAGGCTTCCGTCTTAGGAAATCTTTAACTCTACTCCTTTTCTCGCTCAAATTTTTTTAGGATCACGCGGGTGTTTGCGAAATCTATATGATTTCGATGTGACGGAATCGTGTCCTGGTGCCTCCTATCTGCTCTAAGTATCAGGGGAGTTGAGCTCCAGGGATTGTCGCGCACATCGCCATCATTCAGATTTCTGA
Source organism: Hordeum vulgare subsp. vulgare (assembly GCF_904849725.1). Taxonomy (NCBI): domain Eukaryota; kingdom Viridiplantae; phylum Streptophyta; class Magnoliopsida; order Poales; family Poaceae; genus Hordeum; species Hordeum vulgare. Next base: position 621,383,214 of record NC_058519.1, on the reverse strand, counting down.
GTACCTAAGTACGGAGGGTGTTCGTTATTGCTTCAATACGGGTAGTGGTGAGATAACCCCGACGTCCCCAGTTCTGGTGTAGATTGTTCGGGGGTACTACCACACTTTGTATCGTAGTGATCACGAGGATCTGTGGTAGACGAAGGTCCGAGATGCTGGTCGTGTGTTGAAGGGTGTGATACAGGTGACGGGTTAGTTTAGGAGTTGTGTGAAATACTCCTTGTATCCAGGTGCCTGATTGCATGACCAGTTATTTCGGGAATTCATAGGTGGGATATCTGGTAGTATCTTATAGGACTATCTTCCTACAGACGCTTGATTGAGGTTTGGGAAATCTTGATCATATGTTTGTTCCGAGCAGTTCTAGCTCATAGTTGTTTGCTGTGGCCTTATCGGAATTCTGTCGTCTGTTACTTTGGGAATGCACTCTTGCTATGTTGTTCGAGTGCAATGCTAAGTTCTATTCAGATATTCTGTCTTTTGATTCAGCTTATCTTCAAATATTCTATGGACTAATTTGCTGTCCGTCTTCAGGATGGCTCCACCAACTTGTCAGACCCCAGGGCGTGAGGATATGCCGCCTCCACCTCCTCCTCCGCCACCGCCGCCGCCTCCTCCTGCAGAGGCCTGGCAGGCGATGATGGCAGCTACCAATGCAAATACTCAGATGCTGTTGCAGTTGATCCAGGAGAGAGCCAATCATCAGCAAGGCAATTTCCAGCAGGGTGGCAATCACTTCGCCAGTCTGAGTCAGTTCCTGTCAAACCAGCCTAGGACATTCACTTCTTGCGACCAGCCGTTTGATGCGGAAGACTGGATCCGAGATATGAACAAGCATTTCGAGTGTAGCAATGTGCGTCCAGAGGATTATGTCAAGTTTGCAACATTCCAGTTGAAGGGACAGGCTTCTATTTGGTGGCAGCAGCTTAAGGACTCCGGAGGTGGCAAGGTGATGTCTTGGGACGAGTTCTGTCGTGATTTCAGGTCCCACTACATTCCTTCCAGTTTTGTTGAGGAGATGCGTGAGAAGTTCAGGCGCTTGAAGCAGGGCAGCAATTCTGTGTACAAGTACAATGTTGAGTTCCACGAGCTGGCCCGTTACGCATTGCAGGATGTTCCGGATCAGAAGAGCAAGATATACCAGTTCAGGGGTGGCTTGAAGCAGGATTTGCAGTTAGCACTCGCTTTGCACGATCCCGAGGAGTTTGACAAATTCTATAACTTAGCTCTCAGAGCAGAGGCAGCCTTGCTCAGGGTGGAGAACTCCAAGAAACGTTTCAGAGATTCCAGCTCTTCCTCGACTCAGGTGGTTCAGAAGCAACAGAGGTTTTGGGTTTCTCCTCCTCCTCCTCGGCACTCTCAGCAGCCGAAGCACTCAGGTGGACGTGGTTCTTCCCGCCCACCCAACCCTGGATTCCAGCAGAGATATCAGCATCAGAAGCAAGGGCCTCCTCAGATTCAGTTCCGGCAGCCAGCAGAGGTCACTTGTCACAAATGTGGGCAGAAGGGTCACTATGCCAACAAATGCACTTCTCAGCTCCGTCTGCCGCCTCCTCCTCCAGGCAAACCTCCTAGCAACGCTCTTGTGAAGTTCAACCCCAGATCAGCTCGAGTCAACATGGTGAATGCAGCTGAGGCAGAAAATTCTTCGGATGTGATCATGGGTAATCTCTTAGTCAATGATTGTCCTGCGAAAGTCTTGTTTGATTCTGGTGCTTCGCATTCGTTCCTCTCCATTCCATTTGCATCCAAGCATAGTGTTCCTGTTGAAGAGCTTCCTAGTCCATTGTCAGTAGTTTCTCCAGGCAAGTTCATGCATGCTAGTACCCGTGCTCCGGATGTTTCTATCAAGTTGGACAATTATGCTTTTCTGGCCTCTCCGTATGTCTTGGGCAAGTCCGACATTGATTTGATCCTTGGTATGGACTGGTTGGCCATGAACAAAGCATCAATTGATTGTGCGGCTAAAGAAGTAAAGCTGACCCACTCTTCGGAGGATGTGATTATATTCGCGGCGCGCGATGACACAGTCCGCTTGTTCTCCTTGAATGAAAAGGGTGAGATCAATCCCATTGAGCAAGTTCCAGTAGTCTGCGAATATGAGGACGTGTTTCCTGAAGAGCTGCCACGGATGCCTCCGCACCGTGAAGTGGAGTTCGTCATTGAGCTTGAGCCACGCACAGAGCCAGTGTGCAAGCGGCCGTACAAGCTGGGTCCAGAAGAGTTGAAGGAACTCAAGAGACAACTCGATGAGCAGGAGCGTTTGGGTTTGATCAGACCAAGCTCGTCTCCGTGGGGATGTGGTGTTCTGTTTGTCAAGAAGAAGGATGGCACAGAACGGCTGTGTGTCGATTACCGCCCATTGAACAAGAAGACAATCAAGAAAAAATATCCGCTTCCGAACATAAATGAGTTGTTCGAGCAGCTGAAAGGTGCTAAGGTATTCTCCAAGCTTGATCTCAGAATGGGCTATCATCAGATTCGCATTCGTGAGGAAGACATTCCAAAGACGGCATTCAGGACCAGTTTTGGCTCATATGAGTATACGGTCATGTCTTTTGGTCTGGCTAATGCTCCTCCAACTTTTTGCCGATTGATGAACTATATTTTCTCGCCATTCAAGAATGAGTTTGTCTTGCTCTATCTCGATGACATTCTGGTCTTTTCTGAGGATGAGGAAGAACATGAGAAACATCTCAGGTTGGTGCTTGATAAACTGAGAGAATACAAGCTGTATGCCAAGTTTTCCAAGTGCGAGTTCTGGCTAAAAGAAGTGGTGAATCTTGGGCATATTATCTCTGCCGAGGGCATTAAGGTTGACCCGTCCAAGGTTCAGGCCATTGTTGAATGGGAACCTCTGCAGAATGTGAAGCAGCTTCGAAGCTTTCTCGGTCTTGCCGGATATTGCAGAAGATTCGTTGAGAACTTCTCCAAAATCGCCAAGCCGCTCTCTAGTCTTCTTCAGAAGGGTGTCAAGTTTGTGTGGTCTCCAGAGTGTCAACTGGCTTTTGATACACTCAAAGAGAAGCTTACCTCCACTGCGGTATTGGCTCCTCCGGATGATTCCAAGCCGTACCAGGTCTTTTCGATGCTTCTCTCCAGGGTTTTGGTGCAGTCTTGATGCAAGATAGGAAGGTGGTTGCTTATACCTCCAGGCAGCTGAAGCCTGCGGAGAAGAACTATCCTGTGCACGATCTTGAGCTAGCAGCTGTTGTGCACGCCTTGATGACTTGGAGACATCTCTTGTTGGAACGTAAGGTTGAAGTTTTCACCGATCACAAGAGCCTCAAGTATATCTTCACTCAGCCTAACTTGAATCTTCGGCAAACACGTTGGGTGGAAATGCTCCAGGATTTTAATCCGAGTGTTGAGTATACGCCAGGCAAGGAAAATGTTGTGGCAGATGCATTGAGCAGGAAAGCATATTGCAACAGTCTGATTCTGCAACCTCTCCAGCCGGGTCTTTCTGAGTCTTTCAGGAAGCCTAATCTTCAGCTGGTTCCTCAGGGTTTTCTTGCGAACCTTCAGATCTCTCCTACCTTGGAAGATTAGGTCAGAGCAGCTCAGCTACTTGATACTATGGTGAAGAAGGTCAAGATTGGTGTGGGAAAGAGCCTTCCCAAGTATAAGTGTTTCACTGTGGATGCCAGGGACACTTTGTTTTTCGAGGACCGCCTTGTCGTCCCGAAAGGTGATCTCAGGAAGGTGATCATGGAAGAAGCTCATAATTCTCTGCTTTCTATTCATCCGGGAAGCTCTAAGATGTACCATGACTTGAAGCAGTCGTTCTGGTGGACCCGTATGATGCGTGAAATTGCTCAATTCGTTAATGAGTGTGATGTATGTCGAAGGGTGAAAGCAGAACATCAAAGACCAGCGGGCCTCTTGCAGCCTTTGCCGATTCCCGAGTGGAAGTTCGATCACATTGAGATGGACTTCGTCACAGGGTTTCCGAAGTCCAAGAAGGGCAATGACGCTATCTTCGTCGTCATCGACAAATTGAGTAAAGTGGCGCATTTCCTTCCCGTCAAGGAGTCCATTTCAGCAGCTCAGCTGGCAGAGTTGTACACCTCGAGGGTTGTCTTGTTGCACGGTGTACCTATGATGATCTCATCAGATCGCGGGAGTATCTTCACTTCCAAGTTCTGGGACTCGTTTCAGTCTGCTATGGGCACGAAGATCCGCTTCAGCACAGCGTTCCATCCTCAGTCTAGTGGTCAAGTGGAGAGGGTGAATCAAGTTCTTGAGGACATGCTGAGAGCCTGTGTTATCTCCTTTGGCATGAAGTGGGAGGATTGTCTGCCTTTCGCGGAGTTCTCGTATAACAACAGTTATCAAGCTAGCTCTGGCAAGGCTCCGTTTGAGATTCTCTATGGCAGGAAGTGCCGTACTCCGCTCAACTGGTCCCAGACAGGCGAGCGTCAGATCCTTGGCAATGATATGATAGAAGAAGCTGAGGAGATGTGTCAGATCATTCGCGACAACCTCAGAGCAGCTCAGTCCCGTCAGAAGAGCTATTACAATAGCAAGCACCGTGACATGTCGTATGAGCTTGATGATTTTGTCTATCTCAAGGTGTCGCCTATGAAGGGTATGCAGCGTTTTGGCATCAAAGGCAAGCTTGCGCCTCGTTTCGTTGGTCCGTTCAGAGTGGTTGGCAAGAGGGGCGACCTCGCATACCAGCTCGAGCTTCCGTCAACCTTTGCAAATGTCCATGATGTGTTCCATGTTTCTCAGCTTCGGAGGTGTTTCAAGAACCCCGAGCGCACTGTGCATCTTCAGGATATCAATCTCCAGCCTGACCTCTCTTATCGCGAGCATCCAGTTGCGGTTCTCGAGGCGACTGAGCGCAAGACCCGTAACAAGTCTGTCAAGTTTCTCAAAGTGCAGTGGTCACACCATTCCGATAAAGAGGCTACGTGGGAACGCGAGGATCACCTCCGTTCCGAATTTCCCGATTTCTTTCAGTCTTAGATCTCGGGGTCGAGATCTTCTTTGTAGTGTGGGAGAGTTTGTAATGCCCCAAGTGTAGGACTTTCCCTTCTTGTAACCTTCCATGGGGGGGCCACCTTGTCAGAGATTGTGATGATATCATTTTGTGCCATGATTTCATGTGTGTTCCCTAGTGTGTACTTTCCTTGCATGCATGCATTACATATCATTCCTTGCCATGCCTTATGTTTGCATGTCATGATCATGTTTGCTTATGCTCTTACTAGGGGTGAGTATTGGGGTGTTATATTTCATGTGATCATGTGGTGTGTGCCTTGTGTGGAGTGTAGCATGTGTTAGCAAGTGCTTATTTATATTTTCCTTTCAAACCCAACCACCTTCTCCCCCCCTCTATTTTCCCCTATGAAAAATTTCACCTCTTTCTTTCCTTTTAAAATAATGCCCATGTTTTAGCTAGAATTGTGGTGGATGAGAATGTAAGTTGCTGGTTTTGTATGGGTGTTTATAGGGGCATATATAATCACAAAACAGATCAAAATATTGCTGTTTTGTAAAATATCTACTTGCTCCTAAATTCTTGTTCTGATTTTTATAAAGTAGGATTTGGTTTTCCAAGTCCAGGGATGTTCTTGTGATTTTTTTTGTCATGTGTATACAACCATAGGCATTTCTTTCTTCTCTATGTATTCCTGTTAAAAGGAAACTGCTTGGGGGGGGGTTTATTCCTTATCTATCGCCAAGATGGGCTGGTTCCCGCGCAAGGCTTGGCCCATCTACTCCCTCCCTCGCGCGTAGAGGCCCAGACCCGACGCTTCCTTCCTCCTCTCACGCCGTGCCTTTCCCCTGCATTATTCCCGTCAGGTTGTGAGTGCGCCTATTGACGCCGTGAGGGCGCCAACGTCGAGGGGGACCCTTATAACCTGGGCGTCCGTGCCTCCCCCCTCCTAGGGTTCCTCCTCTCCCCAGTCCGCCGCCGCCACCTCTCCTCCTTCCCTTCTCTCACCTCCCGTCGACAGGAGAGTTTCTATAGGGGTACACCGAGAGGTGCAGCTCCTCGCCGGCGGACGCTACGCTCCCGCCTCCGATCGCCGCCGTCGCCATGTCCGAGAGCTCGGGGTGGATCCCCGCGATCCATTCCCGGCGCTAGGAGCCCCGGGGACCGATTACTCTGCCGGATCCGACCACGTCTACGGCGAGTTCCCGGTGCTCCTTCCCCTGCATCGGTTCTTCAGTTCAGGAACAGCTACGCCGACGGCCTTCTTCCTCTCCGGCGCTTCTCCCGTCACAGATCGGCGCCCCCTCGTCCGGTTCTAGGTGACGACCGCCCCTCCTCCCTTCTCCATGGCATAGATGGCGCGGTAGAGGTGATGCTTCTCTGTTCCCAGGAGAGCGCGATTGGAGACGTGTGTGTGTTAGCAGGATGAGTACGCTCGACGTGGGGAGGTTCAGTGTAGAGGAAGGTGCGACTTTCCCTCTCCCGCAGGTGTGGTAGAGGCCGTGGTAGAGATGGCCATCTCCGATGACCTCCTTGTCACCGGATCGCAGGTGCAGGCTAGCGAGCAGAAGCGAGGCTATGTTAGGTTGCGTTAGATCCTTCCTCTGTCAGTCGATGCATCATAGCGCAGTGGTTGGTCGTGCGTTGTTTCTTCGTCAGGTGTAGGGATCGATTCCCAGTAGAAACACCCCCCTTTTTGTTTTTCCTTTTCCCGTTTCATCAGCAGGGCAGCACAGTAGTAGTTCCTCTGCTTTGGTCCTCCTTTGCCGAGTACTTGGAGCCCAGCAGAGTGGTAGGAATGCAGTTTGCACTCCAGCAGGTCTGGGGTTCGACCCCAGCACCTCACCTTTTGACTGAACCTTGTTTTTCTTTCTATTCTTTCTTCCTTGCTATTTGGTAGCTAAACAACCCTGTTATTTTGTATTTGGTATTTCTTTTCTTCCTTGGTTTTTATTTTTTTTCTTTTTCTGCATAGTGTGTGTTTGTCATAGGCTTGGTGAAGGTTGGTGATGGAGTGTGTGCATGGTGGCACACACACAAGGGGTGTTTTGTGCATAAGAGTGTGTGTGTGTGTGTATGATTTTGCCCCACACACCTTGCAAAGATGTGGGTGTAGGGTGCTTGCAGCATGTGTGTGTTATTTCACTAGGGGTGCTCATGTAGCAAAAATCAGGTGTAGGAGATCATGTAGCCTTATCATGCTTAGAAGTGCAATTTTGTTGTTGATGCAAGTAAGCATAGAGTTGCTAGTTAAGCATGGGTATATTCTTATGGGGGGTGCACCTTGAGGGGGACATGACTCCAAGGGTGTTCCTTGTGGTGCATGTGAGTGTGTGCACCATCACATGCCCATATGTGGGGTAGTGCATACTCTCTTGTTAGCTTAGAGTTATTTTTTTGTGTTGAGCTTGATGCTAGTGCTAGTGAGGTATTGTGTGTGTTGGAGTTGTTGATATGCATGACACAAACATGGGGTTCAAACCGCCATGTCACTTTGTCATTGTGCACATGAAACCCTCCTATGTAGTTGTCATCTTGTAAGCATACCTTATGGGGTTGCATTTTCATTTTGTTGAAAGTTTGGGCTTTGTTTCCATGGTATAGATGGAGCCCAAAGGCATGGATCTTGGTGTGTTAGTGGTAGGGGTTTGTGCTCAACACCATAGTGGTGTAAAACACCTCTTGGGAACATGTGTGTGCAAACTATGCCTAGACAAAGTGGGCATGTGGCTGGAAAATTCCAGATTTTTGAACTCTGAAAATTTCACTAAGTCTGGAATGCTGAAAACATTTTCTTCCCCTGTAGATAAGGTTGTGCTGGTCATTCTGTTGAGAACTGGACTTAGTTCAGTGCTAGTGTTTTGAACCTGGGATGTTTGTGAAGCTTGCTGTCAATCTTCAAGTCATTTGGAGTCCAGTAGCTTGTGTTTTGATTGCTGTCAAAAAGCTTCAGAACAGAAACAGAAACTCAGGTGCAGGAATTTTCACAAAGTCCCTGAGAACTGATGGTTTTGGGAAAGTTTGTGGCCTTGTATCTTCTAGAGTTTATTTACTTTTGCTGTGATTCATGCTGGAGCTTGTAGTGTTCTTGGTTGGCAACAGCCACATATATTATTTGTCATATTTGAAGACCTTTAGCTATGTTGCATGTGGCTCACAAACAGCTAAGATGCAGAAACTGGCAGATTGCGTAGTTTTGCCATTTTGTTCAAAGTTTGTGTTTAATTGTTGTTGGGGTGTTCTACCTTGCTCCATTTCATTCATGTTGGGTTAATATATGTCTTGGCAACCTGGGAACACCAGATTTGTGCCAATTGTGTGTGTGGTGATGAATCTTTCACGTAGGGCTTCATATCGTGTTTCGTTGATTCCCGTTGATCCGTAGCTCCGTTTGCAAAGTTCTTTACATGGTTTTGCACCGTTTTTACGAGATGCACCTATTCATATAATTCCCATGCATGTGCAAATAGTTTAGTGCAAAGGTCTGTCCAGGAACTTGTTGTAGTTTATCTTGCTTGTGCTAGTGTTAGAAATAGTGGTGCATGCTCAACTTTCATCTCATGCATCCTGTGATTGTTGCATTTTGTGGTGCTGCTGTTCATTGGTTGTTATTCTTGTGTTGGGTAGCACCGGGAGCAGAGACCGATTACGTGGAGTCAGGAGAGTACGTGCAGGACGATCCAGAACCATTCCAAGCTGAGGATATCACAGGCAAGATGATATGACCTTGATCCCATCTCTAGACTTGTTATGTTAGTTTCGGTTCCATGTCAAATTGCTTTCTGCCTACCACTGAAAATATATTGCCTCTTCATATGCCATGAGCCTAAACACCTTACTCTTTCCTAGCAAACTTGCATGGCTAGGTTGGCCTGTTCAGCTACTAATGATAGCGTTGTTAGTTGCAGGTGATTTAAACTCATGTGATTACATGAGATTGATATCATTATATTAATTTATGTTATTTAATTAATGTATCTATATACTTGGTAAATGACGGGAGGCCTAGCCTTTTGCCGGGTGTCTTGTTCCGTTATTGCCGCCTTAGTTACCGGTTACCGGTGTTTGGTTCCATAATGATCGCTCCTAACACGTTCGGGGTTGTTATGGGGACCCCCTTGATAAATCGCGTAGCGTTAAGGCTTGTCCGGCAGGACCCAACTTTGGTTTTAAACTGCTAATCACATAATAATCTGCATAGGGAATAGCTACCCCGAGGAATTTAATCAACAACCCGGGCCAGTGCTCCCCATGAGTGTTGGTCCCACCTGAGCGATGTCCGGGGCCCCACTGGTCACCCAGAGGTTTAGCCATCCCGACGTCTAGCTCATCTGTCGTGTCCTGAGACTGAGATACGCGGCTCTTATCAGGGTCGTCGACACGACGGGAGGTCCTGCTAGCCTTGTCTTGCCTTAGCGGTATACCTTGCGTATAGGAATCCCGGTGAAACTTTGGTTTTCCCCAGAGTTGAGGTTTTCCTCTAAGGAATCCGACGAGATCACGAGATTCGTGATAGAGGATGCCTTTGCGGCCTGTGTTCGTTTGTGATGGACTAGTTGGAGCACCCCTGCAGGGTTTAATCTTTCGGAAAGCCGTGCCCGCGGTTATGTGGCAACTTGGAACATTTTGTTAACATCCGGTTTTAGAGAACTTAAACCTAAACAAATAAAAATGCCAACTGTGTGCGTAACCGTGACTGTCCCCTTCGAAGATCTATCTTCGACCGGGAACACGGTGGGGTTATGATTGCCGTAGGTAGGTGTTCAGGATCACTTTCTGATCAAGTATTCCCGATCGTTAGCGTAGACCACTTTCACTTCCTTCTCGCGTAAGTTAGCCACTTATTCAATCATAGGGTGCCGCAGCCTGAAACACTTCACCCCTTCCTTACCCAATAACATGACTAGTTCTGGCACCAAGGTCTTAGATTGCTGAGTCCCCGTGGCTCACGGATTCCTCCGAAACTTCCAGCGGGTACAGGTACCCCAGAGGCAGATGATCCCGACGGCACCCAGTTGGCGTGGCAGTACGACGAGGAGATAGATCGCCTTTACGTGAACTATCCAGAGGACTGAGTCGTGGTCGTGAAAGTGGGCCTGCAGCGGGTAGCATAGCATTTCCCTTGTTTTGTAGTCCGTACCGGAACTACCTTGTTTGTATCTGCGTTGTACTCTGTATTATTAATAAGAAGACAGTTGCATCCCAGATTGTCTACTTTATTTATTATTATGTGCTATGTTTACTTGCTTGCAAAACACTTAGATGCGCTTCTTTCCTATTCGGGGCCTCGACCCTCAGATCGGAAAGGACCGCATCTTGGTCGTTACACTCTATCTAGGTCTTCCTTTGAAAAACTCCTTTCAAACAACCTTTTATGCTTCACAGAAATTCTACATTACTTCCGATCAACAATATGTCAACCACATATACTTATCAGAAATTCTATAGTGCTCCCACTCACTTCTTTGGAAATACAAGTTTCTCATTAACCTTGTATAAACCCAAAAGCTTTGATCATCTCATCAAAGTGTATATTCGAAGTTCGAGATGCTTGCACTAGTCCATAGAAGGATCGCTGGAGTTTGCATACTTGTTAGCATCCTTAGGATCGACAAAACCTTCTGGTTGTATCACATGCAACTTTTCCTCAAGGAAACCGTCAAGGAAACCATGTTTTGACATCCTATGTGCAATATTTCATAAATAATGCACCAATTGCTAACATAATTCCAACAGACTTTTAGCATCGCTACGATTGAGAAAGTCTCATCATAGTCAACTCTTTAAACTTGTCGGAAACATCTTTGCGATAAGTTGAGCTTTTCTTAATGGTGACTTTTCACCATCATCGTCTCTCTTCCCTTTAAAGATCCATCTTTACTTAACAGTCCTACGACCATCAAGTAGTTCTTCCAAAGTCTACACTTTGTTTTTATACATGGTTCCTCTCTCGGATTTCATGGCCTCCAGCCATTTGTCGGAATCTGGGCCCACCATCGCTTCTCCATAGCTCGTAGGTTCATTTTTGTTCAACAACATGACCTCCAAGGTTACCATACCACTCTGTAGTAGTACATGACCTTGTCGACCTACGAGGTTTGTAGTAACTTGATCTGAAGCTCAATGATCACCATCATCAGTTTCCACTTCAATTGGTGTAGGCGCCTTAGGAACAACTTCCTGCGCCCTGCTACACACTGGTTGAAGTGAAGGTTCACTAACCTCATCAACTTCCACCACCCTCCCACTCAATTCTTTCAAGAGAAACCTTTCCTCGAGAAAGGACCTGTTTCTAGAAACAAACACTTCGCTTCCGGATCTGAGATAGGAGATGTACCCAACTGTTTTGGATACCCTATAAAGATGCATTTATCCGCTTTGGGTTCGAGCTTATCAGAGTGAAACTTTTTCACATAAGCATCGCAGCCCCAAACTTTTAAGAAACGATAGCTTAGGTTTCTCCAAACCATAGTCTATACCGTGTCATCTCAACGAAAATACGCGGTGCCCTATTTAAAGTGAATTCAGTTGTCTCTAATGCATAACCCATAAACGATAGTGGTAATTCGATAAGAGACATCATAGTATGCACCATATCAAATAGGGCGCAGCTATAATGTTCGGACACACCATCACACTATGGTGTTCTAGGTGGCATGAACTGCAAAACAATTTCCACATTATCTTAACCGTGTACCAAAACTCGCAACTCAGATATTCATCTCTATGATCATATCGTAGACAGTTTATCCTCTTGTCACGATGATCTTCACTCTGAAATAGCTTTGAACTTTACAATATTTCAGACTTGTGATTCATCAAGTAAATACTCCTGTATCTACTCAAATCATCAGTGAAGTAAGAACATAATGATATCCACTGCGTGCCTCGGCACTTATTTGGACTGCACACATGAAAAATGTATTACTTCCAACAAGTTACTCTCTTGTTCCATGTGGTATGTTTTGCATGTCTCAAGTGATTCAAAATCAAGTGAGTCCAAACGATCCATCTGCATGGAGTTTCTTCAGGCATTTTGTACCGTCATGATTCAAGCGGCAATGCCACAAGTAAGTGGTACTATCATTATTACTTTGTATCTTTTAGCACCAATATTATGAACATGTGTAACACTACGATCGAGATTCAATAAACCATTGAAGGTAATTATTCAAGAAAATAGAATAACCATTATTCTCTTTAAATGAATAATCGTATTGCAATAAACACGATCCAATCATGTTCATGCTCAACGCAAACACCAAATAACAATTATTTAGGTTTAACACCAATCCCGATGGTAGAGGGAGCGTGCGATGTTTGATCACATCAACCTTGGAAACACTTCCAACACTTATTGTCACCTCGCCTTTAGCTAGTCTCCGTTTATTCCGTAGCTTTTATTTCGAGTTACTAATCACATAGCAATCGAACCGGTATCTAATACCCTCGTGCTACTAGGAGTACTAGTAAAGTACACATCAATATCATGTATATCAAATATACTTCTGTTGACTTCGCCAGCCTTCTCATCTACCAAGTATCTAGGGTAGCTCCGCCTCAGTGACTGTTCCCCTCATAACAGAAGCACTTAGTCTCATGTTTGGGTTCAATCTTGAGTTTCTTCATTAGAGCATCAACTGGCTTGCCGTTTCATGAAGTATCCCTTCTAGCCCTTGCCCTTCTTGAAACTAGTGGTTTTACTAACCATCAACAATTGATGCTCCTTCTTGATTTCTACTTTCGTAGTGTAAAACATTGCGAATCTCTCAAGGATCATCATATCTATCCTTAATATGTTATAGTTCATCATGAAGCTCTGGCAGCTTAGTGGAAGTGACTTTGGAGAACCATCACTATCTCATCTGTAAGATTAACTCCCACTTGATTCAAGCGATTGTTGTACTCAGACAATCTGGGAACATGCTCAACGATTGAGCTTTTCTCCTTTACTTTGTAGACAAAGAATCTTGTCGGAGGTCTCATACATCTCAACAAGGGCACGAGCTTGAAATATCAATTTCATCTCTTAGAACATCTCCTATGTTCCGTGACGTTTCAAAACGTCTTCGGCGCCTTGCTTCTAAGCCATTAAGTATTACGCACTAAACTATCACGTAGTCATCAAAAACATGTATGTCAGATGTTCGCAACATCCATAGACGATGCTCGAGGTGCAGCACACCAAGTGGTGCATTAAGGACATAAGCCTTGTGCGCAGGAATGAGGACAATCCTCAGTTTCACGGACTTAGTCCGCAAAGTTGCTACTATCATCTTTCAACTAAATTTTCTCTAGGAACATATAAAAACAGTAGAGCTATAGCGCAAGCTACATCATAATTTGCAAAGACCTTTTGACTATGTTCATGACAATTAGAGTTTAACTAATCAAATTACTTAATAAACTCCTGATACGTCTCCGTCGTATGTACTTTTCCAAACTCTTTTGTCCTTGTTTTGGACTCTAATTTGCATGATTTGAATGGAACTAACCCGGACTGACGCTGTTTTCAGTAGAATTGCCATGGTGTTGTTTTTGTGCAGAAATGGAAGTTCTCGGAACGTCCTGAAAATTTACGGAGAATTTTTCTAGAAAATATGAAAAATACCTGCGCAAAGATCCACCGGAGGGGATGGGCCAGTGGGCCACAAGCCCTGTTGCCGCGGCCACCCCCTGGTCGCGGCAACCGAGCTTGTGGAGCTCACGTGGCTCTGCCGCCCCCAACTCCAGCTCTATAAATTCACTTTCGCCCAGAAAAAATCAGAAGAGAAGATTTCGTCGCGTTTGCAATACGGAGGCGCCGCCACATCCTGTTCTTCATCTGGAGGATAGATCTGGAGTCCGTTTGGGCTCCGGAGAGGGGAAATCATCACCACCGTCATCATCAACCTTCTTCCCACTCCAATTCCATGAAGCTCTTCATCATTCGTGAGTAATCTATTCATAGGTTCGCTGGGCGGTGATGAGTAGGATGAGATCTATCATGTAATCGAGTTAGTTTTGACGGGGATTGATCCCTAGTATCCACTATGTTCTGAGATTGATGTTGCTACTACTTTGCCATGCTTAATGCTTGTCACTAGGGCCCGAGTGCCATGATTTCAGATCTGAATTTATTATGTTGTCACCAATATATGTGTGTTTTAGATCCGATCTTGCAAGTTGTAGTTACCTACTATGTGTTATGACCCGGCAACCCCGGAGTGACAATAACCGGAACCACTCCCGGTGATGACCATAGTTTGAGGAGTTCATCTGTTCACCAAGTGCTAATGCGTTGTTCCGGTTCTTTATTAAAAGGAGAACCTTAATATCCCGTAGTATCCTTTTGGACCCCGCTGCCACGGGAGGGATGGACAATAGATGTCATGCAAGTTCTTTTCCCTAAGCACGTATGACTACACACGGAATGCATGCCTACATCACATTGACGAACGGGAGCTAGCCACATATCTCTCGGTGTTATAACTGTTGCATGATGAATATCATCCAAACGAATCACCGACCCATTGCCTACGAGTTCGTCCCACTGCTGTTGTTACTTGTTTTGCTCTGCTGCTGTTACTGCTGTTACTTGCTCTGCACTCCTGCTGTTACTATTGTTGCTCCTTGCCACCGATGTTACTCGTTACACTGCTGCTACGTGCTACAATTCTGGTTCGCTCGGCGTTGATGGGAAAAGAAAACTTCCGTCAACGGGCAACTTCTGGCGCCATTGATATGACAGTTAGGAATAGTCTGCCTTCAACAGATCGTTTCTGACACCGTTGTTATCATACTACTTTGCTGCTGATACTTTGCTTGCAGATACTAATCTTTCAGGTGTGGTTGAATCTGACACATTCAGCTGCTAATACTCAAGAGTATTCTTTCACCTCCTGACTGGCGTAGCAACAAATTTGGGTCAAATACTCTACCCTCGAAAACTACCGCGAACCCACGTGCTGATGGGCCATTGCAAGACAATTGCTAATTGTTGAGCAACTGGGAGCAGTTCTGGCTCTGATGTCGCGAAGGCATCAAGTCAGGGACTCGTCAACAACATTCTTCTAGTGTCGTTGCCGGGGACTGCTAAGCAACTCCCACTCAAAAAGTACATCCCTCTAGTCATTTGAGTGGTACATGATCCAAATCTACTAACTCAAGTCCGATCATCACGTGAGTTGAGTATAGATTCAGTGGTAAGCATCTCTATGCTAATCACATCAACTATACGATTCATGCTCGACCTTTCGGTCTCTTGTGTTCTGAGGCCATGTATGCACATGCTAGGCTCGTCAAGTTTAACCCGAGTGTTCCACGTGTGCAACTGTTTTACACCCGTTGTATGTGAACGTTGAGTCTATCACACCCGATCATCACGTGGTGTCTCGAAACGATGAACTGTCGCAACGGTGCACAATCGGGGAGAACACAATTTCATCTTGAAATTTTAGTGAGAGATCACCTTATAATGCTACTGTCGTTCTAAGCAAAATAAGGTGCATAAAAGGATTAACATCACATGCAATTCGTAAGTGACATGATATGGCCATCATCTTGTGCTTCTTGATCTCCATCACCAAAGCACCGACATGATTTTCTTGTCACCGGAGCCACACCATGATCTCCATCAACGTGTCGCCATCAAGGTTGGCGTGCTATCTATGCTATTACTACTAAAGCTACGACCTAGCAATATAGTAAACACATCTGCAAACACAAACATTAGTTTAAAGACAACCCTATGGCTCCTGCCGGTTGCCGTAGCATCGACGTAAAAGTCGATATTAACTATAACAACATGATCATCTCATACATCCAATATATCACATCACGTCATTGGCCATATCATATCACAAGCATACCCTGCAAAAACAAGTTAGACGTCCTCTAATTTGTTGTTGCATATTTCACGTGGCTGCTATGGGTATCTAGTATGATCGCCTCTTACTTACGCAAAAAGAACAACGGAGATGTGCAAATTGCTATTTAACCTCTCTCGAAGGACCGCCTCGGTCAAAACCAATTCAATTAAAGTTGAAGAAACACGCACCCGCCAGTCATCTTTATGCAACGAGGTTGCACGTCAGTCGATGAAACCAGTCTCTCGTAAGCGTACGAGTTATGTCGGTCCGGGCCGCTTCAATCCAACAATATCGCCGAATCGAGAAAAGACTACGAAGGGCAGCAAATCGAACATCAACGTCCACAAAACCTTTTGTGTTCTACTCGAGATAACATCTACGCATGAACCTAGCTCATGATGCCACTGTTGGGGAACGTTGTATGGGAAACAAAAAATTTCCTACGCACATGAAGACCTATCATGGTGATGTCCATCTACGAGAGGAGATTAGATCTACGTACCCTTGTAGATCGCTCAGCAGGAAATGTTAAGAAACACGGTTGATGTAGTGGTACGTCTTCACAATCCGTCCCTCGAACCGTCCCACGATCCATCCAACGAACCGTTTCGCGATCTGTCCCACGATCCGTCCCGATCTAGCGCCAAATGGACGGCACCTCCGTGTTCAGCACACGTACATCTTGATGACGATCTCGGCCTTCTTGATCCAGCAAGAGAGACGAAGACGTAGATGAGTTCTCCAGCAGCGTGACGGTGCGCTGATGTTGGTGATGATCTATTCCTTCAGGGCTCCGCCCGAGCTCCGCAGAAATCTAATCTAGAGGAAGAACTACGAGGTGTAGGTTTGAGTTGCACATGGCAAAGTTATGTCTCAAACAACCCTAAACCTCTAGTATATATAGGAGGAGCCAAGGGGTGGGGAAAAGCCCTAGGGCGCCAGCCAAAGGAGGCCTTCCTTGGGTCGACCGAAGTGGGAGGGAGGAGTCGTTCTCCAATCCCACTTGGATTAGGACTCCTTCCTTATTTTCCCACCTCTTTTGTTTTTTCCACTTTTTCCTCATGGGCTTTCCTTGGATGACTTTGTCAGCCTATTATACTTTATTGTACATTCAATAAACCCATGTGGACCCCTTGGAGCGTGGTGGGGCCACCCAATGGGCCTCCGGAACCCATTCGCCACTCCCGGTACACTACCGGTAATGCCCGAAAACTTTCCGGAATCCAAACACCAACTTCCTATATACCAATCTTCGTTTCTGAACCATTCCAGAAACCCTTGATACGTCTCCAACGTATCTATAATTTTTGATGGTTTCATGCTAATATCTTGTCAAACTTTGGATGTTTTGCATGCCTTTTATTTATTTTTTGGGACTAACTTATTAACTCAGTGCCAAGTACCAGTTCCTGTTTTTCCATGTTTTTTAACCCTTTCAGAGGAGATTTTGAAACGGAGTCCAAACGGAAGAAAGTCCCCGAAAAGAATTTTTCTGGAGCGGAAGAAGATCGGAGGACTTGGGAGCCAAGCCAGAAGAGCCCCAGGGGCCCCACAAGCCCCCACCCCGCGGCCAGGGGGCCGTGCCATGCAGGCTTGTGGGCCCCCTGGAGGTCCCCTGACCTAGATCTTGTGCCTATATATTCCCAAATATTCCCAAAAAAATCAAGAGAGGATCGCAATCGCTTTTCCGCCGCCGCAAGCTTCTGTCTCCGCAAGATCCCATATGGGGCACGTCATGGTGCCCTGCCGGAGGGGGGATTCGGACACGGAAGGCTTCTTCATCAACACCATGACCTCTCCGATGATGCGTGAGTAGTTCACCATAGACCTACGTGTCCATAGCTAGTAACTAGATGGCTTCTTCTCTCTCTTGGATCTTCAATACAAACTTGGAGATCTATCTGATGTAATCTTCTTTTGCGGTGTGTTTGTCGAGATCCGATGAATTGTGGATTTATGATCAGATTATCTATGAATCTTATTTGAGTTTCTTCTGATCTCTATTATGCATGATTTCATATCCTTGTAATTCTCTTTGAGTTGTGGGTTTTGTCTGGCCAATTAGATCTATGATTCTTGCCATGGGAGAAGTGCTTGGTTTTGGGTTCATACCGTGCGGTGACCTCACCCCGTGACAGAAGGGGTAGTGAGGCACGCATCATGTTGTTGCCATCAAGGGTAAAAAGATGGGGTTTTCATCATTGGTTTGAGATTATCCCTCTACATCATGTCATCTTGCTTAAAGCGTTACACTGTTCGTCATGAACTCAATACACTAGATGCATGCTGGATAGCGGTCCACGTGTGGAGTAATAGTAGTAGATGTAGAAAGTATCGGTCTACTTGTCTCGGACGTGATGCCTCTATGTATGATCATTGCCTTAGATATCGTCATGACTTTGCGCGGTTCTATCAATTTCTCAACAGTAATTTGTTCACCCACTGTAATACTTGCTATTTTGAGAGAAGCCTCTAGTGAACACTATGGCCCCCAGGGTCTACTTCACACCATATTTTCAGCCTTACACTTTTTACTTCGTTGCACTTTCCTCCTTCAGATCTCACTTTGCAAACAATCTTGAAGGGATTGACAACCCCTTTGAAGCATTGGGTGCAAGCTTGTTTGTGTTTGCGCAGGTACTCTGGACTTGACAAGACCCTCCTTCTGGATCGATACCTTGGTTCTCAAACTGAGGGAAATACTTATTGTTCCTGTGCTGCATCACCCTTTCCTCTTCAAGGGAAAAACCAGCGCAAGCCCAATCTCCGTCAACGTGTCAATTTCTGGCGTTGTTGTTTGAGAAGTAGGAGAAGGATTTCTGGCGCCGTTGCCGGGGAGGAAGATCAAGTCAAGAACTCATCCAAGTAGGTGTCGCAAACTCATCTCTTGCATTTACTCTGTTTGCCAGTTGCCTCTCGTTTTCCTCTCCCCCACTTTACCAATTTGCCTTTTTCATTTGCCTTTTTCGTTTGCCTTTTTCTTTCACTTGCTTTCTGTTGCTTGTGTGTTATGTGCCTTCAATATGCTTGCATCTTCGCTTGCTGAAAATCTAGTGATATGGATCCTCATCCACTGGCTAATCTCATTAAGAGATCCAATTATGTTGAACCAATTGCTAGTGAGTTGAGTGCACTTGACATTCTCTATGGAGTTTTGCTTGAGATGCGTGAATCTGAAAATCATGATGAAGAAATTTATGAAGTCATTCACGAGGGCTCCTTGAATGAAAAGCATGATTGCAATGGTTTCACTATAAATCCTATTAGTGTCAGTCATGCTAAAAATATGCAAAACCCTAAGCTTGGGGATGCTAGTTTTGCTATGTCCTCTACTTGTTGCAATGATCATGAATGGGGTGATGATTTTTCTTATGATCTTGAAAATTTGTTTAAACCTCACGATTATTATGATATTTGCAATACTATTGAAAGTGGGTTTGGAGAAGTCATGACTTGAGTTGATGATAATCCCACTATTTTTGAAGAGCATCAACTTTGCATGCATGTTAATCATGAAAAGAATATCCTATGTGATAGTTACATTGTTGAATTCGAATATGATCCCACATGTAATTATTATGAGAGAGGAATATGTGGTGGTAGAAACTTTCATATCACTAAATTACCTCTCGTTATGTGGAGATTGCTATTGTCTCTTTCTTCTTCCTTGCATATGGAAACTATTGGTGGTCTTGACAATCTGTTTTCCTACAAAATGCCTATGCATAGGAAGTATGTTAGACTTAGACGTGATTTTCACATGCTTTATGATGCTCTCGTTATGCTCCAATTCTTGTCTTTTGTGTGAGCATCATTGATTTATCAATGCCTAGCTAAGGGCGTTAAACAATAGCGCTTGTTGGGAGTCAACCCAATGAATTTATCTTTTTATTTCTGTTTTGTTGCATCCACACTTTCATAATTCTTTCGTGATTTTGTTTTTTGTGTTTCTTTTTGTGTTTGAGCCAAGCAAAACCTTTATGACTAGTCTTGGTAATGGTTGTTCGATCCTGCTGAAAAAAGACAGAAACATTTCGCTCACGAGATGATTTTTCATTTTTATTCAGAAAGAGCTTTTGAGTTGATTCTTTTTGATTCTGATTGATATGCTTTTTCCCCAGACCTTCGTAAATGTTCAGATTTTTGGAGGTACCAGAAGTATATGAAGTATACATATTGCTACAGACTGGTCTGTTTTTGACAGATTCTGTTTTTCTTGGGTTGGTTGCTTGTTTTGATGAAACTATGGTTAGTATCGGGGGGGTACTAGCCATGGGAAAGTGAGAATACAGTAGTCCATCATCAATATAGATAGAATTCAAGTTTTCTACAGTACCAAAAGAAGTGGTAGTTTGTTTTCTTGTACTAATGTTATCACAAGTTTTTGTTTATGTTTTGTGTTGTGAAGTTTTCAAGTTTTGGGTGACGTTCTCATGGACAAAGAGACAAGGAGTGGAAAGAGCTCAAGCTTGGGGATGCCCAAGTCACCCCAAGCCAAATTCAAGGACACCAAAAAGCCTAAGCTTGGGGATGCCCTGGGAAGGCATCCCCTCTTTCGTCTTCAATCCATCGGTAACATTACTTGGAGCTATATTTTTATTCACCACATGATATGTGTTTTGCTTGGAGCGTCTTGTATCATAGGAGTCTTTTATTTTTGTTGTGTCACAATCATCCTTGTTGCACACCTTTTTGAGAGAGAGAGACATGCACTCATCGTGATTTTCCTAGAATGCTCATAGTGCTTCACTTATATCTTTTGAGCTAGATACTTTTGCTCATGTGCTTCACTTATATATTTTGAGCTAGATACTTTTGCTCATGTGCTTCACTTATATATTTAGAGCACGACGGTGCATTATTTGGTAGTTGGCTTACGCTATGAAAGTAGTCTCATGTGCTAGGTACCCAAAGAGGATGCAAAAACCTCCATCTTCATGTGCATTGAGTAGAAAGACAAGTTTCGATTCCTCTCAATTAGTTTTGAGACATGGATTCGGTAATATTAAGAGTTATGTTAGTAAGGTGTTGTGAATCTATAAATACTTGTGTTGAAGTTAGTGATTCCCGTAGCATGCACGTATGGTGAACCGCTATGTTAGGAAGTCGGAGCATAATTGATCTATTGATTGTCATCCTTTGTGTTGAGGTCGGGATCGCGCGATGGTTTACACCTACCAACCCTTCCCCTCGGAGTATGTGTTTAGCACTTTTTTTCATTACTAATAAAAACTTTTGCAACAAGTATGTGAGTTCTTTATGACTAATGTTGAGTCCATGGTATAGATGCACTTTCACCTTCCACCATTGCTAGGCTCTCTAGTGCCGCGCAATTCTCGCCGGTGCACAAACCCACCAAATTCCTTCTTCAAAACAGCCACCATACCTACCTACCACTACAGGAATCAGCTTCTTTGCCGTCTGCCATCACAGACGGCAAATAAAAAATCCCGGATGGCAAAGACAAAACCACAGACGGCAAAAATTCTCACGGCCAGCAAAATTTCTGCGTCAGCCTACGACGACATAGGACATTCTTTGCTGTCTGCCCCCCAAAGTGGACGGCAAAGCTCTTTGCCGTCAGCTTTCCTTAGGAGCTGTCGGCAAAGTGCTCGAGACGGCAGCCGACAGGCGTTGCCTCCGTTAGGGGTTAACGGAGGCTTTGTCGTCTGCCTCCCCGTCCATCTTTGCCGTCTGCCTCCCCCTCCATCTTTGCCGTCTGCCTACTCCTCCCCTCCCCCCCTCCATCTTTGCCGTCTGCCTCCCCACTCCATCTTTGTCGTCTGCCTCCCCCCTCCACTCTTTGTCGTCTGCCTCTCCCCCCCTCCACTCTTTGTCGTCTGCCTCCTCCTCCCCCCCTCCTCTGTGCCCTCTTCTTTGCCGTCTGCCCACCCTGGAGGCTGACGGCAAAGAGACTATATAGACACCCCAGGATGCACAGCTGGGTGCCATGTGGCACCTTTGCCATCTGCCAGCTGATGGCACAGGTCTTTGGCATCAGCTGGCAGACGGCAAAGAGCCCATATAGTACCTGTTTTTTTGTTTTATATTATTTCACAACACATATACATATATATATATATATATTTGACAGCACATTTATATAATTCACCACACATATATGATATATAGTTCACCACACATATACTTGCCAACACATATATATAATTCACCACACATATATGATATACATATAAAGTATTGCACTGTTTATCCATATATACATATACATATAGTTCGACATTGTTCATCAACTAAAATGAAAACTAGATGATATACATATAAAGTCCATCCATCGACATTGTCCAACTCCATGAATGCCAGCTTCCATGCATGTAGTATATCCAATCTGCAAAAATGGGAATAAGAAAGTCAGAAGAAGAATAAAATATGATGTTTTTCAGCTAATTATGTCATTTTTAGCGGAAAACAAGCTAAGAATATAATATTCATGAGCTAACCAAGGTTCGTATGCCATTTTTAGCTTATTATGGCATTTTGGAGCTAAATGGGCTAATTATGTCATTGTTGGGTTAATTAAAGCAAGTATAATATGAAAGAGGAGAAGAAAGAAGAGGAGGAGGAGAAGAAGAAGAAATCAAGAAGAAGGAGGAGAAGGAGGAGAAGGAGGAGGAGGAGAAGGACTAGAAGGTCCTTGGCCTTCTCCTCCTCCTCCTTCTCCTTCTTCTCTTCTTCTTCTTCTTCTTCTTCTTCTTCTTTCTTTTCATTCTGCGTATTTATTCTCCTCTTCTCCTCTTGTTGGAGCTAAATTACCTAATTATGTTTATTTGGAGCTAAATGGGTTAATTATCCCATTTTAGAGGAAAACAAGCTAAGTATATAATATTCATGAGCTAACCAAGGTTCTTATGCCATTTTGAGCTCATTATGGTATTTTGGAGCTAAATGGGCTAATTATGTCATTGTTGGGGAAATTAAAGCAAGGATAATATGAAAGAGGAGAAGAAAGAGGAGGAGGAGGAGAATAAGAAGAAATCAAGAAGAAGAAGGAGAAGGAGGAGGAGGAGAAGGACTAGAAGGTCCTTGGCCTTCTCCTCCTCCTCCTTCTCCTTATTCTCTTCTTCTTCTGCTTCTTCTTCTTCTTCTTTCTTTTCATTTTGCCTATTTCTTCTACTCTTCTCCTCTTGTTGGAGCTAAATTACCTAATTATGTCTTTTTGGAGCTAAATGGGTTAATGATCCCATTTTAGAGGAAAACAAGCTAAGTATATAATATTCATGAGCTAACCAAGGTTCTTATGCCATTTTGAGCTTATTATGGTAGTTCGGAGCTAAATGGGCTAATTAATTCATTGTTGGGTTAATTAAAGCAAGGATAATATGAAAGAGGAGAAGAAATAGGAGGAGGAGGAGAAGAAAAAGAAATCAAGAAGAAGGAGGAGAAGGAGGAGAAGGAGGAGAAGGAGAAGGACTAGAAGGTCCTTGGCCTTCTCCTCCTCCTCCTGCTCCTCCTCGTCCTTCTCCTTCTCTTCTTCTTCTTCTTCCTCTTCTTTCTTTTCATTTTGCCTATTTCTTCTCCTCTTCTCCTCTTGTTGGAGCTAAATTACCTATTTATGTCTTTTGGGAGCTAAATGGGCTAATTATCCCATTTTATAGGAAAGAAAGCTAAGTATATAATATTCATGAGCTAACCAAGGTTCTTATGCCATTTTGAGCTTATTATGGTATTTTGGAGCTAAATGGGCTAATTATGTCATTGTTGGGTTAATTAAAGCAAGGATAATATGAAACAGGAGAAGAAAGAGGAGGAGGTGGAGAAGAAGAAGAAATCAAGAAGAAGGAGGATAAGGAGGAGAAGGAGGAGGAGGAGAAGGACTAGAAGGTCCTTGGCCTTCTCCTCCTCCTCCTTCTCCTTCTTCTCTTCTTCTTCTTCTTCTTCTTCTTCTTCTTCTTCTTCTTCTTCTTTCTTTTCATTTTGCCTATTTATTCTCCTCTTCTCCTCTTGTTGTAGCTAAATTACCTAATTATGTCTTTTTGGAGCTAAATGGGCTAATTATCCCATTTTATAGGAAAACAAGCTAAGTATATAATATTCATGAGCTAACCAAGGTTCTTATGCCATTTTGAGCTTATTATGGTATTTTGGAGCTAAATGGGCTAATTATGTCATTGTTGGGTTAATTAAAGCAAGTATAATATGAAAGAGGAGAAGAAAGAGGAGGAGGAGGAGAAGAAGAAGAAATCAGGAAGGAGGAGAAGGACTAGAAGGTCCTTGGCCTTCTCCTCCTCCTCCTGCTCCTCCTCCTCCTTCTCCTTCTTCTGTTCTTCTTCTTCTTCTTCTTCTTCTCCTTTCTTTTCATTTTGCCTATTTATTCTCCTCTTCTCCTCTTGTTGGAGCTAAATTACCTAATTATGTCTTTTTTGAGCTAAATGGGCTAATTATCCCATTTTAGAGGAAAACAAGCTAAGTATATAATATTCATGAGCTAACCAAGGTTCTTATGCCATTTTGCGCTCATTATGGTATTTTGGAGCTAAATGGGCTAATTATGTCATTGTTGGGTTAATTAAATCAAGTATAATATGAAAAAGGAGAAGAAATAGGAGGAGGAGGAGAAGAAGAAGAAATCAAGAAGAAGGAGGAGAAGGAGGAGAAGGAGGAGGAGGAGAAGGACTAGAAGGTCCTTGGCCTTCTCCTCCTCCTCCTCCTCCTCCTCCTCCTTCTCGTTCTTCTCTTCTTCTTCTTATTATTATTATTATTATTCTTCTTTCTATTCATTTTGCCTATTTCTTCTCGTCTTCTCTTCTTGTTGGAGCTAAATTACCTAATTATGTCTTTTTTGAGCTAAATGGGCTAATTATCCCATTTTAGAGGAAAACAAGCTAAGTATATAATATTCATGAGCTAACCAAGGTTCTTATGCCATTTTGAGCTTAGTATGGTATTTTGGAGTTAAATGGGCGAATTATGTCATTGTTGGGGAAATTAAAGCAAGCATAATATGAAATAGGAGAAGAAAGAGTAGGAGGAGGAGAAGAAGAAGAAATCCAGAAGAAGGAGGAGAAGGACTAGAAGGTCCTTGGCCTTCTCCTCCTCCTCCTCCTCCTCCTCCTCCTTCTTCTCTTCTTCTTCTTCTTCTTCTTCTTCTTCTTCTTCTTTCTTTTCATTTTGCCTATTTCTTCTCCTCTTCTCCTCTTGTTCGATCTAAATTACCTAATTATGTCTTTTTTGAGCTAAATGGGATAATTATCCCATTTTAGAGGAAAACAAGCTAAGTATATAATATTCATGAGCTAACCAAGGTTCTTATGCCATTTTGAGCTTATTATGGTATTTTGGAGCTAAATGGGCTAATTATGTCATTGTTGGGGAAATTAAAGCAAGGATAATATTAAAGAGGAGAAGAAAGAGGAGGAGGAGGAGAAGAAGGAGAAATCAAGAAGAAGGAGGAGAAGGAGGAGAAGGAGGAGGAGGAGAAGGACTAGAAGGTCCTTGGCCTTCTCCTCCTCCTCCTCCTCCTCCTCCTCCTTCTCCTCCTCCTTCTTCTCTTCTTCTTCTTCTTCTTTATTTTCATTTTGCCTATTTATTCTCCTCTTCTCCTCTTGGTGGAGCTAAATTACCTAATTATGTCTTTTTTGAGCTAAATGGGCTAATTATCCCATTTTAGAGGAAAACAAGCTAAGTATATAATATTAATGAGCTAACCAAGGTTCTTATGCCATTTTGAGCTTATTATGGTATTTTGGAGCTAAATGGGCTAATTATGTCATTGTTGGGTTAATTAAAGCAAGGATAATATGAAAGAGGAGAAGAAATAGGAGGAGGAGGAGAAGAAGAAGAAATCAAGAAGATGGAGGAGAAGGAGGAGAAGCAGGAGGAGGAGAAGGACTAGAAGGTCCTTGGCCTTCTCCTCCTCCTCCTCCTCCTTCTCCTCCTTCTCCTTCTTCTCTTCTTCTTCTTCTTCTTTCTTTTCATTTTGCCTATTTCTTCTCCTCTTCTCCTCTTGTTGGAGCTAAATTACCTAATTATGTCTTTTCGGAGCTAAATGGGTTAATTATCCCATTTTAGAGGAAAACAAGCTAAGTATATAATATTCATGAGCTAACCACGGGTGGTGTCGACAGACTGTCTGCCAAGGCTCTACGGAGAGATAGGGGTGGAAGGGAAGTACCACCCCTCGTGTGGGGCGCCTGGGAAGAACCCGTCGAGCGCTCTGGACCAGCGCCCACCATCTTTCCACACCTGGTGACCTGCCATGATAAAGATTAAAAGAAATTAGTACAACATAAAAAAAATAATAACTGACATGAATAATAATATGTACATGAATAATAAAGATTAAAATATATATAATTTAAGTTGTGAATCTTACAAACTAATAATCATCATCGATAAATGCATCATCATCATCACTATCACGCATGTCTTCATGAATGACGTGCTCGTCGGGTTCAACGGCGTGAAGTTGTGAAAGGCCTTCCTTTAATCGTTGAAGCATTGACAGGTCATCCACATCAGTAATCTCTACGAGTTCCAGGTCTTCTGGTTCCGGCTCAGGGCTGGAGTCGGATTCATTGTCGCTGTCTACTTCCATGTTCTTGGGTGAAGCACGGCGGTTCTTGAAACGTTTCTTGGAAAGACGTGTTTCTTGGAAGAATTCTCCATCATATGTGTCTGGGTTAATGTGAGGTTCATAATCCTGTTCGTTTGGGAGAGGTGGTCTGACATGTGGTGGCACTTCATAAACAACATACCAACCTTCCAGATTCTTATCCGTTTGGCATGCCCACGGTAGATAGAAAACTTGGGTCGCCTGTTGAGCCGTAATATAGACATCGGGAACATCTAAATGGGTGTTTGGATTGATTTCGACTAGTCCTATATGTTCATGAGTCCTTCTAGTCTTTTTCGGCTGGAACCAATAACATTTGAAGACTACGACGTTCGGTGGGTTTTCACCATAGAATTGAAGTTCATAAATTGCTTCAACTCTTCCATAATACTCGATAACACCTTCGCCGATAGCAGAGACACCACAATTTGTAGATTAACGGTCGGGCATAGATAGCTCTTTGCCAAAGGTACGAAAGAGATACCCGTTGATGTTGTATTTCTCAAATGAACGGACCTTATAGTCAAAACCATTAGCGACATGTCTCAATTCGGCGTCCATAGACTCTGAATTAGCCTACAAGTTTAATACGAAACGGTTGTTGCATTAGCCGCAAGTTAGACCAAGAATGAAATGGTCCATTATTGATAATTACCGTTTGTTTGAACCAACAGATGAAACCGGGATAGCCGCCTCCTGTCTTTGACAGAAGCTCATACTCTTCGACGGAATCATTTTCGATCACCGCTCCATCCGAGAATTTGACGACGTAACGACTGTTTGAAATATCCGGGAATAAGAGCAGTTCAAATGAATTAGAAGTTACGGGAAAATGTGCCGAGAACTCACTTGATGTACGGCCGCACTTCTATTAGGTTGTTGAAGATATACAACGAAATGTTCCGCCATTCTTCGACATCCAACATTATTGGTTTCGAAGCACCGGCTGGTGCGAGCTTCCCTTTGAATAGGCTGAGGTTGGACCCACCTTTTTTAGGGTCTCCATCATTGTGCCGAGGCTTCGGATTATGCAAATGATGATTTTTGGCTTCGTAGTGTGCTGTCACAAAGTTTGCCACCTCCTCAGTAATGAATGCCTCAGCCATCGATGCTTCAATTCTACGCTTATTTTTACATTTAGCTCGAAGGGTCTTCTGCATCCTCTCAGTTGCATAGCACCAACGATCTTGTGCGGGCCCACCCAATCTTGCCTCGGTGTGTAGATGTAAAATCAAATGCTGCATTGGATTAAAGAAGCCCGGTGGAAAGATCTTCTCTAACTTGCACAACAACTCTGGTGCAAGCTCCTCCATGTCTTCTACCATGCCAGGCGACAATTCTTTCGCACAAAGAACACGGAAGAAATAGCTCAGCTCCGCCAGTACTAGCCATTCATCCTCAGGAATAAAGCCACGTAACATCACCGGCATTACCCGCTCTAGCCATATGTGCCAATCATGACTCTTGAGACCAAAGATTTTTATTTTTTCAAGACTCGCTCCCCTCTTTAGATTTGCTGCATACCCATCGGGGAACATCAAGTGCATTTTGACCCACAAGATAATTTCCCTCATAGCTGGCCTTCCAAGATTGAACCAGGCCTTTGGCTTCGACCACTTCTGCTTTCCTTTGCCTTCTCGCATGTTTTGTAACGGTCTATGACATAGTGTCTCTTGATCGACTCTAGCCTTAATATTATCCTTTGTCTTCCCATCTATGTCGAACAATGTACCAAAAATAGCCTCTCTGATATTCTTTTCAGTGTGCATCATGTCGATATTGTGTGGAAGAAGGAGGTCTTTGAAGTAAGGCAGATCCCAGAAGCATGGCTTGTGAGTCCAGGCGTGTTTTGAATTATACCCCTTGAAATACCCTGGATGCTCTGGATCAGGCTCGAGGGCGTTTAACTGATCCAGGATCTGTTGGCCTGTGAACGCAGGTGGTGCCAAGTTTTTGACAACTTTACCTTTGGTAAAGTTCTTCTTGTCTTCTCTGAACTGATGGTCAGGATCCAGGAACTGTCTATGCAAGTCAAAGCAAGAATACTTCCGACCCTCCTGCAACCAATGAAACTGAAGAGCTACCTTGCATTGGGGGCACGGGAACCTTCCATGCACACACCATCCAGAGAATAGCGCATACGCTGGCAAGTCATGCATAGAGTACATGTACCACACATGCATTTTGAAGTTTTCTTTTCTAGCGGCATCGTATGTCTTGACCCCATTTTCCCAAGCTTCTTCCAATTCATCCTTAAGCGGTTGCAGGTACACATTCATATTCTTCCCGTGATAATTGGGCCCTGGAATTATCAACGTCAGAAATATGTTCTTTCTTTGCATAATCTGCCCGGGGGGGAGATTGAGTGGAATGACAAATACAGGCCAACAACTGTATTGGGTTACCGTCATGCCGAAGGGAATAAAACCATCCGTGGCGGCGCAGACTCTAGGATTCCTTGGATCTGTCGCTTTATCCTGATGCAATCCATCGAAATTTTTCCATGCTTCGCCATCCGATGTGTGTACCATCATCTTATTCCCATCCGCATCTAGTTCGGTTCTTTTGCCCGATTTGTGCCATGTCATCTGTCTGGCTGTCTCTTCGACCATGAAAAAACGTTGAGGTCTTGGTACGATTGGCATATACTGAAGAACACTAACTGCGATTTTGGTCTGCCTCTTCTCACCCATACCGTTGTATACCACAAGATACCTGCAAGACTCGCAATTGGGACAATAGTCCAAGTGTGCATACTCCTTCCTAAATAAGACACATCCTTTCTCACATGCATCTATCTTCTAATAGGGCGTCTTAAGTACACGAAGTATTTTGTCCGACTGGTATAGGTTTGCAGGCATGACATGGCCTTTGGGTAGGAAACGTCCAAATAGTGTCATCATCGCGTCGTAGCATTCTCTTCCCAAGTTGAACTGAGCCTTCAGAGCCATTACTTGTGCAATTGCATCCAGCTGACAGAGCTCAGTGTGCTCATGGAGAGGACGTTTTGAAGACTCCAACATTTCATAAAAGGCCTTTGCAGATTCCTCCATCTCATCTTTCGAATCCCGAGCATCATCAAAGTCTTGCACCATGTCTTCGATCCTGGTACCATGCTCGTCCGTGCGACGACGGACCACCCCAGCTCTTGTGCGTTGTATAGACTCACCATGAAATGTCCACACCGTATAATTAGGCTTAAAACCCCTCCTCTGCAGGTGTTTAATCATTACAGCCTCTGTTGTCTTTTTATAGTTGTCGCATCCAGGACAGGGGCAATAGTTTCTTTCCTGGTCATTTGCGAATGCGGCTTTCACAAATTCCTTTGTTTTTACAAACCATTCTTTCGTCATCTCTTTCTCACTAGGGTGACCGGTATACATCCACGCACGATCAGTCATCTTGCGTAGCTACTAAAGACAGAAGAAATATATTTATATATAATTTAGCATTTATATTCATTGGTTAATCAGGTTCTCCATTTTTATTACGTCCACGCAACCTACACGCTAATAGGTAAAGATAGGTCCTAATCCCACCCGAGTATGTGTAGATTGGGTTCGTTTTCCCATGCTCTGCTCCGGATCCAACGCAAAATTTCGGCAGCACCTCCCCGCTGTTCTCCTGATACACGTCTCCGCAATAAACAGAGAGGATGTGCATCCTGAGAACAACAGGGAGGCACTGACGAAATTCCGCATCGGATCCAGAGCACAGCATACGGGAAAACGAACCCAATCTACACATACTCGGGCTGTCCATGGATAATGTTGGACAATTCAAAAGGATGGCGGTTATAAATATGCAAAGACATGCATATTTATAGATGTCACCCTTTCGAACAGGAGACGCATACTGGTCACGCATACTGATAAATTAATTGAATTACCTAAATCTAGAAAGTTTCATCCGGAAACCGAGCCACAGTAAATGAAGGGTCGGGGAGGAGCTGAAATTTGTACTGACCCACGAATGCAGGGGCGGAGCTCGTACATCGTACGGGCAGGTCTTCGCACAGCAGACCTCACAGCGACGAGACAACTATCACATGTAAATCCACCCGATCAACACAAATATTCCAATTATGTCATTTTAGAGGAAAACAAGCTAAGTATATAATATTCATGAGCTAACCAAGGTTCTTATGCCATTTTGAGGTTATTATGGCATTTTGGAGCTAAATGGGCTATTTATGTCATTGTTGGAGAAATTAAAGCAAGGATAATACGAAATATGAGAAGAAATAGGAGGAGGAGGAGAAGAAGAAGAAATCAAAAAGGAGGAGAAGGAGGAGGAGGAGAAGAAGGAGAAGGAGGAGAAGGTATTTTTCTTCTCTTCTTCTCTTCTTCTTCTTCTTTCTTTCTTTTCATTTTTCCTATTTATTCTCCTCTTCTCCTCTTGTTGGAGCTAAATTATCTAATTATGTCTTTTTGGAGCTATATTGGCTAGTTATCCCATTTTAGAGGAAAACAAGCTAAGTATATAGTATTCATGAGCTAACCAAGGTTCTTATGCCATTTTGAGCTTATTATGGCATTTTGGAGCTAAATGGGCTAATTATGTCATTGTTGGGTTAATTAAAGCAAGGATAATATGAAATAGGAGAAGAAAGAGGAGGAGGAGGAGAAGAAGAAGAAATCAAGAAGAAGGAGGAGAAGGAGGAGGAGGAGAAGGACTAGAAGGTCCTTGGCCTTCTCCTCCTCCTCCTCCTCCTTCTCCTTCTCTTCTTCTTCTTCTTCTTCTTCTTCTTTCTTTTCATTTTGCCTATTTCTTCTCCTCTTATCCTCTTGTTGGAGCTAAATTACCTAATTATGTCTTTTTGGAGCTAAATGGGTTAATTATCCCATTTTAGAGGAAAACAAGCTAAATATATAATATTCATGAGCTAACCAAGGTTCTTATGCCATTTTGAGCTTATTATGGTGTTTTGGAGCTAAATGGGCTAATTATGTCATTGTTGGGGAAATTAAAGCAAGGATAATATGAAAGAGGAGAAGAAAGAGGAGGAGGAGAAGAAGAAGAAATCAGGAAGAAGGAGGAGAAGGAGGAGGAGGAGAAGTACTAGAAGGTCCTTGGCCTTCTCCTTCTCCTCCTCCTCCTTCTCCTTCTCTTCTTCTTCTTCTTCTTCTTCTTCTTCTTTCTTTTCATTTTGCCTATTTCTTCTCCTCTTCTCCTATTGTTGGAGCTAAATTACCTAATTATGTCTTTTTGGAGCTAAATGGGCTAATTATCCCATTTTAGAGGAAAACAAGCTAAGTATATGATATTCATGAGCTAACCAAGGTTCTTATGCCATTTTGAGCTTATTATGGTATTTTGGAGCTAAATGGGCTAATTATGTCATTGTTGGGTTAATTAAAGCAAGGATAATATGAAAGAGGAGAAGAAAGAGGAGGAGGAGGAGAAGAAGAGGAAATCAAGAAGAAGGAGGAGAAGGAGGAGAAGGAGGAGGAGGAGAAGGACTAGAAGGTCCTTGGCCTTCTCCTCCTCCTCCTCCTCCTCCTTCTCCTTCTTCTCTTCTTTTCCTTGTTCTTCTTTTTTTTTCTTCTCCTTTCTCCTTCTTCTTCTTCTTCTTCTTCTTCTTCTTTCTCCTTCTTCTTCTTCTCCTTCTTCTTTCTTCTCCTTCCCTTCCTTTTCCTTCTTCTTCTTCTTCTTCTTCTTCTTCTTCTTCTTCTTCTTCTTCTTCTTCTTCTTCTTCTTCCCTTCCTTTTCCTTCTTATTCTTCTTCTTCTTTCTTATCCTTCCCTTCCTTTTCCTTTTAACCCCCCCTGTTCGTGCGCCACCACAACATAAGTCCCCATGTTTGCCTGGTTCCTTTTTAACCCCCAATTGTGCTAACAATGTTGCTAATGGCCCCCTTTGAGTTGATTAGCTCTACATTAAGCAAATAATAGCACCGACTAGTCTAATTATTTTCTGAAATGACAAAACTGCCCTCCCTCATCTAGTATAGGTCACACGAGCTGGGCAGAAGCTGCTCCCATTCTCTGCTCGTTCCCCTCCCTGACCTAGCTGCCCCAAGCGCTGCTGCGCCTCGCCTCCGCCGCAGCTGCCCCAGCCGCCGCATCTGCCCCAGCCAGTTAAACAGGGGGCTTATGTTGTGGTGGCGCACGAATAGGGGGTGATAATCAGTTCTCCCCTTCTTCTTTTCCTTCTTCTTCTTATTTTTTTTCTTCTCCTTTCTCCTTCTTCTTCTTCTCCTTTCTCCTTCTTCTTCTTCTCCTTTTCTCCTTCTTCTTCTTCTCCTTTTCTCCTTTACTAAACAGGAAACTAACCTAACTAAGGCCCTGTTTGATAGCTTAGTATTTTCTAAGTATTATGAGAATACCACATTTTTTCTAATATTTATAGTTTTGATTACTATGAGCTGTTTGGCTACCCAAAAAATTGCGGTATTAATACTACAGTATCTCCAAAACCATGGTATTTTATCAGTATTTAAAAAAGAACCCCTGACCTCTTGTTTAAAACTGAGCCACTGGAAAAAGTGAATCCACTCCATGCACGGAGCAAGGTGCCAAGGCCGTTGTTCTTTCCTATCTAATTGTGCGTCCGGTTTATTAGTACCTTCTGTTTGGCGATTTTACTTTCCATTAGGATCCTCCAATTATGATTTGACTCAAACAAAACATCCAAAAGTGAGGCTGGCTCCTAGTCCAGTACATGATTAAAAATTGACATGGCAGGCTGGAGGCAGAGAACTAGCAAAGTCCGTGGTAGCTAGTTGTTAGCTAGCGTAAAAAACGGGTGTGTTTGCAACAATTAATGGCTAGTCAGCAATTTTCATGTTGATGCACAGGGTAGAAACCAAACAGGTCCTCTGTATCATTGATACTCTAAAATACTTTGATATTTAGATACCATGGTATCTTATACCAACGGGTTAAAATACTGTAGTTTACCGTTACACCGATTTTTACAATACTTTGTTGTCAAACGCAGCCTAAACCTAAACTAAAACTAAACCTAAACTAAACTAGTTTAAAAACCTAACTAACTAGCCTAACTAACCTAATAAACTAAAAAACTAACCTAACTAATTTAACATAAATAAAAATAAGGAAAAACAAAAAAAATGGGGGGACTCACCGGCGGGGGTGGCTGGGGCGTCGGCGCTGCGAGGAGGACGGGTGCGACGGGGCAGTGAGGCGTCGCCGGGGGCAGTGCGGTGGCGGGGGGCAGTGGTGGCGGTGGGGCGGCTGTGGAGGCGACAGGGGCGACAGGGGCGGCGGCGCGACGGTGGTGGCAGCGGCAGCGGGGGCGAGGTGGGGGAGAGAGAGAGAGGGGCGGCGGCGGGGGCGACAGGGGCGACACGGGCGGCAGTGTGGGCGGCGGGGGCGACAGGGGCGGCGACGCGACGGGGGCGCTATGGTGGTGGTGGCGGCCATTACAGAGAGAGGGGCGCGCGGGGTGAGGAGAGAGAGAGAGGGGCGCGCAGGGTGACTGTTACAGAGAGAGAGAGGGGCAGGGTGGGGGAAGGAGCCGTTAACGGTGTTAGAGTATTGCCATCTGCCTCCGGACTCTTTGTCGTCCGCTAGCAGACGGCAAAGGACCGACTCCAGTTTGACCTAGCCACCCCACGGTCAGGTGGGCCTATCTATATCTTTGTTGTCTGCCTCTGGACTCTTTGTCGTCCGCTAGCAGACGACAAAGAAGTGACAGATGGCAAAAAGGCTTTATGCCATCAGCCTGTGCTTTTTCATCTGTTTTGCTGAAGATGACGGCAAAGACACTCTTTGCCATCAGCTAGCAGACGGCAAAGACTAGGCAGATGGCAAAAAACTGTTTTCCAGTAGTGTACTATGGCATTTTCATAGCCATTCCGAGATATATTGCCATGCAACTACCACTGTTCCGTCTCATGACTTGTGCCATCACTCTCATATTGCCATTGCATGATCATACTAGATCGTTGCACATCCCGGTACACTGCCGGAGGCATTTCCTATGGAGTCATCATCATTGTGATCTTTGAGCTATGAGTAAATAAAAGTGTGATGATCATCATTATTAGAGCATTGTCCCATGTGAGGAAATAAAAAAGAGAGGCCAAAGAGCCCAAAAAAAAAGAGGCCTAAGAGCCCAAATAAAAAAAGAGAGAAGAGACAATGCTACTATCTTTTTCCACACTTGTGCTTCATGATAGCACCATGTTCTTCATGATTGAGAGCTTCTTGCTTTGTCACTACCATATTCTAGTGGGAATCTTCACTATATAACTTGGCTTGTATACTCCAATGATGGGCTTCCTCAAAATTGCCCTAGGTCTTCGTGAGCAAGCAAGTTGGATGCACACCCACTAGTTTCCCTTTTGAGCTTTCATATACCTATAGCTCTAGTGCATCTCTTGTATGGCAATCCCTACTCATTCACATTGATATCTATTAATGGGCATCTCCATAGCCTATTGATACACCGAGTCAGTGTGACCATCTCCTCCCTTTTTGTCTCACAACCACCACCACACTCTATTCCACCTATAGTGCTATATCCATGGCTCGAGCTCATGTATTGCGTGATAGTTATAAAAAGTTTGAGAAAGTAAGAGTGCGAAAACAATTACTTGGCCAATTCCGGGGTTGTGCATGATTTACATTAGTTGTGTGAGGATGATGGAGCATAAGCAGACTATATGATTTTGTAGGGATAACTTTCTTTGGCCTTGTTATTTTGAAAGTTCATGATTACTTTGCTAATTTGCTTGAAGTATTACTGTTTTCATGTCAATAGCAAACTATTGTTTTGAATCATACGGATCTGAACATTCTTATCACGTGAAAGAAGTTGCAAAGGACAACTATGCTAGGTAGCATTCCACATCAAAAATTCATTCTTTATCACTTCCCTACTCGAGGACGAGCATGAGTTAAGCTTGGGGATGCTTGATACATCTCCAACGCATCTATAATTTTTTATGGTTTCATGCTAATATCTTGTCAAACTTTGGATGTTTTGCATGCCTTTTATTTATTTTTTGGGACTAACTTATTAACTCAGTGCCAAGTGCCAGTTCCTATTTTTTCCCATGTTTTTGACCCCTTTCAGGGGATATTTTGAAACGGAGTCCAAACAGAAGAAAATCCCCGAAAAGGA
The DNA here is from genome assembly GCF_904849725.1 of Hordeum vulgare subsp. vulgare. Classification (NCBI taxonomy): domain Eukaryota; kingdom Viridiplantae; phylum Streptophyta; class Magnoliopsida; order Poales; family Poaceae; genus Hordeum; species Hordeum vulgare. Next base: position 621,347,750 of record NC_058519.1, on the reverse strand, counting down.
TTTTTCTGGAACGGAAGAAGATCGGAGGACTTGGGAGCCAAGCCAGAAGAGCCCCAGGGTGTGACAGCCCGATGCCGACGTTCCAGAAGATTCCCTCTATTCCGTTTTCGTCGTGTGTCTATTATTATTTGTCGCATCATCATCGCATCATGCGCATCATCAGCATTGCATCGGCATTCCGTTGCCGTCAGTTCTCGAAACTCGTGTCCGTTGTTAGTTGCCGGTTCTCGTCGTTGTCCATTCTGAGCCCAACCACACACGCACGCGCCCGCGGCATCGTCAAATCTTGTTTTTAAAAGTGTGTTGAAAACTATCTCTGTTTGGGATGGAGATTTGACGTGCGGTGTTATTTTAATATAGGTAGGCCGCTTGTCAAGTTTCGTCGCAATCGGAGTCCGTCTGGTACCCGAACGGTCGACCGTAGCGGCACCGTATTTGGTCTATCGTCGGATGTGTGCTGGTGTTTTAAATCGCTTTGTCGCGCCGCCCGTTTTCCCTCTCGTCTCCGGATAACTACTCTACATGGCCACTTACTCGTTCCGCATGCGGAATCGTCCGATTCCGACCGCACGGTTGGATCTGGGGCGGAAAACCGCTAAACCTAGCCCCCCAATTGTTATAAATAGACCACCTCCTATTTTTTAGGAAGCCAACCCCCTCTCTCCTCGAAATTCATGCAAACCCTAGCCTCCACCTTCTCCAGCTAATCCTCAGATCCGATCTGAGCGATCTGGACCGTCAGATCGAAGATCCAACGGCCCAGATCCGCCCTGTGCCAACCCTCCTTCTCCCCGAGCAGCCTCACCCCGAGCCATGCCCTTGCATAGCTCCTCCTGCAGTCCGCGCACAGGCCGGACCTCGCCACAGAGCCGTTGTTGCTGGAGGGCGGAGCCCTGCTGCTGCCGCCGCCTGTTGTGCCCGGAGCTGCTGGCCGTAGTGCTTGTGCGCTTCCCTGTTCCCGGGCGGGAGGAGCCCGAGCTCCACGGGTCCTGCGCCCCAGTCGCGGCCGACCGCCTCCCCTCTCTGGACCTAGCCAGCTCGCCGGAGACCCGCCGAAGTAGGCCAGTCACCGTCCCTGCAGTTGTGTCGGCGCCCTGCTTCGCCCCGTCGCCTTCCCACGCTCGATCCAGATCGAGAGTAGATCCGTGTAGAACCGTCGCTCGTTGACCGGTGAGTGGGTTGCCGTGCTCCCGGGTTGCCAACCCCCCTGCGCCCCGGCCTCGTGGGCCAGTTGCGGCCAACCCGGCCCAGCTCTCTCCCTCCGCGTCGGGCCGCTTCGCCCTCCAAGCCCCCAGCTAGTCAAGGCCCAGCTCAGCCCCGTCGGCCCAAGCGACCACGCAGGTGAGACCACTCTCTGCTGCTATCCTCCGCCATGGCGTCGTATAGCTAGATCACGCATGCTCCTCTTTTTAGGCTTGTTAACATATTCGGCCTAGTAGATATTTAGGATTTAATCCGAATTTAATTCTTTTTCCAGAATTGACTAGATTTTCAAACGCCCGTATCTTTTTAACCGTAAGTCGGTTCACGACATGTAGCATATGTATTTTGTGTAGAATTTCGCGTAGAATCCGAATTTATAACCTGTATATTTGTTTGGCGTCGTTTAGCGTGCCGTATGACTAGGTTTACGTGTTGTTCCAATAGGTTTCGTCACGTGTTTATTTTTCGCGCGTGTCCGGATTGCTCGAATGCCGTAGTAGAAATGTCCATGTTTTAGGAACCCTCTTGCCATGTATTTTAGAGCAGTCATTGGTATTTTTGCGTGTAGGGATTTGCCGCTTGTTTATTTCCCGTGTTTATGACATATTCTCGCATTTACGTGTGGCAATATTTTCGTGTTGCAACCCCACATGTTTTATATGTTTTCGGGGTAGAAAAATCCATAGAATTTATTGGTGCATTTAGTTTTAGCTTTTGAGTAAGTTAGTTCGCGCGATATTTTGCCATATTGCCCTTTTGTCTACTACGTAGGATTTATTCCGTGCTTCGTTTGAAGGAGTTGTCAACTAGAGAGTTGCCCTTTGGTGTTTAGTCTAGCCCCTGGTAATTTTGGTTGCAATAGAAATGCATGTTTAGGTGTGGTTTTCTTGCTCTCAAGTTGCTAGAAATAGTGATGTTTTAGAGATGCTGAAATATTTCTAAGTCTGAGATCTGTTATATTTTGTTGCTGTCTTGTCTTGCTTCTATCTTGTGATTTGTAGCTCTTTTGAGGTTGGTGCAATGGAGTAAGTTGTAGACTTTGTGATCCTCTAGGATGCTGTGAATGTTCATGCCATTTGGAGTCCTGTAGCTTATGGTTTTGCTGCTGTCAATATGCCTTCAGATCGAAAACTGCAGCTTCATAAACTGCTATTTTCACTAAGTCTGAAATAGTGTGTGAGATGCCATTTTGTGACTTCTTTCCCTAGTGATCCATGATGTCATGCTAGTTGTTGTTGGTTGTACGTTGTAGTGCTTCTTTCCCTCTATTGTGTCATGCCTTGGTTGAGTATATAGGGGTTGTGTAGCTCGTAGTTGTGTGGTGTAGAAAATGCTATGTGGCTGATTTTGGCAGATTGTAGAGATTTCTTGTTTAGCTCGTAGTTGTTGAACCGTAGCTCCGTTTTGATCGTGCCCTATATGAAACTTGCTTAGAATCTCGTGTAGTTTCGTTTTCTCTTGCTGGTTGTATGTTTTGAAGTGCTCGTGACCATCGTTGCACACATATTGCATTCATGCCATCATATCTTGCGGTGTCCGTATCTTTTGATCCGTAGCTCCGTTGGAGATGTTCTCTATGTGTAAATTGCTTGTAACGACACGTAGAATCACGTGAACCTATTTGTTTTGCTTTTTAACAACTAATTAAATGTGTTAGTTCAGATCTGGACAGAATTGTAAATTAACATGTGAAGTCGTTCCGGAGATGCTATATGTCATTCCCGACCTCATTTAAAACGCCTAGATAGGTAGTTTAATTACGCTTCACCTCTTGTCATGTTTAACCATATTTAATATTGCCGTGTACCTATTCAGGATAGAACTAAATAAATAAACATGGAGATTCGTCAATATGTGACTCGTTGCATATTGAACTTCACTTAATGTGTAGTGTTGAGTGTTGTGAATTGCCATGTCGTGTCTTGCATGTGTTCAGCTGCTCATGCATCATTTGTGTTGTGCATCGTGTGGTGAATATCGTGTGTCGATTGTGTTTCAGGTTTGCTTCGTCTCGATAGAGTCCCGCAAGTGTGTCGGATTGTGAGGACCCGTTCGACTACATCGGTTCGTCTGCTTCACGGAGTCATTCTTCTTCCAAGCGGGATCTCATGCAAGATGACCATTTCCCCCAGATACCATTACTATCATTGCCATGCTAGTTATTTTGATGTTATCGATTATGTCTCGTTGCCTACCACATGTTAAATATCAACCTCTCAAGAATGCCATGAAAACCTTCAACCTGTTCAACCTAGCAAACCACTGATTGGCCATGTTACCGCTTGCTTAACCCTGTGTTAGCGTTGCTAGTTGCAGGTGCAGTTGCTTCCATGTGTTAACATGGGTTCCTTGTTATATCACCATATTAAATGCTATTTAATTTAATGCACCTATATACTTGGTAAAAGGTGGAAGGCTCGGCCTTTCTAGCCTGGTGATTTGTTCCACCTTTGCCCCCATAGTTTTCGGCTACCGGTGTTATGTTCCATAATTGAGCGCTCCTAACACGATCGAGGTTGTTATGGGGACCCCCTTGATAATTCTATTTAGATTAAAGCTGGTCTGGCAAGGCCCAACATTGGTACTACATTTGTCCAACATAATAATTATGTTAATTTGAAATGCATAGGCAGTTAGCGCTACCCCAGGAGTAATTCTACATAATACAGGGGGGCCAGTGGTGATGGTACTGGTCCAAAATAGAGCACTGTGCGGGGCCAACCCAGGGAAACTTGGGTGATTTCTATCAGACCTCCGTACGCGTAGCTTATCCGTCGTGTCCTAAGAACGAGATACGCGGCTCCGATCGGGATCGTCGACACGTTGGGCGGCCTTGCTGGATTAGTTTTACCTTTGACAAGATATCTTGTGCATCGGGATTCCGGTGATGCTTTGGGTAATCTCAGAGTTGAGGTTTTCCACTAAGGAGTCCGATGAGATCGCCAGCTTCGTGATCGAGGATTTCTATGCGACTTGTGGTAATTTGTGATGGACTAGTTGGAGCACCCCCTGCAGGGTTAAATCTTTTCGGAAAGTCGTGCCCGCGGTTATGTGGCAATGTGGAAACTTTGTTTAACACTGGTTCTAGATAACTTGAATTTAACTTAATTAAAACTTGCCAACTGTGTGCGTAACCGTGATTGTCTCTTTCGTGATTTCCTGCTCCGATCGAGGACACGGTGGGGTTATGTCTGACGTAGGTAGGTGTTTAGGATCATTCATTTGATCAACCGTAGTTCACGTCCGCCATGCGTAGATCTTCCCCCTCTTATTTCTTGTACTCGGAAGTTTAGCCACCAAATATATGCTTAGCCGCTGCTGCAACCTCACCACTTAACCTTACATCACCCATTAAGCTTTCCTAGTCTTGATACCTTTGGGAATGAAATTGCTGAGTCCCCTGTGGCTCACATATTACTACAACACGAGTTGCAGGTACATGTAAAGGTTACTTAATGCGAGCGCGTTGATTGTTCATTTGGAGTTGCTTCTTCTTCTTCTTCTTCATCGATCTAGGATGAGTTCCAGGCCGGCAGCCTGGGATAGCAAGGATGGACGTCGTTCTTCTTTTCTCGTTTGTTTTCGTCCGTAGTCGGACCCTGCTCTTCTTCATGATGATTATGTATTGTACTGTTGTGACTCTGATGTAGCTTGTGGCGAGTGTAAGCCAATTCTATATATATATATATATATATATACTTGTAACGATATCCATTCTTGTGAAACGACGAGATGCGCTTCTATCCCTGACGAGGCCCTCGTGCCAAATTGAGGATAGGATCGCATCTTGGGCGTGACACAGGGGCCCCACAAGCCCCCACCCTGCGGCCAGGGGGGCGTCCCATGCAGGCTTTTTGGCCCCCTGAAGGTCCCCTGACCTAGATCTCGCGCCTATATATTCCCAAATATTCCCAAAAAATCAAGAGAGGATCGCAATCGCTTTTCCGCCGCCGCAAGCTTCTATCTCCGCAAGATCCCATCTAGGGCACGTCCTGGTGCCCTGTCGGAGGGGGATTCGGACATGGAAGGCTTCTTCATCAACACCATGACCTCTCCGATGATGCGTGAGTAGTTCACCATAGACCTACGGGTCCATAGCTAGTAATTAGATGGCTTCTTCTCTCTCTTGGATCTTCAATACAAAGTTCTCCATGATCTTCATGGATATCTATCCGATGTAATCTTCTTTTGCGGTGTGTTTGTCGAGATCCGATGAATTGTGGATTTATAATCAGATTATCTATGAATATTATTTGAGTTTCTTCTTATCTCTCTTATGCATGATTTCATATCCTTGTAATTCTCTTCGAGTTGTGGGTTTTGTCTGGCCAACTAGATCTATGATTCTTGCAATGGGAGAAGTGCTTGGTTTTGGGTTCATACTGTGCGGTGACCTCACCCAGTGACAGAAGGGGTAGCGAGGCACGCATCGTGTTGTTGCCATCAAGGGTAAAAAGATGGGGTGTTCATCATTGGTTTGAGATTATCCCTCTACATCATGTCATCTTGCTTAAAGCGTTACTCCATTTGTCATGAACTCAATACACTAGATGCATGCTGGATAGAGGTCGATGTGTGGAGTAATAGTAGTAGATGCGGAAAGTATCGGTCTACTTGTCTCGGACGTGATGCCTATATGTATGATCATTGCCTTAGATATCGTCATGACTTTGCGCGGTTCTACCAATTGCTCGACAGTAATTTGTTCACCCACGTAATACTTGCTATTTTGAGAGAAGCCTCTAGTGAACACTATGGCCCCCAGGGTCTACTTCACACCATATTTTCAGCCTTACACTTTTTACTTCATTGCACTTTCCGCCTTCAGATCTCACTTTGCAAACAATCTTGAAGGGATTGACAACCCCTTTGAAGCGTTGGGTGCAAGCTTGTTTGTGTTTGTGCAGGTACTCTGGACTTGACGAGACCCTCCTTCTGGATCGATACCTTGGTTCTCAAACTGAGGGAAATACTCACTGCTCCTGTGTTGCATCACCCTTTCCTCTTCAAGGGAAAAACCAACACAAGCCCAATCTCCGTCAACGTTTCAATTTCTGGCGCTATTGTTTGAGAAGTCTCAACCCTCGTGACGTCCGTGATCTCATCCGGGACTCCGAACAACCTTCGGTCACCAACACATATAACTCAACTATACTAAAACATCATCGAACCTTAAGTGTGCAGACCCTGCGGGTTCGAGAACTATGTAGACATGACCCGAGACACTCCTCGGTCAATATCCAATAGCGGGACCTGGATGCCCATATTGGATCCCACATATTCTATGAAGATCTTATCGGTTGAACCTCTGTGCCAAGGATTCATATAATCCCGTATAACATTCTCTTTGTCCTTCGGTATGTTACTTGCCCGAGATTTGATCGTCGGTATCCCTATCCCTATTTCAATATCGTTACCGACAAGTCTCTTTACTCGTTCCGTAATACAAGATCCCGTGACTTACACTTAGTCATATTGCTTGCCACGGGATATTCTGTTACGTAACGAGTAAATAGACTAGCCGGTAACGAGATTGAAATAGGTATGAAGATACCGACGATCGAATCTCGGGCAAGTAACATACCGAAGGACAAAGGAAATGGTATACGGGATTAACTGAATCCTTGACATAGAGGTTCAACCGATAAGATCTTCGTAGAATATGTAGGATCCAATATGGGAATCCAGGTCCCGCTATTGGATATTGACCAGAGAGTGTCTCGGTCATGTCTACATAGTTCTCGAAACCGTAGGGTCTGCACACTTATGGTTCGGTGACGTTTTGGTATTATTGAGTTATGTATGTTGGTGACCAAAAGTTGTTTGGAGTCCCGGATGAGATCATGGACGTCACGAGGAGCTCCGAAATGGTCCAGAGGTGAAGATTGATATATAGAAATATTTCATTTGGCTTCCGGAAAGATTTCGGGGATTATCGTTAAAGTATCGGGAGTGATGAATGGGTTCTGGGGTTTTACCGGCAGGGGGCACCCACCCGGGAAAAGGCCTATTGGACTTAGAGGTGGCACATCAGTCCTTAGTGGGCTGGTGTGGCCAGCCCAATAAGTCCAATTCGGCCAAAGAGCAAAAAGAAAAAGAAAAGGAAAAAAGGAAGGAGGTGGCCAAGTGGGAGAGGAGTCCTCGACCCAAACCGAATTGGAGGGGGACTCTTCCCCTCTTGGCTCGGCCGAAGCTCCTCCTTGGAGTAGGAGGCAATGCAGCCCTCCCCATTGTTCGTCCTATATATAGTGGACGTTTTGAGGGCAAAAGACACCAAAAAATGCCATGTGTTGCCCTCTCCTCCACATATCATCTTCCTCGTCTAGATTAGTCCGGCATAGCTTGGCGAAGCCCTGCTGGATTAGTTCACCAACACCACCACCACGCTGTCATGCTGTCAGGAAACTCATCTACCTCTTCGCCCCTCTTGCTGGATCAAAAAGGCAAAGATTGTCATCAAGTTGTACATGTGCTGAACGCAGAGGTGCCGTCCGTTTTGGCGGTAGATTGGGACGGAGTTCATGGGACACTTGTGATTCGGATCAGGAAGACGTTCGACTACATCGGCGCTAGATTGGGACGGAGTATGTGGATCCGATCTCCCCTCTCATAGATGATCATCACCATCATAGGTCTTTCGTGTGCGTAGGAATTTTTTTGTTTCCCATGCAATGTTCCCCAACACTTTTGTCGGACGAGGAAAATGTGACACCTGATGAGGTGGTCAGCATTGGCCATGGTGTGGAGACATTTGACAATAAAGCATGGAAAAACAAAATGGAGTGACCTCACGCAGTGTGGGATAACAAAGGTCACACAAGGATCTAAAGAAGAAGAAGAAGAACTTCCACCTAGTTGGCATTTTCTGTTTTCAGCAATATGGCTCTTAATAGTTTGTACCATCATTTGTTAGTAGCTAGGATAAATTGCCATTTATTTCCTATCTAGCACAAGATGATATTCAATGTGTGTTGTAAGGTCACCACATGTGACAAGTGGTGAACACACCATATGCTGCTTGCAATCAAAGACGGAGTGACAAATCCCAGTCTTGATCCATACTAACTCAACGGACACCTTCGAAGATACCTGTAGAGCACCTTTATAGTCACCCAGTAACGTTGTGACGTTTGATACACACAAGGTATTCCCCCCTGCCCCCGGTGTTAGTGAGTTACATGATCTCATGGTCATAGGAATGAATACTTGACATGCAGAAAACAATAGCAACAAAATAACACGATCACATGATACGTTTATAATTTGGGTCTTGTCCATCACTTGATTCTCCTAATGATGTGATCCCGTTATCAAGTGATAACACTTGTCTATGGTCAGGAAACCTTGACCATCTTTGATCAACGAGCTAGTCAACTAGAGGCTTACTAGGGACAGTGTTTTTTCTATGTATCCACACATGTATTTGTGTTTCCAATCAATACAATTATAGCATGGATAATAAACGATTATCATGAACAAAGAAATATAATAATAACTAATTTATTATTGCCTCTAGGGCATATTTCCAACAACAAGTGACACGTAACAATAGTAGCAAAGGTGCAGCAAGGTAGCCCCATCCTTTTTATAGAAAAGAACAGGCCTGAAAGTTCTCTCATATAAAGCAAGCACCGCCAAGGACACATCAGAATTTTTGTCTAGTCATGTTCATCATATTAAGTTGAGTTGTGTTTGCTACTTTGATGATTTGATGTGTGTGGACTGGTGCTAAGGTGATGTTCTTACTTGAACTATCAACCTACTTATGATTACCTCCTCTCGCAAGCATCCTCAACTACAAAAGAAGAATTAAGAATAATCTAACCATAGCATTAAACATGTGGATCCAAATCAGCCCCTTATGAAGCAACCCATAAACTGGTGTTTAAGCTTCTGTCACTCTCGCAACCCATCATCTACTTGGTACTCCACAGTGACTTCCCTTAGGCCCATAACATGGTGAAGTTTCATGTAGTCGACGTTCACATGGCACCACTAAGAGAAGTAACAACATCCATATCATCAAAATATCGAAAGAATACCAACTTTACATGATTACTTACAACAAGACTTCTCCCATATCCTCAGGAACAATAATTACTAACCACCCAACATCAACATGTTCAAGATCAGAGATGAAATAATAATAATTAAGGATCTGAACATAATGTCTTCCACCAAGTAATCCAATAAGCATCAACTACAAGATGTAATCAACACTACTAGCAACCTACAGGTACCAAACTAAGGTTTTGAGACAAAGATTGAATACACATGATGAACTAGAGTTGGAGATGAGATGGTGATGGTGAAGATGTTGATGGAGATTGGTCATCCCACGAAGGAGGAAGCGTTGGTGATGACGATGGCTTCAATTTCCCCCTCCCGGAGGGGAATTCCTGTGGCAAAATCTCTCTGCCGGAGAGCAAAAGGGCCTCTGCCCAAGTTTCCTGCTCGAGACGGCGGGCGCTTCGTACCGAAAGATAAGTTATGATTTTTTCTAGGGTAAAACAAACCATATAAGAGAAGATGGTAGCCATAGGGTCAACTGGGGCCCCACAAGCCATCAGGGCATGTCCAGGAGGGGGGGAGGGCACGCCCTATTGGCTTGTGCCTAGATGGTGGCCCCTCTCCGGTATATTCTTGGCCTAGAAATTATCAAATATTCCAGAAAAATTGTCCATAAAGTTTAGGTCATTTGGAGCAAGTTGATTATTCTGACTTTTCTCAGTTTCCCGGTCGAGAATTCCAGTTTCCAAATGTTTCCCTCTAAGTAATGCACCTTGCATATTCAGAGAGAAAAGGCATAATAATTGTATGATAATAATAGATAATGGATAGGATCAACACAAATATCAATAGTAATTCATGATGCAAAATGAGCGTATCATGGACCACCACTTGATCTTCTTCATCAGTGCTCCCACCTCTTCGGGGTTCCCCTAGGCGATGACCTTATCCCTCCAGGACCTGAGCTTTTTTTGGGCGGGGGGGGGGTCGAAAAAGCTGGGACATCAGTTTGGCCGAGGTGAGCGGTGCGGTGATGTAAGACCACTCGCGTTGTCATTCCTTCTGTTGGAAATATGCCCTAGAGGCAATAATAAATTAGTTATTATTATATTTATTTGTTCATAATAATCGTGTATTATCCATGCTATAATTGTATTGATTGGAAACACAATACTTGTGTGGATACATAGACAAAACACTGTCCCTAGTAAGCCTCTAGTTGACTAGCTCGTTGATCAAAGATGGCCAAGGTTTCCTGGCCATAGGCAAGTGTTGTTACTTGATAACGGGATCACATCATTAGGAGAATCATGTGATGGACTAGACCCAAACTAATAGACGTAGCATGTTGATCGTGTCATTTTGTTGCTACTGTTTTCTGCGTGTCAAGTATTTGTTCCTACGACCATGAGATCATATAACGCAGTGACACCGGAGGAATGCTTTGTGTGTATCAAACGTCGCAACGTAACTAGTTGACTATAGAGATGCTCTACAGGTATCTCCGAAGGTGTTAGTTGAGTTAGTATGGATCGAGACTGGGATTTGTCACTCCGTATGACGGAGAGGTATCTCGGGGCCCACTCGGTAATACAACATCACACACAAGCCTTGCAAGCAATGTGACTTAGTGTAAGTTGCGGGATCTTGTATTACGGAACGAGTAAAGAGACTTGCCGGTAAACGAGATTGAAATAGGTATGCGGATACTGACGATCGAATCTCGAGCAAGTAACATACCGAAGGACAAAGGGAATGACATACGGGATTATATGAATCCTTGGCAGTGAGGTTCAAACGATAAGATCTTCGTAGAATATGTAGGATCCAATATGGGCATCCAGGTCCCGCTATTGGATATTGACCGAGGAGTCTCTCGGGTCATGTCTACATAGTTCTCGAACCCGCAGGGTCTGCACACTTAAGGTTCGACGTTGTTTTATGCGTATTTGAGTTATATGGTTGGTTACCGAATGTTGTTCGGAGTCCCGGATGAGATCACGGACGTCACGAGGGTTTCCGGAATGGTCCGGAAACGAAGATTGATATATAGGATGACCTCATTTGATTACCGGAAGGTTTTCGGAGTTACCGGGAATGTACCGGGAATGACGAATGTGTTCCGGATGTTCACCGGGGGGGCAACCCACCTCGGGGAAGCCCATAGGCCTTGGGAGTGGCGCACCAGCCCTTAGTGGGCTGGTGGGACAGCCCAAGAAGGCCCTATGCGCCATAGGAAGAAAATCAAAGAGAAAAAAAAAGGAGGAGGTGGGAAAGGGAAGAAGGACTCCACCTTCCAAACCAAGTTGGATTCGGTTTGGAAGGGGAGACCTTCCCCCCTTGGCTCGGCCGAAGCCCTTAGGGGTCCTTGGACCCCAAGGCAAGGCTCCCCCTCTTCCCCCTATATATACGGAGGGTTTAGGGCTGATTTGAGACGACTTTTCCATGGCAGCCCGACCACATACTTCCACGGTTTTTCCTCTAGATCGCGTTTCTGCGGAGCTCGGGCGGAGCCCTGCTGAGATAAGATCACCACCAACCTCCGGAGCGCCGTCACGCTGCCGAAGAACTCTTCTACCTCTCCGTCTCTCTTGCTGGATCAAGAAGGCCGAGATCATCGTCGAGCTGTACGTGTGCTGAACGCGGAGGTGCCGTCCGTTCAGCACTAGATCGTGGGACTGATCGCGGGACGGTTCGCGGGGCGGATCGAGGGACGTGAGGACGTTCCACTACATCAACCGCGTTCACTAACGCTTCTGCTGTATGGTCTACAAGGGTACGTAGATCACACATCCCCTCTCGTAGATGGACATCACCATGATAGCTCTTCGTGCGCGTAGGAAATTTTTTGTTTCCCTTGCGACGTTCCCCAACAGTGGTATCAGAGCTAGGTTCATGCGTAGATGTCTTCTCGAGTAGAACACAAAAGTTTTTGTGGGCGGTGATGTGCGTTTTGCTGCCCTCCTTAGTTTTTCTTGACTCCGCGGTATTGTTGGATCGAAGCGGCTCGGACCGACATTACTCGTACGCTTACGAGAGACTGGTTTCATCACTACGAGTAACTCCGTTGCTCAAAGATGACTGGCGGGTGTCAGTTTCTCCAACTTTAGTTGAATCAGAATTGACCGAGGAGGTCCTTGGATGAGGTTAAATAGCAATTCATATATGTCCGTTGTGGTGTTTGCGTAAGTAAGATGCGATCCTACTAGATACCCATGGTCACCACGTAAAACATGCAACAACAATTAGAGGGCGTCTAACTTGTTTTTGCAGGGTATGCTTGTGATATGATATGGCTAACGATGTGATGTGATATATTAGATGTATGAGATGATCATGTTGTAATAGTTAATATCGACTTGCATGTCGATGGCACGACAACCGGCAGGAGCCATAGGGTTGTCTTTAAACTAACGTTTGTGCTTGCTGATGCATTTACTATATTGCTAGGACGTAGCTTTAGTAGTAATAGCATGAGTAGCACGACAACCCCGATGGCGACACGTTGAAGGAGATCATGATGATGGAGATCATGGTATGACGCCGGTGACAAGAAGATCGTGCCGGTGCTTTGGTGATGGAGATCAAGAAGCACGTGATGATGGCCATATCATGTCACTTATTAATTGCATGTGATGTTAATCCTTTTATGCACCTTATCTTGCTTAGAACGACGGTAGCATTATGAGGTGATCTCTCACTACAATTTCAAGACGAAATTGTGTTCTCCCCGACTGTGCACCGTTGCGACAGTTCTTCGTTTCGAGACACCACGTGATGATCGGGTGTGATAGACTCAACGTTCACATACAACGGGTGCAAAACAGTTGCACACGCGAAACACTCGGGTTAAGCTTGACGAGCCTAGCATGTGCAGACATGGTCTCGGAACACATGAGACCGAAAGGTCGAGCATGAATCGTATAGTTGATATGATTAGCATAGAGATGCTTACCACTGAAACTATTCTCGACTCACGTGATGATCGGACTTGAGATAGTCGATTTGGATCATGTACCACTCAAATGACTAGAGAGATGTACTTTTTGAGTGGGAGTTCTTAAGTAATATGATTACTTGAACTAAATTGTCATGAACATGGTCTAATGGTCTTTGCGAATTGCGATGTAGCTTGCGCTATAGCTCTACTGTTTTTATATGTTCCTAGAGAAAATTTAGTTGAAAGTTGATAGTAGCAAACTTTGCAGACTGAGTCTGTAAAACCGAGGATTGTCCTCGTTGCTGCGCAGAAGGCTTATGTCCTTAATGCACCACTCGGTGTGCTGCACCTCGAGCGTCGTCTGTGGATGCTGTGAACATCCGACATACACGTTTCTGATGACTACATGATAGTTCAGTGCAAAATACTTATGGCTTAGAAGCAAGGCGTCGAAGACATTTTGAAACGTCGCGGAACATAAGTGATGTTCTAAAGAGATGAAATTGTGATTTCATGCTCGTGCCCTTTTTGAGAGGTACGAGACCTCCGACAAGATTCTTTATCCACAAAGTAAAGGAGAAAAGCTCAATCGTTGAGCGTGTGCTCAGATTGTCTGAGTACGACAAACACTTGAATCAAGTGGGAGTTAATCTTCCAGATGAGATAGTGATGGTTCTCCAAAGTCACTGCCACCAAGCTGTGAGAGCTTCGTGATGAACTATAACATATCAAGGATAGATACAATGATCCTTGAGCGATTCGCGATGTTTGACACCGCGAAAGTAGAAATCAAGAAGGAGCATCAATAGTTGATGGTTTGTAAAACCACTAAGTTTCAAGAAAGGCAAGGGCTAGAAGGGATACTTCGTGAAACGGCAAAACAGTTGTTGCACTAATGAAGAGACCCAAGATTAAACCCAAACCCGAGACTAAGTGCTTCTGTAATGAGGGGAACAGTCACTGAGGCGGAGCAACTCTAGATACTTGGTAGATAAGAAGGCTGGCAAAAGTCGAAAGAAGTATATTTGATATACATGATGTTGATGTGTACTTTACTAGTACTCCTAGTAGCATGAGGGTATTGGATACCGGTTCGGTTGCTAAGTGATTAGTAACATGAAATGAAAGCTACGGCATAAACGGAGACTAGCTAAAGGCGAGGTGACGATACGTGTTGGAAGTGTTTCCAAGGTTGATATGATCAAACGTCGCACGCTCCCTCTACCATCGGGATTGGTGCTAAACCTAAATAATTGTTATTTGGTGCTTGCGTTAAGAATGAACATGATTGGATCGTGTTTATTGCAATACGATTATTCATTTAAAGAGAATAATGGTTACTCTATTTTCTTGAATAATCACCTTCAATGGTTTATTGAATCTCGATCGTAGTGTTACACATGTTCATGATATTGGTGCCAAAAGATACGAGGTAATGATGATAGTACCACTTACTTGTGGCACTGCCGCTTGAGTCATGTTGGTATAAATTGCATGAAGAGGCTCCATGCTGATGGATCTTTATACTCACTTGATTTTGAATCACTAGTGACATGCAAATCATACCGCATGAGCAAGGCCTTGTTTTCATTGAGATGAAACAAGATAGTAACTTATTGGAAGTGATACATTTTGATGTGTGCAGTCCAATAAGTGCTAAGGCACGCAGTGGATATCATTATGTTCTTACTTCACTGACGATTTGAGTAGATACAGGAGTATTTACTTAATGAATCACAAGTATGAAATATTGAAAAGTTCAATTCTGTTTCAGAGTGAAGTTCGTCATAACAAGAGGATAAACTGTCTATGATATGATCATAGAAATGAATATCTGAGTTACGAGTTTTGGTACGCAGTTAAGACAATGTGGAAATCGTTTCGCAGTTCATGCCACCTGGAACATCATAGTGTGATGATGTGTCTGAATGTCATAGCCACGCACTATTTGGTATGGTGCATGCTATGATGCCTCTTATCGAAATACCACTATCGTTTATGGGTTATGCATCAAAGACAACCGCATTCACTTTAAATAGGGCACCGCATATTTCCGTTGAGATGACACAATATAGACTGAGGTTTAGAGAAATCTAAACTGTCGTTTCTTGAAAGTTTGGGGCTTCGACACTTATGTGAAAAAGTTTCAGTCTGATAAGCTCGAACCCAAAGCGGATAAAAGCATCTTTATAGGATATCCAAAACAGTTGGGATCCTTTCTCGAGGAAAGGTTTCTCTCGAAAGAATTGAGTGGGAGGGTGGTAGAACTTGATGAGGTTATTGAACCATCACTTCAACCAGTGTGTAGCAGGGCGCAGGAAGTTGTTCCTGTGGCGCCTACACCAATTGAAATGAAAGCTGATGATGGTGATCATCGAGCATCGGATCAAGTTACTACAAGCCTCGTAGGTTGACAAGGTCGCGTACTACTGCAGAGTGGTACGGTAACCCTGTCTTGGAGGTCATGTTGTTGAGCAACAGTGAACCTACGAGTTATGGAGAAAGCAATGGTGGGCCCAGATTCCGACAAATGGCTGGAAGCCATGAAATCCGAGAGAGGATCCATGTATGAAAACAAAGTGTAGACTTTGGAAGAACTACTTGATGGTCATAGGACTATTGAGTAAAGATGGATCTTTAAAAGGAAGACAGACAATGATGGTGATAAGTCACTATTAAGAAAAGCTCGACTTGTCTCAAAGATGTTTCCGACATGATCAAACAGTTGACTATGGTGAGACTTTCTCACTCGTAGCGATGCTAAAAGTCTGTTAGAATTATGTTAGTAGTTGTTGCATTATTTTTGAAATATTGCACATAGGATGTCAAAACATTGTTTCCTCGACGGTTTCCTTGAGCAAATATTGCACATACTTCCACGGTTTTTCCTCTAGATCGCCTCGTCCATGGGTAATTTTGCATAAAAGTCCTTGTAGTTGTTGGTAATAGAACCCGCCGTCCCTATTTAAGTGGGATCTGGAAAAACGTTTCGTGGAAGTATGTGGTCGGGCTGCCGTGGAAAAGTCGTCTCAAATCAGCCCTAAAACCTCCGTATATATAGGGGGAAGAGGGGGAGCCTTGCCTTGGGGTCCAAGGACCCCTAAGGGCTTCGGCCGAGCCAAGGGGGGAAGGTCTCCCCTTCCAAACCGAATCCAACTTGGTTTGGAAGGTGGAGTCCTTCTTCCCTTTCCCACCTCCTCCTTTTTTTTCTTTTCTCTTTGATTTTCTTCCTATGGCGCATAGGGCCTTCTTGGGCTGTCCCACCAGCCCACTAAGGCTGGTGCACCACCCCCAAGGCCTATGGGCTTCCCCGAGGTGGGTTGCCCTCCCGGTGAACTCCCGGAACCCATTCGTCATTCCCGGTACATTCCCGGTAACTCCGAAAACCTTCCGGTAATCAAATGAGGTCATCCTATATATCAATCTTTGTTTCCGGACCATTCCGGAAACCCTCGTGACGTCCGTGATCTCATCCGGGACTCCGAACAACATTCGGTAACCAACCATATAACTCAAATACGCATAAAACAACGTCGAACCTTAAGTGTGCAGACCCTGCGGGTTCGAGAACTATGTAGACATGACCCGAGAGACTCCTCGGTCAATATCCAATAGCGGGACCTGGATGCCCATATTGGATCCTACATATTCTACGAAGATCTTATCGTTTGAACCTCAGTGCCAAGGATTCATATAATCCCGTATGTCATTCCCTTTGTCCTTCGGTATGTTACTTGCCCGAGATTCGATCATCAGTATCCGCATACCTATTTCAATCTCGTTTACCGGCAAGTCTCTTTACTCGTTCCGTAATACAAGATCCCGCAACTTACACTAAGTTACATTGCTTGCAGGGCTTGTGTGTGATGTTGTATTACCGAGTGGGCCCCGAGATACCTCTCCGTCACACGGAGTGACAAATTCCAGTCTTGATCCATACGAACTCAACGAACACCTTCGGAGATACTTGTAGAGCATCTTTATAGTCACCCAGTTATGTTGCGACGTTTGATACACACAAAGTATTCCTCCGGTGTTAGTGAGTTATATGATGTCATGGTCATAGGAACAAATACTTTGACACGCAAAAAAACAGTAGCAACAAAATGACACGATCAACATGCTACGTCTATTAGTTTGGGTCTAGTCCATCACGTGATTCTCCTAATGACGTGATCCAGTTATCAAGCAACAACACCTTGTTCATAATCACAAGACACTGACTATCTTTGATCAACTGGCTAGCCAACTAGAGGCTTGCTAGGGACAGTGTTTTGTCTATGTATCCACACATGCAAATGAGTCTTCATTCAATACAATTATAGCATGGATAATAAACGATTATCTTGATACAGGAATTATAATAATAACTATATTTATTATTCCCTCTAGGGCATAACTCCAACAGTCTCCCACTTGCACTAGAGTCAATAATCTAGCCCTCACATCATCATGTGAATTACATTGTAATAAATCTAACACCCATACAGTTCTGGTGTTGATCATGCTTTGCCCGTGGAAGAGGTTTAGTCAGCGGGTCTGCTACATTCAGATCCGTGTGCACTTTGCATATATTTACGTCCTCCCCTTCGACGTAGTCGCGGATGAGGTCGAAGCGTCGTTTGATGTGTCTGGACTTCTTGTGAAACCGTGGTTCCTTTGCTAAGGCAATGGCACCCGTGTTGTCACAGAACAAGGTTATTGGATTCAGTGCGCTTGGCACCACTCCAAGATCCGTCATGAATTGCTTCATCCAGACACCCTCCTTAGCCGCCTCCGAGGCAGCCATGTACTCCGCTTCACATGTAGAATCTGCTACGACGCTTTGCTTGGAACTGCACCAGCTTACCGCACCCCCATTAAGAATAAATATGTATCCGGTTTGCGACTTAGAGTCGTCCGGATCTGTGTTAAAGCTTGCATCGACGTAACCTTTTACGGCGAGCTCTTCGTCACCTCCATACACGAGAAACATCTCCTTAGTCCTTTTCAGGTACTTCAGGATATTCTTGACCGCCGTCCAGTGATCCACTCCTGGATTACTCTGGAACCTACCTGCCATACTTATGGCCAGGCTAACATCCGGTCTAGTGCACAGCATTGCATACATGATAGAACCTATGACTGAAGCATAGGGGACGGTGCGCATATGCTCTCTATCCTCATCAGTTGCTGGGCACTGAGTCTTACTCAATCTCGTACCTTGTAAAACTGCCAAGAACCCTTTCTTGGACTGTTCCATTTTGAACCTCTTCAAAACTTTGTCAAGGTATGTGCTTTGTGAAAGTCCTATCAGGCGTTTTGATCTATCCCTGTAGATCTTAATGCCTAGAATGTAAGCAGCTTCTCCTAGGTCCTTCATAGAGAAACTTTTATTCAAGTAATCCTTTATGCTCTCCAAAAACTCTACGTTGTTTCCAATCAGCAATATGTCATCCACATATAATATTAGAAATGCCACAGAGCTCCCACTCACTTTCTTGTAAATACAAGATTCTCCAACCACTTGTATAAACCCAAATGCTTTGATTACCTCATCAAAGCGTTTGTTCCAACTCCGAGATGCTTGCACCAGTCCATAAATGGATCGCTGGAGCTTGCACACCTTGTTAGCATTCTTAGGATCGACAAAACCTTCGGGTTGCATCATATACAATTCTTCCTTAAGGAAACCGTTAAGGAACGCCGTTTTGACATCCATCTGCCAGATTTCATAATCGAAAAATGCAGCTATTGCTAACATGATTCTGACGGACTTAAGCATTGCTACGGGTGAGAATGTCTCATCGTAGTCAACTCCTTGAACTTGTGAAAAACCCTTTGCCACAAGTCGAGCTTTATAAACGGTCACATTGCCGTCAGCGTCCGTCTTCCTCTTAAAGATACATTTGTTCTGAATAGCCTTGTGGCCCTTAGGCAGTACCTCCAAAGTCCACACTTTGTTCTCATACATGGATCCTATCTCGGACTTCATGGCTTCTAGCCATTTGTTGGAATCTGGGCCCACCATTGCTTCTTCATAATTTGCAGGTTCATTGTTGTCCAACAACATGATTGATAAGACGGGATTACCGTAGCACTCTAGAGCAGCACGTGGTCTCGTCGACCTGCGTGGTTCGACAGAAACTTGAACCGGGGTTTCATGATCATTATCATTAACTTCCTCCTCAACCGGCGTCGCAACGATAGAGGTTTCCCCTTGCCCTGCGCCACCATCCAGAGGGATGAGAGGTTCGACAACCTCGTCAAGTTCTATCTTCCTCCCACTCAATTCTCTCGAGAGAAACTCCTTCTCGAGAAAAGCTCCATTTTTAGCAACAAACACTTTGCCCTCGGATTTGAGATAGAAGGTGTACCCAACTGTCTCTTTTGGGTAACCTATGAAGACGCACTTTTCCGCTTTGGGTTCCAGCTTTTCAGGCTGAAGCTTTTTGACATAAGCATCACATCCCCAAACTTTAAGAAACGACAACTTTGGCCTTTTGCCATACCACAGTTCGTATGGTGTCGTCTCAACGGATTTTGATGGTGCCCTATTTAAAGTGAATGCAGCTGTTTCTAATGCATAACCCCAAAACGATAACGGCAAATCGGTAAGAGACATCATAGATCGCACCATCTCTAATAAAGTACGATTACGACGTTCGGACACACCATTACGCTGTGGTGTTCCAGGCGGTGTCAACTGTGAAACAATTCCACATTGTCTTAAGTGAGCACCAAACTCGAAACTCAGATATTCACCCCCACGATCAGACCGTAGGAACTTGATCTTCTTGTTACGATGATTTTCAACTTCACTCTGAAATTGCTTGAACTTTTCAAATGTTTCAGACTTGTGCTTCATTAAGTAGACATAACCATATCTACTCAAATCGTCGGTGAAGGTGAGAAAATAACGATATCCGTCGCGTGCCTCTACGCTCATCGGACCACACACATCGGTATGTATGATTTCCAACAAGTCACTTGCACGCTCCATTGTTCTGGAGAACGGAGTTTTAGTCATCTTGCCCATGAGGCATGGTTCGCACGTGTCAAGTGAATCAAAGTCAAGTGACTCCAAAAGTCCATCGGCATGGAGTTTCTTCATGCGCTTTACACCAATATGACCTAAGCGGCAGTGCCACAAAAATATGGCGCTATCATTGTTAACTCTAACTCTTTTGGTCTCAATGTTATGTATGTGTGTATCGCTATCAAGATTCAATATGAACAATCCTCTCACATTGGGTGCATGACCATAAAAGATGTTACTCATAGAAATAGAACAACCATTATTCTCTGACTTAAAAGAGTAACCGTCTCGCAATAAACAAGATCCAGATATAATGTTCATGCTCAACGCAGGCACTAAATAACAATGATTCAAGTTCATAACTAATCCTGATGGTAACTGAAGTGAAACTGTGCCGACGGCGATTGCATCAACCTTGGAACCATTTCCTACGCGCATCGTCACTTCATCTTTCGCCAGCCTTCGTCTATTCCGCAGTTCCTGTTTCGAGTTGCAAATATGAGCAACAGAACCGGTATCGAATACCCAGGCACTACTACGAGAGCCGGTTAAGTACACATCAATAACATGTATATCAAATATACCTGATTTTTCTTTGGCCGCCTTCTTATCTGCCAGATACTTGGGGCAATTGCGCTTCCAGTGACCCATACCTTTGCAATAGTAACACTCTGTTTCAGGCTTAGGTCCAGCTTTGGGTTTCTTCGTCGGATTGGCAACAGGCTTGCCGCTCTTCTTTGAATTACCCTTCTTGCCTTTGCCGTTTCTCTTGAAACTAGTGGTCTTATTCACCATCAACACTTGATGCTCTTTACGGAGTTCAGACTCTGCGACTTTCAGCATCGCATACAACTCGCCGGGAGACTTGTTCATCCCTTGCATGTTGTAGTTCAACACAAAGCCTTTATAGCTTGGCGGCAGTGATTGAAGGATTCTGTCAGTGGTAGCCTCTTGCGGGAGTTCAATCCCCAGCTCAGCTAGACGGTTTGAGTACCCAGACATTTTGAGCACATGTTCACTGACAGACGAGTTCTCCTCCATCTTGCAAGCATAGAATTTATCGGAGGTCTCATACCTCTCGATCCGGGCGTTCTTCTGAAAGATAAACTTCAACTCCTGGAACATCTCAAATGCTCCATGACGCTCAAAGCGACATTGAAGTCCCGGTTCTAAGCCATACAAGACTACACATTGAACTACTGAGTAGTCCTCCTTACGTGCTAACCAAGCGTTCTTAACATCCTGATCAGCCGTAGCGGGTGGTTCATCTCCTAGCGCAGCATTAAGGACATAATCCTTCTTCCCAGCTTGTAAGATTAGCTTAAGATTACGAGCCTAGTCTACAAAGTTGCTTCCATCATCTTTCAACTTAGCTTTCTCTAGGAACGTATTAAAATTCAGGATGACTGTCGCGTGAGCCATGATCTACAACACAAATATATTCAAAGTGGACTTAGACTATGTTCAAGATAATTAGAGTTTAACTTAATCAAATTATTCGCTAAACTCCCACTCAAAAAGTACATCTCTCTAGTCATTTGAGTGGTTCATTATCCACTTACACTAGCTCAAGTCCGATCATCACGTGAGTTGAGCATAGTTTCAGTGGTAAGCATCCCTATGCTAATCATATCATCTATATGATTCATGATCGACCTTTCGGTCTCATGTGTTCCGAGGCCATGTCTGCACATGATAGGCTCGTCAAGCTTAACCCGAGTGTTCCGCGTGCGCAACTGTTTTGCACCCGTTGTATGTGAACGTTGAGTCTATCACACCCGATCATCACGTGGTGTCTCGAAACGACGAACTGTAGCAACGGTGCATAGTCGGGGAGAACACAATTTCGTCTTGAAATTTTAGTGAGAGATCACCTCATAATGCTACCGTCATTCTAAGCAAAATAAGGTGCATAAAAGGATTAACATCACATGCAATTCATAAGTGACATGATATGGCCATCATCACGTGCTCCTTGATCTCCATCACCAAAGCACCGGCACGATCTTCTTGTCATCGGCACCACACCATGATCTCCATCAACGTGTCTCCATCGGGGTTGTCGTGCTACTCATGCTATTACTACTAAAGCTACATCCTAGCAAAATAGTAAACGCATCTGCAAGCACAAACGTTAGTATAAAGACAACCCTATGGCTCCTGCCGGTTGCCGTACCATCGACGTGCAAGTCAATATTATTTATTACAACATGATCATCTCATACATCCAATATATCACATCACATCATTGGCCATATCACATCACAAGCATACCCTGCAAAAACAAGTTAGACGTCCTCTAATTTTGTTGTTGCATGTTTTACGTGGTGACCATGGGTATCTAGTAGGATCGCATCTTACTTACGCAAACACCACAACGGAGATATATGAGTTGCTATTTAACCTCATCCAAGGACCTCCTCGGTCAAATCCGATTCAACTAAAGTTGGAGAAACTGACACGTGCCAGTCATCTTTGAGCAACGGGGTTACTCGTAGCGATGAAACCAGTCTCTCGTAAGCGTACGAGTAATGTCGGTCCAAGCCGCTTCAATCCAACAATACCGCGGAATCAAGAAAAGACTAAGGAGGGCAGCAAAACGCACATCACCGCCCACAAAAACTTTTGTGTTCTACTCGAGAAGACATCTACGCATGAACCTAGCTCATGATGCCACTGTTGGGGAAACAAAAAATTTCCTACGCGCACGAAGACCTATCATGGTGATGTCCATCTACGAGAGGGGATGTGTGATCTACGTACCCTTGTAGACCGTACAGCAGAAGCGTTAGTGAACGCGGTTGATGTAGTGGAACGTCCTCACGTCCCTCGATCCGCCCCGCGAACCGTCCCGCAATCAGTCCCCTGATCTGGTGCCGAACGGATGGCACCTCCGCGTTCAGCACACGTACAGCTCGACGATGATCTCGGCCTTCTTGATCCAGCAAGAGAGACGGAGAGGTAGAAGAGTTCTCCGGCAGCGTGACGACGCTCCGGAGGTTGGTGATGATCTTGTCTCAGCAGGGCTCCGCCCGAGCTCCGCAGAAACGCGATCTACAGGAAAAACCGTGGAGGTATGTGGTCGGGCTGCCGTGGAAAAGTCGTCTTAAATCAGCCCTAAAACCTCCGTATATATAGGTGGGAGAGGGGGAGCCTTGCCTTGGGGCTCAAGGAGCTCTAAGGGGGTCGGCCGAGCCAAGGGGGGAAGGTCTCCCCCCCCCAAACCGAGTCCTACTTGGTTTGGTGGGTGGAGTCCTTCTTTCCTTTCCCACCTCCTCCTTTTTTTTCTTTTCTCTTCGATTTTCTTTCTATGGCGGATAGGGCCTTCTTGGGCTGTCCCACCAGCCCAATAAGGGCTGGTGTGCCACCACCAAGGCTTATGGGCTTCCCCTGGGTGGGTTGCCCCCCCCCCCCCCCCCCGGTGAACTCCCGGAACCCATTCGTCATTCCCGGTAACTCCGAAAACCTTCCGGTAATCAAATGAGGTCTTCCTATATATCAATCTTCGTTTCTGGACCATTCCGAAAACCCTCGTGACGTCCGTGATCTCATCCGGGACTCCGAACAACATTCGGTAACCAACCATATAACTCAAATACGCATAAAACAACGTCGAACCTTAAGTGTGCAGACCCTGCGGGTTCGAGAACTATGTAGACATGACCCGAGAGACTCCTCGGTCAATATCCAATAGCGGGACCTGGATGCCCATATTGGATCCTACATATTCTACGAAGATCTTATCGTTTGAACCTCAGTGCAAAGGATTCATATAATCCCGTATGTCATTCCCTTTGTCCTTCGGTATGTTACTTGCCCGAGATTCGATCGTCAGTATCCGCATACCTATTTCAATCTCGTTTACCGGCAAGTCTCTTTACTCGTTCCGTAATACAAGATCCGGCAACTTACACTAAGTTACATTGCTTGCAAGGCTTGTGTGTGATGTTGTATTACCGAGTGGGCCCCGAGATACCTCTCCGTCACACGGAGTGACAAATCCCAGTCTTGATCCATACTAACTCAACGAACACCTTCGGAGATGCCTGTAGAGCATCTTTATAGTCACCCAGTTACGTTGCTATGTTTGATACACACAAAGTATTCCTCCGGTGTTAGTGAGTTATATGATCTCATGGTCATAGGAACAAATACTTGACACGCAAAAAAACAGTAGCAACAAAATGACACGATCAACATGCTACGTCTATTAGTTTGGGTCTAGTCCATCACGTGATTCTCCTAATGACGTGATCCAGTTATCAAGCAACAACACCTTGTTCATAATCAGAAGACACTAACTATCTTTGATCAACTGGCTATCCAACTAGAGGCTTGCTAGGGACAGTGTTTTGTCTATGTATCAACGCATGTAAATGAGTCTTCGTTCAATACAATTATAGCATGGATAATAAACGATTATCTTGATACAGGAAATACAATAATAACTATATTTATTATTGCCTCTAGGGCATAATTCCAACATCTGAGTGACAGTATGTGTAGACCTAATGGGATCAACATCCGAGTTGGAAAGTTCTGCCTAGGAGATGATGATTGTGCATGTCGGCCAAGTGTTCTTCCACCCTCGAGAAAAACAACGTACCATCTAAACAAGTGCTCTGGTAGGAACTATCCTAAGACTCCTTAGGAACTATTCAATCTCACACACTTCATCCTTAGAGTAAGGCTTGAGAGGGCATTTTGAGCTCTGAAGAATAGGTTTAAGATCATGGATCCAAATCCATTCCACCCTTACCCTACTCAGGTTCAGTTTGTTTTTGCATGTTACATCCTTCACAATTGGATCCTACAATGGGGTTGTGATGATCTTGGTGTTGGAGATATGCCCTAGAGGCAATAATAAACTAGTTATTATTATATTTCCTGTTTCAAGATAACCGTTTATTATCCATGTTATAATTGTATTGAAAGGAAACACAAATGCATGTGTGGACATATAGTCAAAACAATGTCCCTAGTGAGTCTCTAGTTGATTAGCTCGTTGATAAAAGATTGTTGAGGTTTCCTAGCCATAGACAAGTGTCGTGAGTTGATAACGGGATCACATCATTAGTAGAATGATGTGATGGACAAGATCCAAACTATAAATGTAGCATGTGATCGTGTCATTTAGTTGCTATTATTTTCTGCATGTCAAGTATACGTTCCTATGACCATGAGATCATGTAACTCATTGACACCGGAGGAATGCCTTGTCGGTATCAAACGTCGCAACGTAATTGGGTGACTATAAAGGTGCTCTACAGGCATCTCCAAAGGTGTCCGGTTGACTTAGCATGGATCGAGACTGGGGTTTGTCACTCTGTAAGACGGAGAGGTACCTCGGGGCCCACTCGGTATTACAACATCACAAACAAGCCTTGCAAGCAATGTGACTAAAGAGTTAGCCACGTGATATTCTATTACGTAACGAGTAAAGAGACTAGCCGGTAACGAGATTGAAATAGGTATGAAGATACCGACAATCGAATCTCAGGCAAGTAACATACCGAAGGACAAAGGGAATGTTATACGGGATTAACTGAATCCTTGACATAGAGGTTCAACCGATAAGATCTTCGTAGAATATGTAGGATCCAATATGGGCATCCAGGTCCCCCTATAGGATATTGACCGGAGAGTGTCTACATAGTTCTCGTAACCGTAGGGTCTGCACACTTATGGTTCGGCGATGTTTCAGTATTATTGAGTTATGTATGTTGGTGACCAAAAGTTGTTTGGAGTCCCGGATGGCTCCGAAATGGTTCGGAGGTAAAGATTGATATATAGAAATGTTGCATTTGGCTTCCGTAAAGATTCCAGGCATTACCGGTAAAGTATCGGGAGTGATGAATGGGTTCCGGGGTTTTACCGGCAGGGGCCACCCACCCGGGAAAAGGCCTATTGGACTTAGAGGTGGCACATCAACCCTTAGTTGGTTGGTGTGGCCAGCCCAATAAGTCCAATTCGGCCAAAGAACAAAAAGAAAAAGGAAAAGGAAAAAAAGGAAGGAGGTGGCCAAGTGGGAGAGGAGTCCTCCACCCAAACCGAATTGGAGGGGGACTCTTCCCCTCTTGGCTCGGCCGAAGCTCCTCCTTGGAGTAGGAGGCAATGCAGCCCTCCCCATTGTTCCTCCTATATATAGTGGATGTTTTGAGAGCAAAAGACACCAAAAAGCCACGTGTTGCCCTCTCCTCCACAGATCGTCTTCCTCGTCTAGCTTAGTCCGGCATAGCTTGGCGAAGCCCTGCTGGATTAGTTCACCAACACCACCACCACGCCGTCGTGCTGCCGGGGAACTCATCTACCTCTTCGCCCCTCTTGCTGGATCAAAAAGGCGAAGATTGTCATCAAGCTGTACGTGTGCTGAACGTAGAGGTGTCGTCCGTTTCAGCGCTAGATTGGGACGGAGTTCATGGGACACTTGCCATTCGGATCACGAAGACGCTCGGCTACATTGGCGCTAGATTGGGACGGAGTATGTGGATCCGATCTCCCCTCTCATAGATGATCATCACCATCATAGGTCTTTTGTGTGCGTAGGAAGTTTTTTGTTTCCCATGCAATGTTCCCCAACACTTGTGTCGGACGAGGAAAATGTGACACCTGATGAGGTGGTCAACACTGGCCATGGTGTGAAGACATTTGACAATAAAGCGTGGAAGAACAAAATGGAGTGAGCTCACGCAATGTGGGATAACAGAGGTCACACAAGGATCTAAAGAAGAAGAAGAAGAAGAAGAAGAAAGAAGAAGAAGAAGAAGAAAGAAGAAGAAGAACTTCCACCTAGTTGGCATTTTCCGTTTTCAGCAATATGGCTTTTAATAATTTGTACCATCATCTATTAGTAGCTAGGATAAATTGCCATTTATTTCCTAGCTAGCACAAGTCGATATTCAATGTGTGTTGTAAGGTCACCGCATGTGACAAGTGGTGAACACACCATATGTTGCTTGCAACCAAAGAACGTGTTGTTTGTCTATCAAAAACGACGCACACAACCAAACAACATGGTCGAAAATCCTTTCCTCGTGCACGCATCCAACCAAACCACATGCAGATGTTAGTTTTTAAACTCCATTAGCTCACACGGGCTCAATTAGGATAAGTATGCAAAATGTCTTAGAATAAAGATGTGAACCAAACACGTCCTGTGTGTATGCATTGGCTTGATAGAATTAATCTCACCAAGGAACATTTCTATAAATTCGTGGGTGACACTTTGATTCTGGAAGATTTGTTCGTGGATGGCCTCACCACGTGCTTGCCATATTTACCATACTGTAAGTATCATCGGGTGAACAGATCATGAGGAAGTAATTTCATAATTTAGAAAATCAATTGCTTTGCTTCGAGCTCCCTGGTTTGCTTCATTGCATGAACTATCTCATCGTCAGCGAACGCGCGCCCACACGCAACAAGACATTGTACAGTCCATTAGCGAATGTCGCCATGAGTCCTCCATTCCGCAGAGGATGCAATTACTTTATGAGGCCATATTGCGGCAATGGAGAAGGTCTCCAGAAGGTATCGACTTTTGAGCTAGTCTTCATAGAAAGATTTGAATTTTTTAGGGGACGTGCACTTTCCAAAGCCGTGTCCATGAGGGTTGTTATGCCACGAAGTCTGAAAGACCCGCTCGTCCTTCTAACCAAGCCTCACGCCGATGCTTCATCCTAACTATCATTCGATATGCAGACCGGACATAGAAAATGACTTTGTGTTCGTTTCTTCTAGATGCCTCGTACAAAAAAATTGGGATTAGGTTGTGTGAGGCCGTATATCGAGGCCCAGGTGGGTGAGGATGGGCTTTTGAATCCGCTTCATTAGAGGACGTACATACCGCTCATCAACGCATGCGTGCACGTGCCCTTATACCTCACATTAAGCGAGTCGAGTCATCTGACTTGCCGAAGCGCACGATGATATGGGCCGGCCCGGTTCGCGGTAGGTACATTGCCTCCTTTTCTTTTCCTTCTTTACATTTTTATTTTGTTTTTCGATTCCATTTTTTAGTTTTACTTACACTTCTAAATATTCTAAACATACATATTTAAAACTTTCACTTCGTGTAATATTTTCAAAATATGTTAATCATGCTTTGAAAAATGTTGAATGTGTATAGAATAAACGTTGACCATGTAATAAAGAAAGATTAAATTTCTAGATCATGTATATGAAAATTTTAATCAAGAATTTAAATTTTTTGGAATAAGATTTTGAAAAGTGTTGAACAATTATTTACAAAATGTAAATAAGTATTAGAAAATGTTGAACACGAATTTCAAAAATATTGAAAAAGTATTGAAAATGTCGATCATGTATTTGAAAAATATTACATAAGTATTAAAAAATGTTGAACGAGTATATGAAAAAAGACGAACAATTATTTAAAAATGTTTAGTAAGTATACAAAATGTTGAACAAATATTTTAAAAATATTGAACAAGTATATAAACAATTTCAATGAGTATTTAAAAACTACTAAAGAAGCATTTAGAAAATAGTTAATAAGTATTTAGAAGATAGTGAATAAGTAATAAAATGTTGAAAAAATATTTAAAAAATGTTGAATAGGTGTTCGGACAATGCTAAATGTATATACATAAACTGTTGATCACTTATTAAAAAATGATTTTGACACATACAAAATGTAGTAAGGAACAAAAAAAATTAAGAAAAAACAAAAAACTGGAGAAGTAACAAACTGGAAGAAAAACAAAGAAACAAACTGCAAGAAAGAATGAAAATATAAAGAATTAAAAACCATAAAAACAGGGAAAAAAAACAGGTCGAATAGCCTGGTTCTTCCATTTCATCTCCTACATTTTTAATCCGTATGCGCGTGCTAGTGTGCCAGCCTAATTGGACGCAGGTGGAGGAAAATTTAAGCTTTTATTCTCCTCTCACGTCGCTTGGAACGACAAATAATCGCTGCAGCTGCCGCTCGTTCGTCCTTGTAGTACGCTCGCTCGCTCCAGTGTTTTTTCTTTGGTTTTCCTATTCCTCTGTCGGTTTTCTTTGTTTATTTTCATTATTTTATCGCTTTCATGTTTTTAAATGTTTGTTTCTTTGATTTTCCCTGTTTCTTTCTTGCTTTTGTTTCTTCCTTCACTTTTCTCATTGTTTTTTGCCGTGATTTTTGTTTCTTAAACATGTCTAATTTTATTCTTTCACCAGCACATGTCTACTATTGTACATTTTTCGTATACATGTAAAACATTTAGTCAGCATTTACTTTTTTTATAGAACATATTTTTAATATATTTTTCAAACACATGTTAATATTTTTTCAAATACTTTTGTTCATTTCTAGTCTACATGTGCTTATACAAATTTGATATTATGAAAATGCATCTTGAACATTTTTTCCAAAAGCATATTATTTAATATATTTTTCAAATACATGATAAACATTTTTTTTAAATACTTGTGTCCATTTTTGGTATATATGTAACACGTTTTTTACATGTTTAATAGTTTTTATGAAAACATGTTTATGAATATATTCTTTAAATACATGTGAAAAATACAAAATATTTTAGTACTTTTTGAAAAAAAAAGTTGAATAACTGAAAAACAGCGCTACAGGAAAAAAGCAAACTTCTGCCGCCAAACGAAAAGCCTATATTCATAATAAGAAATTTCTCAAAAACTGATGCATCTCATGGGCTGTCAAAAAAAGAAAAGGCGCACATCCTATGAACGAGCCGCACCTAACAAATCGCTAGCGTGGGTGCAACGCACGGATCGCATCACAATCGGATCGAACGATAGAACAAGTGATGTCAAAAAAATAAAAGATGATTAAGACAAAACTAAATCTCAGCTAGCTGAGTTTTAGCAATCCCGTACAAAAATGATTATGTGTTAGAGAAAACATTTTTGTATTTTTAGAACAATTCTTTAGAAAAAAGCAATGAGCCCGACTTTATAGATAAAGCCATCAGGTAGAGTCAGAGACAACACAAAGCACGAGTCTTAACCGCCATCCAAGGATAGACGAGAAACCTAGAATCAGATACATGACGCGCGAGCCAAACCCACGGCAAGCAGACCGGACTACGAACAAAACCCGCAACACACACAACCTGCCTCCAAGCCAACCGCTACTTCGAAATTAGACATGAGGTTCATGCCGCGAAATGGAAGAAGTCGAGGCCCGAATTTTAGCCAGTAGCAGGTCGAAGTTGTGTCTGTCTTCAAGCTTAGTCAATAATCTCCACTGCTGCAGGAACAAGCAAGCTTTAAATAAGCAATCATCAGGTTTAGTAGGAAAGATATGTTCAATGGTGAACTTGTTCTTGATAGTCCACAAAGCCCAACACACCGCCGCTAGCCCAATCCAGAACAAACGCATCGTATCCCCCCACCAGGGGACTAACGAGGTTACGAAGCTCAGAGAAATAAGCAGGGGCCCAAGTCACTCACAACCAAGAGCGAAAGCAGCACCAGATCAATTTAGCCAGGACACAGTTAAAGAAAATATGATTGGTGTCCTCCAAAGCGTCACATAGGGCACATCGATCCGAGCCCGGACCGTTGTGTTTCCTAATCTGACCAGCAGTCGGGAGGCGGCCCTTGAAAGATTGCCACAAGAAGAATTTGATCTTAGGAGGAATACACGCACGCCAAATCTGGCGAAACTTAGTCGACGGGATCCCAGCAATCAGCTTACAGTATAAAGATTTAACCAAGAACCGGCCCGCGGATGAGTGAGGCCAGACCACCGAGTCTTCCGCCTCTGAGAGTGAGGGAAAAAGGGCAGCAAGATGCTGCCATTGAACCAACTCTTCAGGAGACAGCGCACGCCGGAATGCCAAGTCCCAGTTATCACCCGCCAGCTCCGTAATGGAAATATCAGGATTAGGGCACAAAGAGAATAGTGTAGGGAAGGTCACCGCCAGGGTAGAGTACCCACACCACCAATCCAACCAAAATTGGATCGAGGCGCCATTACCCACCAGAAATTTGACATGGTCTTTGAATATCGGCGCACCTTCACCAGATCCTTCCAGAACTGAGATCTACCCCTAGGGGAGGTGAACATAGGGTTAGAGGAGGGAAAATATTTCGCCTTGAGAATAGAGAACCAAAGGAAGCCTCGGCCCGAGGACATTATTTTCCACCACCACTTGATCATAAGGCATTTGTTCATCACCGCGGTGTTAATGATGCCCAAACCTCCCATGTTTTTGGAGTGTATATGCGAGCACTATGTTGAGTCGTCTGACATCTCGTTTGACGAGGAGGACTACAAGGATGAGACGACGATGATGCAAGCGGTCTTTGAAGACGTGGAGCATGCGGGGGAGCATGTTCTCAGTTTCAAGGGTTCCACCAGGGGTCATCAAGTGCTCAACCGCAACAGGGTGCGCGGCGTTTTGACACTAATGAAGGACTACTTTGCCCTCGATGCACTCTGCACTAACCATTTTCGCCGTTGTTTTTGAATGAGGAAGATTGTCTTTGATCGTTTGTACCAGGCGTTTGTTCCTATGGTGACTACTCCATCTTGAAGAAGGACGATATGTGAACGACTGGGTTCTTTGGTTACCACAAGTGTGTGGTCGCACTACTGATGTTTGCATATAACACGATCGCCGATTCATGGGCCAAGTACTTACGGATATCTGAGAGCACATGTGAAAATGCCTTGATCATGTTTTCAACTGTCATGATTAAGGTGTTTGTAACTCAGTACTCAGAACCTGTCGAGTTAAAGGGGATGATAGTATTGGAATGCAATATTTTTAATTTTTAAAATTCAAACTCACGATGCATTCTAACATTTCAACATGTGTAATCTATATATGCGAATATTTACTGTTTATGTATTGTTTGGATCCAATTTGTCTTTTTTATAGCAAGCTACTCATAAGACTTGATTTTATTTTTTGAAATTCATAT
Source organism: Hordeum vulgare subsp. vulgare (assembly GCF_904849725.1). Taxonomy (NCBI): domain Eukaryota; kingdom Viridiplantae; phylum Streptophyta; class Magnoliopsida; order Poales; family Poaceae; genus Hordeum; species Hordeum vulgare. The sequence goes on along the minus strand of NC_058519.1, from coordinate 621,315,666 downwards.
GACCTAAAATTTGGAACGCACCATATGCATCAAATTATCTATCATACAAAAGAAATGAATTATTATTTTTGATTTTTTGTGAATTACTTCATCACCTCAGGTATAAATGAGCCTTGGACCGAATCGTTGCTCTCCTATATGCGGCTATTTGAACGTATGCATTTTTTTCTTTTAGAATAAAAAATGAATCTATGCGGGCAACTTTGATTGAATGGCCGGCTTTCACATCCTTATCGACAATCTGGTCTTGTGTGTCATGGTCGGACGTGGGAGGAAATTTGACGAATTGCCGTTAGCCGGCACTCAGAGAGATGAGATGATCTCACTGCAGCGCACAAGGGACGAAAATGGTGACCACCGTCCACCGGCGTCGTCGTTCACGATCAATGTCAGACGAGCCTTTTATTAATGCCGCACAAACAACCAAACATACACCGCCGATACACACACAACACGCCAACCGCCATGACCGTCTTGCCGCTCCCCTTGCTCCGTCGCATGTCCGTCCGTTACTCCACCTCGGCAAGCGTCACCTTCTTCCACGCGGCGGCAACCTGCTCCAGAGCCCGGCGCGACGACCCCTCGGGCGACCACGCGCGCGCCGCCGCCTGCTGCAGGTCCCCGGCCTGCCGCCGCACGGCGCGCCCCTTGTCCGCCCCCTCCATGAGCTCCTTCACCACGGCTGCGATCTCGCCGCGCTCCCGCGCCCGCGGACGCAGCGCCACCCCGACGCTCCCTTCCAGGACCACGGCGTTCATCCGCTGCTCCGCGTACAGCGGCCACGCCACCATCGGCACGCCGGCCGACACGCTCTCCAGCGCCGAGTTCCAGCCGCAGTGCGACACGAACACCGCCGTCGCCGGGTGGGACAGCACGCGCACCTGAGGCGCCCAAGCCGCCACGGCCAGCCCCTTGTCCTTGGTCCTCTCCAGGAAGCCCTCGGGAAGCCATGCCAATGGGTTCTTGCCTCCACGGTCACCGTGGTCGTTGCCATCGTCCAGATTCGGCATCCTCACCACCCAAAGGAACCGATGGCCGCTCGCTTCCAGCCCTGCGGCGAGCTCTGCCGTCTGCTCCACGGTCAGCGACCCGCCGCTCCCGAAGGAGACGAACACCACAGACCCAGTCGGCTGACCATCGAGCCACTCTATGCACGCAGTCGAGCCGGTGGCATCGTCGGAGCTTGTGCTTGGCCGGACGAACGGACCCACGGGGAACACGGGCGCCAAAGCGCCTCGCTCCGCCGCCTGCTTGAACTCTTCCACGATGGCGGGCTCCATTTCGTAGAACGTGTTCACCAGGAAGCCGTCCGCGCGGAGGTACCGCCGGCCCTCCTCCACCAGGTGCCCGTAGACCGGCTCGCGGCTGCTCTGGAACGAGCGCGGCAGGTCGGTGCGACGCAGCGACACGCCCCCGGGGAGCTCGATGGTCTCGGGGAGGTCGCGGTACTCACCTTGCGGGACACCTTCGTGGAGGTCCAACGTGACGCGCATGAGCGCGATGGTGGCGAGGTTGCTGGGCACGAAGACGTACCCTGGGACGCCGAGCTCGGCGGCGAGCGGCAGCGCCGCGGAGCAGAAGAAGTCCGGCACCAGCGCGACGAGCGGAGCGCCGACGGAGCGGAGGAGGGCGCGGAGGCTCGGTACCGAACGGTGGACGAGCTGGAAGAGCACGGTCTCCATAGGAGTGCCGGCGGGCAGGTCGTCGAGCTTGACGGACGGGAGCGTGGCTGTGGCGACGCAGGCCGGGACGCCGGAGAGCGCCTCCGGGGAGGAGAGGTCGGTGAAGGTGACGAGCGTGGCCGCGAAGCCGTGGTGGTCGACGAGCCGACGCGCCAGCTCGGCCAGCGGGATGAGGTGGCCGGCTCCCGGGCTGGCGAGCAGCACGACGTGCCGCTCGCTGGACGCCGCTCCTGCGCTGGCAAGCGACTCCATCGGTCGATCGGCCGGATTCCTTCCCGGGACACCGCACGCCTGCACTATGGAAGGGTATGGATGCCCGGGCGGCCGGCCGGGCAAGGTGGGGGTGCACTTGTACAGAAGGTTCTCCTTTGTCACTGTGGCCAACCTTTTCATAGCAGTACCTACCAGACTCATCAGGACACGGGACAGGATAATAAGGCTGATTGTAATGGGTAATACTGTATCATATATTAGCATCATGCATATGATATTAATATATGATACCACAATCATAATGCATGGTATCATGTTTTATTATCATACGATGATTTATTTATTGTCATGCAAGATTCATAGTAGCATAACATTTAATATGATACGATATCATTACATGATACTTTTATTTAACCTTCTCTTTCTTCATTTAATTATATGTCACCCCATCAAAATTGCCTAGTTAACATGTATGATAATACTACCTATGATATTTTTATTACAGTGAGGCTAAAAAATTATTGTATGTTATTGCATCATTAAATTAAGTTAGCCGCCTCACCCTGAGCTTAATAATAATAACACTTTCTAGGCACCAGTGCTATGAAGAAACTTTCTGCCGGGCATCCTCGACTGGGCTCTTAAAAACAAAGCAGAGGACCCACCGCAAAGAGTTTCTGTTTCATTTTGGCTCCACCACTCCCTGAAATCATCGCCAGCGTCTAAAATGGAAACATAGCACAGGTCACATGGAACCTTCTACTTCCTGATTTTAAATTTAAAAATACAGCATTATAACTGGACCTCAGACTGATAGTCTAAAGCATCTCTACCAGACCCCTTAAAACGGAAATTCGAAAACCGTGATTTCAGTTTATGAAAAAAACACATTATAAAGGTCGGTTCGAGCTGTGATCGAACAAACCCCTTAAATTTAAACTGTAAATCGATGTTTCGTTTACATTTTTTTCCACATCTTCTCCTTTCTCTCGTCTGTGTCCATGATAAACTAAATCCTTTCCTAAAAGCCGACGGAGAGCGTATGAAACAGCTAAGTATGAAGTCATCGGCATCTAAGACGGCTCGCACGAAGCGACCGTCGACGTAGCTGGCTAGCTCCGGTCCGTGAATTCATCCACGAGCTAGCCAGCTAGCTCCTCCGTCCACGAATCCATTCAAAAGCTAGCTAGCTAGTTGGGCTCCCCGTCCTCGAATCCATTCACAAGCCAGGAGCTAGCTGCTAGAATTTTTACCTTTTTGGGCCAGCCCAAGACACAATTTCAGAAATTCCTAATAAATCCTAGAGGCCCACGCAGCTTATTTGTGCAAGGCAAGAGGTGATAAAATTTAGTCTCACGTTGTTAGTTTAGTGGGAGTTGGACCTTCTTATATGGGAGGATGTTTACGCACATGTATGAGTATGAGAACAAGAGAGACATACACACACGCTCCTCCTCGTCCTCCGCCGCCCGCCTCACCTCGGTAATGAGCCGAGCCGAACGTTTTGCTGTAGTGGATATTGAACACTGACCTCTCGCCTCCTTCTCTTGCGCCTATAAAAAAGAGGCCGGTCTTCATCTTTTCAATTTCAACTTCCATATTTTCTCTATAATTGCATGGCCTATCCTATGTTTGCTATGGTAGTCGTGGTTTGTCTATTATCTCTGCTAGTAAAATCACTTGATAAATCGCTCATTTTTCCAACACTAGCTAGCTAGCTTCCGTCGCCGATGCCGAATTCGGCCAGGACGGGCGAGGCGATGTTTGGGGTGGCGTGCGGGGACAGGCGACCGCCGTTCGAGGACGCGCAAGGCGACGTGCGGTGCATGGTGGACATGGACGGCGTGTGCGGAAGTTTTCGTGGCAGTTGGGCTCCCGCCATTGCTTTCCCTCGATATAGGGCACCGTAGAAGCGGACACGAAAACTGTGTTTTTGCAGATCGGGAGGAGCTTTCTACCGTGCCTCTCAAAACTAATTATAGGTCGGGGTCATTTACGGATTCTATTCAACCCACTTTTTTCCCTAAAACTCTAAACTCATGGTTATTTTATAGTTTCGTGAGTTATACAGTGTCTGCTAGAGATGTTCCACTTAGGCCAATACGTCCAGATATCCAATTCATATCCAGGAGAAAATGAAAATGCGTGCGTCCGGTCATGTTAGAGGGCACTACACAAAAATTTACGCATTTATCAGACTACCACCTCAAACGTGTGCGGGCATGTCCAGTCCGTTTTAAGAATAACTCCAACGCACCGACCCAACAGACGGCGTTTTTGTTTAGATTTTGTCCGTTTAAGTCAGTTCGGGGGACATGTGTGTCCGTTTTTGCAATTGGGTCGATGCCTGCGTCCAACACAGCGAAGAACCCATTTTTAGGCGGCGCGAAAAAAAGCATTTCAAAAAATATAAAACTATCAACTAAACATTTAAGCCAGCCTGAAAGGTCATCGATAGTCCACATTACATTTAAAACATAAAATTTAATAAACTAAAAATGAGGAGGCTCGCTGCCCTAGGCGTCCTCCTCTTCATTGTCGTCGGGGCCGGTGAGGTCGACGAGCATCGGCGTTGGGCCAGCCCAAGGGAACGTCGTCTCCTAGGCGGCGGTGACGTTCTCCGCCGGTGGTTGCACCAACGCTTGTTGGGCAATACGTCGCTCCTCCTCCTCCTCGGCTTCGGCCTCGCGCTCCAAGAGCTCGATCCGTCGGGCCTCTACGCCCTCCTCCTACACCCGCCACTGCCGGTAGTGCTCTAGGTAGGCCGCCTCCTGCTCCGATATCGCACCCAAACAGACGGGTGGCGCGCTGAACCACTCGCGCACCACCCCATTCCAGGTGTACATCTCTGGTCTGAGGTGGGGGGGCGCAGGGCCAGCGGGGGGCGGTGGGGCCTGCGGCAGCACGACTGCGTCGCCGGCAGCAGAGAGCGCAATGGCTTCCGTGAGCTGCTTCTCGTAGGCCTCCTCCTCCTCTTCCTTTAGGCGCGCCTCCTCCTCACTCGCATGCAGGACGACCGCCAACGCATTTTGGTACACCGCCTCCGCCTCATGGTCCTCTTCGCCCATGACAAGGGGCGGCGGTGGTCCAACCACCACGTCGCGGACACCATGCCGGCCCTGCTCCTCGTGCTCCCACGCGAACCAGGCATACCAGTCGGGGGAGTCCACAGCGTAGATGGGGTTGTGCCATTGCTCTCGCGTGAGCTCCTCCCGCTGGTGCCTCACCTCCTCCGCATGCACCCACGCCGACCGCGGCACCAGTGGCACTGGGATCCTCTTCGGATCCAAGTGCCAGTCGTGTGGAAACGTGATATTGGGCAGACGGGACACTGCGCTTCCAGTGCCACCTCGCCTGGTGCACTTACACGATGACCCGCTGGCGAGGCAGACGGGAACACGCCGACGTAAGGACAGGGACGACGGGAGACTTGCCTTTGTCTTTCGTAGAGAAGAACCCCATGGTGGTGGCTAGGGTTTGTCGCCGGTGAGAGAGCAGGAGTGGCTAGATGGGGACGGGGACGACTTCTCAAAGAGGATGAGGTCCCCCTCCACACGCTCGGATTAAAAAACGACGATCGTGGGTCGCTAACGCATGTGCCCATGGTGGGCGGTCGTTGTTAATAAAGACGACGCCGGCTTTGACCGGGCGCCACGTGTGGACGAGCGCGGACATGAGAAGGCGCACGCCACGTCCGCACCGACGCATTTCACGTGCAATTTTTGGTCGGAAATGGGTCCGTGCGGACGCGAAGCGGACGTGTTCTGGGTTTGGGTCGGCGCGTTGGGCCTTTACTTTTGTCCGCACCGACCCAAACAGACACGGGCGGACGTTTTGGGTCGCTCTGTTGGAGTTGCTCTAAATCCCTACTTTTCCGTCCGCCAGCCACACCTCTCGTATCTTTTCTCATACGTTCAATCATTTGCACGTGATTGATGGACAAGAAGAGAGATAAAGAAAAGAATTAATAAAGAAAGAGAAAATGTGATCCGTGACGGGGTCGTGTACTACGTGGCGGACTGACCGGACATGTCCGGGCGCGTCCGCGGGTGTCGTGGGTATAAGCCTGACAGTAGATGTGTAGGGTACGAATGAGATGGGCAGAGTCCTAGCTACGGCGAGGTTGTATGAGTTCAGGCCCCTCTGCGGTGGAGGTAACAGCCCTACGTCTCAGTGCTCTCGGAGCTTGTTGTCGAGTGGAATATGGAATACAATGATTTGCTAACCCCTCTACCAGTGGGGGAGGGTGGCTTATATAGAGTGCGCTGTCCTCCACAACGGTTCCGGTACAGGGGTGGAGTAGTGGCGATTGAATGTGTACGTTACAGGTAACGTACGCCCTAAATGCTAATAAATGCATCCGGAAACGTACGACCGTTTCCCTCCAGGGGGGTTACGATGTACCGAGTGGTATACAGTCGGTTGACTCGATGTCCTCCGAATGCTAGTCGCCGACTGGAGGACCGAGGGTATGTTACCGACTGGACGACAGAGATTCCTTAATTCAGTCGGAGTTGACTAAGGGTCTTGTCTTCTGCGAGGGGTAGTCCCTGGGTAGGACCTACAGGGCAGGCCTATGACCCTACCCTAGGACTATAACCCCATCATTAGTCCCCGAATGGATCGGGGTTGGAACGACGAAGCGATGTTTGAAGTTGGATCCGATTGGAACAGACTCGGCTTGGGCGTTGTTTGCCTCGGTCCATTTCGAATTTTCTGATCGACGATCCGAGTGGAAGTACTCGCGAAACAGACTGTCGGGAGCCGAGTACTTCGGCGGCATCTTCTGACGCGACCGGTCAACTGACAGCAGCGGATTTTCCGGGATCCTCAAATTTCGGTTTCCGCGCGCTCAGCGGGGATGACGCCAGCGCGCTCGAGTAGCGCCTGATGCCTCGATTCTCGCGCCTTCAACCTCTCCACTAATATCGCCGCGGTGGGTCGGGAGGGTAAGGTTTCGGGGCCACCTGCCAGCGACCCAGTCGGAACCCTATTTAAATCTCGGCGGCGAGGCTTCTCCGCTACGCTCGCCGAATCCCTTGCTCTCGCCTGCTCCGCCCTTCTCGCCACCTCCAGCGCTCCTATACTCCTCCCTTCTCCTTCCTCTCGAGGGCTCGCAGCTGCCGCCATGACCAAGGGCCAGACCAGCAAGATGGAGGCGAGGAAGAAGAAGGGGAAGGCGGCGGCGCCTGCTCAGCGGCGGCAGCGGCCGCTGCCGGCGGGATGGATCCAGGGCGACTTTCTCCCCTCCACGATGACGGAGGGGGATCTGCTGCAGCTGGTGGAGCACGGGATGATCGTGCATAAGTCCTGGAGGCTGCCGGTGGAGAACGAGGTCGAGCCGGCGCCTCGGGAGGGGGAGCACGTCCTGCTGCTCAGCCACGTCTACCGAGGTTTTTCTTTGCCCCCGCATCCTTTCTTCAAGGGCATCATGAATCATTTCGGGGCCCAACTTCACCATTTTCCTCCGAATGCCATCGCCCATCTTTCTGCCTTTATAGTTTTGTGTGAGTGTTTCATCGGCTGCCCTCCCCATTGGGGTTTGTTCAAACACATCTTTTCTGCCAGATCCCAAACCATCAAACGACTTAGCCAGTCGGATGATAAGACGCATCTCCTCCAGCTCTGCGGGGGCTTAGGTTTCCAGAAAAAGAGTCGGAGTAGTTATCCTGATCTTCAGTTAAGTGAGTCGGTCAGGAACTGTCAGTCGACGTGGTTCTATTGCTAGGATATCGCCTGTCCGAATGCGTCGACTGGGCTGCCTCCTTTCAGTTTAGATCGGCCCGCCCCGCCTAAGCAGCTCGCGCTCTCGATGGCGGAGAAGAACGACATCCAGCCCTTGGTTGAGGCACTCGTGGACGTCGTCAGGAGGGGGGGTAACCGGCATAGACTTGCTGGAGGTATTCCTTGGTCGGCGGATCCAGCCTCTGCAGGCTCGCGACCATGCCATGTGGCATTACACGGGGCCCGAAGACTCCACTTGGACCAACGTGGTGGGCGTGGCTGAGGAGAGGGTGACCTCGTGGGTGCTCCAAATCACGGGCCCCTGCGAGAATCCCAAAGGATCTCGGCGAGTGAAGCCTTACAGCGCGGATCATCCTCCACCGAATCAGGTGAGTGACACTTGTCGAGTGCTCTGAACTGTCTTAATTCTTGTCGTTTGTCTATATCTCTGTGTGATGTTTGATGTCGCCGACTGAAATTTATGCAGGCGTGGACCAACTGGTTCTCCCCCGTCTCGAATGGGAATCCGGCGGAGGAAGAGGAGGAAGGCAGCCAGGAGGGCAGCATGGAGAGCGCCGTGTACGTCTCCGACAGCGGGGAATCGGAGGAGGAGACCAGCGAGGAGGAGGAAGAAGACGAAGAGCAGGACTCGCCACCTCCGCAACCAAAGCATCGGACCAAGCGCCGACACGAGCCTGCCGTCCCCTCTGCTCCTCCCGCGTCTTTGAGTGCTCCGCCTACCGCCCCAGTGGTCCCGAGTGTTCGAATCACTAAGAGGACCAGGGATGCCGCCGCTGAGCCTGCGGGGCAGTCTTCTAAGGCGGCCAAGCCGAGTGGGCCTAAGCCTCGGAAGGCTCTGCCGCGAATGAGGGTCACTGTCCCTGTCACCTCCACGTAAGTGTATCCAGCTTTCAATTCTTTCTGATATCCGAGTGAACTTCTGTTTACTGGCCGAATGGATTTCACTCGACAGGGTCGCTACTTCTGCCACCTCTCCGGCGCGTCAGGAAGACGATCCCATGGACGCGGACAACGTCGTCTCGTCCCAGCCAGGTGCGTTGTAGGGACGTCGAGTGTTTTATACTATCGCGTCTCGAATCTTATCATAGGTCCTACTTCTTTCTTTTTCTAAGATCTCGTGTCATTCGGCCTGTCAGGGGCGATTTGCCTGGACGAGGGCGACCAGGGGAGAGCTGACCCAGCTGTGGAGCCTGTTCTTGAGGCTGCTCCTCCTGCTACCACTCTCGCTGCCGACGTGCTGCCGACTGAGGCGCTGTCACAGACTGAACCAGTGCTGGTGGATGAGGAGCCGACTGGGGCTGACCTTGGGATGCCTCAGGAACCTCCGACGATTCCAGGCTCGTCGAATGCTGAATTCAGCATCCAGCGTCTTCCGGAGGAGCAGGTGGGAGCGGCCAAGGGGGCTATGGTGCAAGCGGAGCTGATGGCTGGAGAAGCCAAGAGGGCCTACGACTCCGTTGCGGCCTTGTACCAGCGGAGCTTGGAGCTGCGGGAAGATATCCGAGTAAGTGGTCTAGTAAGTATTTACTTTTCTCCTGTAACCCACTGGGTGTTCTTGAATAGCAGCTGTCGTTTGCAATGGGTTCACTCTGAGTGAACCCAATGGGTGTAGTCCCTGGGACTTCTGTCGAGTGCTTGCACCGACAGTTGTCTTTATACATATTGTCTTTACTTTGGTTGTGTCGAATGCTTGCACCGACAATATGACCGAGTACGAGTAGTTGTTGAAGTCGGAGTGCACTTACTATAAGAGTCTCCGAGAGTAAGTTGTACTCAGGTCGGGTAGTATTGGCCTCGGAGGCGTAGGTGATAACATGCATCTCAATAGGTCGGGCCTGCTTGAGGTGCATGCCAGTGGGGTCACTCTCAGTGAACCCACTGGGTGTAGTCCCAGAGACCGCTGTCGACTGCTTGCGTCGGCAGGGGTCTGAATAACTTAGACTTTTAACTATTGAACTTTCTGATTGTCTCTTGGTGCTTGGTGGCAGAAAACTTGTGAAATGGGGACGGCCTATGAGGCTCTCAGAGCGGAGAGGAACCAGTTCGCTGGTGAGCTTGATGCGGCTATGCTCGCAATGGCCGGCATGAAGGATGCTCTGGAGGGACGAGAGAAGTCCTTGGAGGAGGCTCGTGAAGCGAACAAGGTGTTGACTGAGGAAGTGGAAAGAATGAAGAAACAGAGGACTGCTCTCACGAATCAGATGGCCGTCCTGAATAGACGATGCATAGCTCAGGAGAAGTATGTCAACGACTGGGCTGGGCAGATGATGACGCGTCTGGCTGGTAAGTCTTATGTTTTGCCGAGTGCTTGTACCGTGTGCGTGACACTCGGTGTTTATTGTATGCTTGTCCTTTTGTTGCAGATTTTTGCGTTGATGCTGAAGCTGAAGCAGCGGACGTGGAGCGGTCCATTCGCGACAACGTGCCACTCGGCGAGGACGCCAATCGGGATCTGCTCCGGGCGCATATCCGCGTAGGCAAAGTGGGTGCTTTCATCGGTCAACTGAGAGAGGTCGTCGGCCGAATTGACAAGGAACTTTGGCCAGAAGACGAGTCGCGGCAGGAGATGGATAGCCTGATGGCGCGACTGGAGGAGATTCCGAACCGAGTGCAATCGTGGAAGAAATCGGCGGCGCGTTGCGGTGCACATGTTGCTCTGTCCTTGGTCCGAGTCCATTGCAAGGAGGTGCGTGAGGAGAAGCTGAAGACACTGAAGGTCGCCAACACAAAGAAGCTTCGATTCGAAGACTTCATGGAGACGTTCCTTGAGAGTGCTACCCGCATCGCCGACGGAATCGACTTGGACACCTTTGTGGAGCCCTCCAATCCTGGCGCCGGCCCAGCTGACGCGTAAGAAAACTTTATCCTCGGTATGCCGAGTGTTTATCTGTAAGGTACTTTGGCCACTTCTGTTGGCCGTCACATTCTTAAATCGGTGCGGGTAAGCTTGATCCGCACCGAACTAGCTATCTTTGCGAGAATTTTGGAATCCGAATCAAAGCGTTTACTCTTGTTGCAAACTTGACGCGAGTTTTTGTTTGACGTGTGTTGGTGAAGCCAAAGGCAAACAGGCCCCGAGTGTGACGTTTAGTACACACTCGGAGTAAGTTAGTACTTAGGCGATTCGGGATCGCAGCTAAGTCCCCGAGTGCGATGTTTAGTGCGCACTCGGAGGAATGAATTACGTAGGTGATTCTTGATCACAGCTAAGTCCCCGAGTGCGACGTTTAGTACGCACTCGGAGGAAGTTAGTACTTAGGTGATTCAGGATCGCAACTAAGTCCCCGAGTGTGACATTTAGTACACATTCGGAGAAAGTTAATACTTAGGCGATTCAGGATCGTAGCTAAGTCCCCGAGTGTGACATTTAGTACACATTCGGAGAAAGTTAATACTTAGACGATTCAGGATCGTAGCTAAGTCTTCGAGTGCGACTATGAGATCGCACTCGGGGCGAATTGGTACGGATGTAGTTGTCAGTTGTTTTGACATCCACATGAGCCTCAATGAGGGTCTGCAACTCATGTAGGTGTCAGTTGTTTTGACATCCACATGAGCCTCAATGAGGGTCTGCAACTCATGTAGGTGTGAGTTGTTTTGACATCTACATGGGCGTCAATGAGGGTCTGCAACGCATGTAGTTGTCAGTTGTTTTGACATCCACATGGGCCTCGATGAGGTTATGCAACTCATGTAGTTGTCAGTTGTTTTGACATCCACATGGGCCTCAATGAGGGTCTGCAACTCAGGTAGTTGTCAGTTGTTTTGACATCCACATGGGCCTCAATGAGGGTCTGCAACTCATGTAGTTAGGCGATTCTGGATCGCAGCTTAGTCCCCGAGTGTGTCGTGCACACTCGGAGGAATGTATTACTTAGGTGATTCATGATCACAGCTAAGTCCCCGAGTGCGACGCTTAGTGCACACTCGGAGAAAGTTAGAACTTAGGTGATTCTTGATCACAGCTAAGTCTCCGAGTGCGACGCTTAGTGTACACTCGGAGAAAGTTAGAACTTAGGTGATTCTTGATCACAGCTAAGTCCCTGAGTGTGACGTTTAGTACACACTCGGAGAAAGTTAGAACTTAGGCGATTTAGGATCGCAGCTAAGTCCCCGAGTGCGACGTTGAGTACGCACTCGGATGAAGTTAGAACTTAGGCGATTCAGGATCGCAGCTAAGTCCCCGAGTGCGACGTTTAGTACGCACTCGGATGAAGTTAGAACTTAAGCGATTCAGGATCGCAGCTAAGTCTCCGAGTGCGGCGTTTAGTACGCACTCAGATGAAGTTAGAACTTAGGCGATTCAGGATCGCAGCTAAGTCTTCGAGTGTGACGTTTAGTACACACTCGGAGGAAGTTAGAACTTAGGCGATTCAGGATCGCAACTAAGTCTCCGAGTGTGACGTTTAGTACACACTCGGAGGAAGTTAGAACTTAGGCGATTCTGGATCGCAACTAAGTTTTTTTTTTTGTGACCGGAGTCAGAAACCGCGGAAGAATTTTGAATCTGCAAGAACTGAATCTGCTTTATATTATTTCATCAATATTTGTTCTTTACACTGCTTCAGTCGACGATCACGTGTAGAAGCGCTTGAGGAGGTCTCCGTTCCATGCACGCAGCTCGTCTGTCTCCCTATGGATGTTGTAGAGTCTGTATGCTCCGTTGTTCAGTACCTTGGAGATGATGAAAGGTCCTTCCCAGGCCGGAGCCAACTTGTGAGGTCTTTGCTGATCCACTCGGAGCACTAAGTCGCCTGCTTGGAATGTGTGACTCCTGACGTGACGCGCATGAAAGCGTCGCAGATCTTGCTGATAAATTGTTGAGCGAGTTAGTGCCATCTCGCGCTCCTCCTCTAGAAGATCCACTCCATCTTGCCTTGCTTATTCTGCTTCAGCTTCGGAGAAGAGTTCGACTCGTGGAGCATTATGAAGTAAGTCACTCGGGAGGACTGCTTCTGCTCCATAGACGAGGAAGAACGGTGATCGCCCCGTTGATCTGTTCGGAGTGGTGCGGAGACCCCAAAGCACTGAAGGTAACTCGGTGACCCATGCGCCAGCGGCGTGTCCCACCTCTCATAGGAGTCAGGGTTTCAAACCTTGAAGAATAAGCCCATTCGCCCGCTCAGCTTGTCCATTGGACTGAGGATGTGCTACGGAAGCAAAATCCACTTGGATACCTTGGCTTGCACAGAAACCTTTGAACCTGTCCGAGTCGAAGTTTGTCCCGTTGTCCGTGATTATGCTGTGAGGTACACCGAATCTGGAGATAATCTCCCTGATAAACTTGACGGCTGTTGAGGCGTCGAGTTTCTTGATGGGCTTGGCTTCGATCCATTTCGTAAACTTGTCGACTGCCACCAACAGATGTGTGTATCCCCCTTGGCCTGTCTTGAATGGTCCGATTGTATCTAATCCCCAAACTGCAAACAGCCACACAAGAGGGATTGTCTTCAACGCAGATGCTGGCTTGTGGGACTTGTTGGAGTAGAACTGACAGCCTTCACATCGGTCGACCATAGCTTTAGCCATCTCGTTTGCCTGCAGCCAGAAGAAACCGGCTCTGAACGCCTTGGCGACGATTGCTCTCGAAGAAGCGTGATGACCGCAGGTTCCCAAGTGAATATCCTCCAGAATCAGCTGCCCCTCCTCTGGGGAGATGCATCGTTGAAGAACGCCTGAGACGCTTTCCTTGTACAATTGGCCGTCGATGACAGTGAATGACTTCGACCTGCGAACTATTTGCCTGGCTTGGACTTCATCTTCTGGAAGTTCTTGCCTCAGGATATATGCAACGATCAGCACAGTCCAATCGGGAATGACAGCCAGAATCTCCATGACCAGATCAACCACAGCAGGTACATCGACTTCAGTCGGATCCGTTGTGCTCTTGGGTTGTACCGGTTCCTCTGTGAAAGGATCTTCTTTGACTGAGGGAAGGTGGAGGTGCTCGAGGCAGACGTCACTCGGGACTGGTTCCGAGTGGATCCGAGTTTTGCCAACTCATCAGCTGCTTGGTTCTTCAGTCTCGGAACATGGTGGAGCTCTAGACCTTCGAACTTCTTCTCAAGTTTCCACACTGCGTTGCAGTATGTGGTCATGGTGGGGTTCCTGACGTCCCACTCTTTCATCACTTGATTGACCACCAAATCCGAATCGCCGTAGACCATCAGGCGACGGACACCGAGTGAGCTGGCCATGCGCAATCCATAGAGGAGAGCCTCATACTCTGCCTCGTTGTTGGAGGAATCGAAGTGTATCTGAAGCACGTACTTGAGCTTGTCGCCCTTTGGTGATACGATCACAATGCCAGCGCCGGAGCCATTCAACATCTTGGACCCATCGAAGAACATTGTCCAATGAGCCCAGCAGATGTGGGTCGGTTGCTGTTGTTCTACCTATTCTGCTATAAAGTCAGCCAGAGCTTGAGACTTAATAGCTTTCATGGCCTCGAACTTGATGTCGCAGTACAACATCTCCATTGCCCACTTCGCCACTCGGCCTGACGCGTCTCGATTGTGGAGAATTTCCGACAACGGAGCATCAGAAACGACAGATACCGAGTGGTCTTGGAAATAATGGGCCACCTTCTTCGCAGTCATGTAAATCCCGTAGATAAGTTTTTGATAATGGGGATACCTCTGCTTGGAAGGAGTCAGGACTTCGGAGACGTAGTACACTGGCCGCTGAACTTTGTATGCTTTGCCTTCTTCTTCTCGTTCGACTATAAGAACAGTACTGACGACTTGATTTGTAGCCGCGATATACAGAAGAAGGGGCTCTTTACTGAGCGGAGCAGTAAGAACCGGCTGGGTGGAAAGAAGGACTTTGAGGTCGTCGAATGCGACTTGGGCTTCGTCTGTCCACTCGAAAGTATCTGATTTCTTCATGAGTCGGTACAGAGGAAGTGCTTTCTCGCCGAGTCGACTGATGAACCTACTCAAAGCCGCTAGGCAACTTGTGAGCCGTTGAACATCGTGTATTCTGACCGGCCTTTCCATTCGGACGATGGTCCCGATCTTTTCGGGGTTGACGTCGATCCCTCGTTCGGAAATGAAGAAACCGAGTAACTTTCCGCTAGGAACACCGAATGAACATTTGGCTGGGTTGAGTTTGATATCGTACCTACGAAGGTTGGCGAATGTTTCTGCCAAGTCAGTCAGCAGGTCGGAACCTTTGCGTGACTTGACTACGATATCATCCATATATGCCTCCACATTCCGACCGATCTGGTCGACGAGACATTTTTGGATCATGCGCATAAAGGTAGCTCCTGCATTCTTCAGACCGAAGGGCATAGTGATGTAGCAGAAACACCCGAATGGGGTGATGAAGGCTGTTTTTAACTCATCGGGACCATACAAACGGGTCTGATGATAGCCCGAGTAGGCATCAAGAAATGACAAACGCTCGCATCCCGCAGTCGAATCGACAATTTGATCTATGCGGGGGAGCGGAAAATGGTCTTTCGGGCAGACCTTATTGAGATGCTTGAAGTCGATGCACATTCGGAGTGACTTGTCCTTCTTGGGCACCATGACAACATTGGCGAGCCACTCGGAGTGGTGAACCTCGCGAATGAAGTTGGCAGCCAGCAGCTTGGCCACCTCTTCCCCCGATCGCCTTCCTCTTGTGTGCGGCAGACCGGCACAGGCGCTCTCGGACGGGCCGAGCGGCGGGATCCACATGCAGTCGGTGCTCAGCCAACTCCCTGGGTACACCTGCATGTCAGAGGGTTTCCATGCGAAGATGTCCCAGTTCTCACGGAGGAATTGGGTGAGCTCGGCTTCCTATTTAGGATCGAGGGTGGTGGAGATGTTCGTCGGGGCAGCAAAGTCGTCCGTCGGGTGGATGCTGACC
This sequence comes from Hordeum vulgare subsp. vulgare, assembly GCF_904849725.1. Classification (NCBI taxonomy): domain Eukaryota; kingdom Viridiplantae; phylum Streptophyta; class Magnoliopsida; order Poales; family Poaceae; genus Hordeum; species Hordeum vulgare. Next base: position 621,300,169 of record NC_058519.1, on the reverse strand, counting down.
TTCTTCATCTCTCCCGCCGACTGGAATGCGGACTCAGAAGCTGGTTTCTTTGAGCGCATCAGGTCGGCGGGGTCGACTGTCTTCTTGTACTCGTCGAGCTCGAGAACAGCCATCTACTGGTCGGCGATTCTTGATCCCTGCTGCAGACATTCTTCGGCTCGCTGACGATTGCCCGTGATGGTGATCACGCCTTTCGGGCCTGGCATCTTCATCTTCAAGTAGACGTAACACGGACGGGCCATGAAATGCGCATACGCGGGGCGGCCCAGGATTGCGTGGTAAGCGCTCTGGAAGTCTACCACTTCGAATGTCAGCTTCTCCTTGCAGAAGTTCTTGTCGGAGCCGAAAACGACGTCCAACGCGATCTGGCCGAGTGACTTGGCCTTCCGTCCAGGGACGACTCCGTGAAACTGCATGCTGCTCTCGCTGAGTTTGGACATCGGAATGCCCATCCCCTTGAGTGTGTCGGCGTACATGATGTTCAAGCCGCTGCCGCCATCCATGAGGACTTTGCGCAGTCGGACTCCTTCCACCACCGGGTCGACGACCAGAGCCTGTCTCCCCGGAGTGGGTACATATGTGGGATGATCCGACTGGTTGAAAGTAATTGCAGTCTGAGACCATTTCAGGAACTTGGGACTGGTTGGAGTGGCCATGTTAACCTCTCTGTTCACCAGCTTCAGTCGACTCTTGCTTTCGATGTCAGCAAAAATCATGAGGGTCGCATGGACTTGGGGGAATGGATCCTCCTTATCCTCCTCATCTTGTTCAGGGTCCTTCTCACTCGGTTGCCCCACGCTGAACCCCTGGATCAGGAGACGACACTGTCGAGTGGTATGCTTCGCATATATGGGGTTGCCTTCTTCGTCCATCTTCGTGTGAACCGGACAAGGCTGGTCCAGGATGGGATTATTGAATTGCTTCTTCTTGGGGGTAAACTGCGCTTTCCCTTTGCCCTTGAACTTGGCATTAGTCACGGTTGCAGCTTCTGCTTGCGGAGTGGACGGAGCTTTATGCTTCTGTTTCCAAGTGTTACTCCCGTCTCCATCACCGACTGTCTTGTGCTTGCCGCTTCGGATGCGGTCCTCTTCTTCGCCATTTGCATAGCGAGCCGCTATCTCCATCATTTTGCTCATGGAGATGTCACCCGTTCGGCCGAACTTTAGGTACAACTCTCTGTACCGCACGCCTGCCTTGAAGGCGCAGACTGCTTGATGCTCGGTGACGTTCTCCACCGTGTGGTAGAGAGTTGTCCAACGCTGGATGAAGTCACGCAGGGGCTCATTCGGCTTCTGGACGCAGTGCTGGAGCTCCACGAGGCCTGCAGGGCGCTTGCACGTCCCTTCGAAGGTCCTGACGAACACTCAGGCCAGATCCGCCCAACTGTAAATGCTCGAGGGGGCCAACTGGTTCAGCCACGCTCGCGCCGAGCCGTCGAGCATCAGAGGGAGGTGCTTCATGGCGACATGGTCGTCCCCTCCTCCGATCTGGACTGCTACTCGGTAGTCATCTAGCCATGTTTCCAGCTTGGACTCTCCTGTAAACTTACTGATTCCCGCTGCCAATCGGAAGTTGGGCGGGATGTCAGCCGAGCGGATGGCTCGACTAAAACACTCGGGACCAGACACGATGGCCCTGCTTCCACTTGGACGGTCCATATCGTGACCATCACGGTGGGCTCGACCTCTGTCGACTCTTCGCTGGGCGATACGTCCTCTTGCGTCGGGTCTTGGGTCGTAAGTGTCGCCGACTGAACGCCGATCATCATGATGTCGGGACCCATAGGGCCCACCCCGCGGAGGGGTGCGTGAGCGGCGGCGATCTTCATGAACCATGGAACGGCTGCCTCCCCTGTGGCGCTGATGGGAACCAGGGCTGTGAACCGACCGATGCGTATTCGCGTGGACGGAACTATTATAGATCCGGTTGTGCGACTGGGAGACCGCCGAATTCTGCTGCTGCGCCGTGTGCAACAGAGCTCGGATCTGCTCGATCCCCCTTCCTGCCTCTGAATCAGTCGGCTGGAGGGAATCGGCTATCTTGGCAGCCGCAACCAAGTTGAGGAGGGGCGTGCGGAACAACTCCACGTTGCTCCGCCGAGTGTGTCGACTGACAGAACGGCGAGGAGGACGGCGCGCACCGGATGCTTCACCGACCTCGCGCTCGCTTCGGCCAGCTTGATGGGGATCTTCATGGGAGTTGGCCATGTGTACTTCTGCTGCAGGCCCGCGGCCCGCGTATTCGGAAGGAAACTCAGTCGAAACTGAGCCAAAACGTTGGGAACGCGGGGCAACCACAACAGACTCCAGAACTGCCACTTGAGAAGACGCGATCTGGCGCGCCTGGGCGTGCTGCACCCAACGTTGGAGACACGGACGGCGGGACCGCTTGTTGCGGCGCATGACGGAGGTGCAGGTCGACAACGGAGCCGATTGTTGGAGAAGAAGAATGCCGCAGGCGCCAGCACGGAAGTGCGTAGCCCCACGACGGGGAAGCGCCTCAACGTCGAGAGGAGCCTCCCGAAGCCACACCGAATCATCGACGATGAAGGAGAGAGCGCCGAAGAAGATCTGGTGACCCATGCTCGAATCTCCACCAGACGACATGACGAAAGGAAGTAGTCGCAAACTCGCCAGAAGTCGCTTAGACGCCTGCCCCACGGTGGGCGCCAACTGTCGTGGGTATAAGCCTGACAGTAGATGTGTAGGGTACGAATGAGATGGGCAGAGTCCTAGCTACAGCGAGGTTGTATGAGTTCAGGCCCCTCTACGGTGGAGGTAACAGCCCTACGTCTCAGTGCTCTCGGAGCTTGTTGTCGAGTGGAATATGGAATACAATGATTTGCTAACCCCTCTACCAGTGGGGGAGGGTGGCTTATATAGAGTGCGCTGCCCTCCACAACGGTTCTGGTACAGGGGTGGAGTAGTGGCGATTGAATGTGTACGTTACAGGTAACGTACGCCCTAAATGCTAATAAATGCACCCGGAAACGTACGACCGTTTCCCTCCAGGGGGGTTACGATGTACCGAGTGGTATACAGTCGGTTGACTCGATGTCCTCCGAATGCTAGTCGCCGACTGGAGGACCGAGGGTATGTTACCGACTGGACGACGGGGATTCCTTAATTCAGTCGGAGTTGACTAAGGGTCTTGTCTTCTGCGAGGGGTAGTCCCTGGGTAGGACCTACAGGGCAGGCCTATGACCCTACCCTAGGACTATAACCCCATCAGCGAGCCCTCATATATATAGTCCTAATATTTGAGATGGATATGAGAGATTCCGGTCAGTCCAGGTGTTTGAGATGGGTTTGAGGGGTCCTCTTGGCCGCTTAATCGTGACTGGTCAATGACCGGACGACGTGTGTGGGCGTTTGCGAAGGATTTGAGGGATCCGGGTGTAGATGCTCTAATTTCAGCTATTTCAACCAGATGGCAAGGCAACCCTAACACCATCCCCATCTCCTTCATTCACTTTGATATTTATTACTTATCTTTTATCCTTATAAATTTTATTGAGACTCTAAATGCAGTGTTCTATAGGATAATAATATTTTTTGTGTGGATGACCTAAGGTTTATTAATTCGTGGAAGGTGTAGGATGAATGCATATCAACCCTGCAATAAGATGCAGTCTCTTGTATCCCCAATACACCAATTATAATAGTTCTAAATTGTATATGTGCACTGATTCAATTAAGAGATTGATAAATTAAATGGATAATACGGATGCTACAAATATTTTTTGCATTTTCTGAATAGTTAGAAGTAACATGAAAGCAAGATGAAAACAAGGAAGCAAGGTGGAAACATGAGTGGAACGTGATTTGCAATGCTTGGTAACAAAGCACATGGTCATAAGTTTCACCAGTGGCAACTCTCAACATGATAACTTCATCCAAATACATGATACAACCTTACACAATTACTTTTTCTTGGATAAATTCCAGAAGAGATAAACTTTAAGTTTGTCATCCTAATTCATAAGACAGCCCCAATGTCACCTCCGACAGGCCAAAAGCTATACTAAATAAGCACCTTTCATGAAAAAAATTGTCGAGTCTTTGTCTAATGAGTCATCTCACCGTTGCTACTAGTGTCTCCAGATATTATACTAGATATGAATCACATAATCTCATTAATTCCTTTAAGTTTAAGAATATGTTGCTACTAGTGTCTCCAGATATTATACTATATATGAATCACATAATCTCATTAATTCTTTTAAGTTTAAGAATATGACATGAACAAACATTCAATCCATAAAGGTACTTATCACAAGAGGTACATCGTGCAATTCAACTAATCATAATGCTCAAGATCAAAATCATGGTGGCAAATCATAAGATGAAGTAAGAGAGACACATAGCTACTACCACAAACCCTCAGCCCCAAGGGATCTATCCACACGTCACCATGAGGGGATGATGAAGATATCTTTTGGTGATGGTGATGAGAATGCGGAGATGTCCCGGCGGCATTCTGACGCTACCGTAGGAAAGGGGGAACCCTCCCCTTCTTCATCCTTGGTATTCTCCTATTATAACAAGAGTTTTCTCATCTTTGTTTTTTGTGGTCATGGTGACCTGAAAACGAGAGCCTCCCCTCAAATGGGACCTAACTTGGATGATGAAATCTTAGTCCAGTCACCATTTTTAACATTCCCGAAGATCCTTAACTCCAATAAATTTGAGAAGTGTACGGCTATTCAGAAACTTCCGGAGGAACCCTGCGGTATGACGAAGGTTCCAGAAGCCTCATGTAGCCTCCAAATTTTGTTGTTTTGAATTCATGTTTCTTTGTTTGACAAGCCCGCACTACAACATATGTCCTTCTCACCAATCTCAAGTACATCAACTGCTTCATCATCAAATTCTTCATCTTGTACAACTGGGATCTTATCTCCAATTTTGTACCACTTCTATTACATGTTTGGACTAGTGTCAACTATAGCTCATTGAAGGAGGGTTGCTCACATTTTGGTCTTGAACCTCGTTTTCAACGTCGATAGATGCCAATGTTGGTGTTCGTGTCGAACTTATGTTCGGTGCCTTTGAAGCAACTTTGTCCCACAAACACTTCAAATCACCGCCCTTGTTCTTCATTTTTCACACATAAAAAAATACATGTTGAAATTTATATAGTGATGGTTGCACGGTCGTACATGTACAACAAGCATGGGCACATACATATACATCATTCATAATTCAGAAATTTAGATGCATTGCATTAAATTCACCTTGTTTTCTTGCACTTCTTCACAAGTTTTGTAGCCAACCAATTCAAACCAAACTAAAATTGTCTGGATGGTAGATTAATCAAAACAAAAATAGGGAATGAAAATAATACTCTATTCTTACCTAATAGTGCACAGAAATCCAAATCAAACACTCACTGATTCGTTTGCACTCTCGCATGACGCATGGGCTTTTGGCTCAAAATTGTTTGGATGGTACAATAGATTAATCAAACAAATTTAGGGGATAAAAATAATGCTCTATTCTTACCTAATAGTGTAGAGAAATCCAGGTCAAACACTCATTGATTCGTTTGCGATGTCGCATGATGCATCGGCTTCGGCAAGGTGATCCCCTATCCCCATTATTATTCCTTTATGTGGCTGATGGTGTCGACTCTTTTCAGGAATCATGGAAAAACTAGAGCTTCTGAGTCAATTAAGATATGTAGAGGAACCCTGGTGTTTCCCACCTCCTCTTGGTGGATGACACTCTTTTATTTTTCAAACAAAATTCTGATCAAGCAATTTTTGCCAAAGGAGACATATCAAGGTATGCCCAAGAGACTGGCGAGCTCATAAACCATCAAAAATGATCTACACAATTTGAAGAGTGTTTCCCTATTGCAAGCAAGAGGTCGGACAAGTCCTTGACATGGTACAGAAGGAGTTTGAAACTAAATATCTGGGCCTACCCACACCTGACAAGAGAATTGATAGGGGAAAATTCTAAAACTTATAGGAATGACTCATGTTGCATATCTTGGTTTGTGATGACACTATCTCCCAGGACAAAAAGGAAACTTTTATTAGATTTGTTCGAGACTGGTCCGGTACTTCTGGTGGGGATCAAAACAGGTCCATCGGAAGCTACACTAGATGTTATGGGATAATGTCATTGAGACAAAGTGCAAAGGAGTCATGGGGTTCTAGGATTTTCAGCTCTTTAACCAAGTGTTGTTAGCAAGGCAAGCTTGGCGATTCATGAATTGGCCGGACTCGTTGTGTGCGCAGGTACTCGAGGAAGGGTATTACCCTAATGGTACTTTGGAAGATCCTGTGTTTTTAGGTAATGCCTTCTCGATGTCGCACCTTCCCTCAAAAAGTGGCTTCGACCCATCCACTGTGGCCTCGAGCTCTTGAAGAAGTTCTTGGTATGGTGAGTGAGCAACGGGGATCACATTCGTATTTGGAGAGACCCCTGGCTGCCCCATCAGTTTCATACAGACCGGTGTCCTGCGGGGTACTTGCCGACTTTGGCATGTGGCAGAGCTACTAGGATGATGCCGAATGGTGGAATGGTGAGTTAAAAGGAGGATTGCGCCTGGCCTTTGCACCAATATGATGCATGCAAACATATTTATTAACTATTCATCAAAGTGTGAGAAAATGAATACAATGATCAACCAAAAGCCACCTTCGCACAATAAGCTAATAGCCAACGGGTCTAGGCGTCCCACAACACGCGTCGCATGTGCATGCTTAGGATCCACCACCGCCATGTTACGTCGTCCCATCTTTAGGAGGGATCATTGCATAGATCTTGACAGTCCCATCTACCGCTCACATCACCACGACGCCACACAATGCCACCAGCCTGTGCACGTCCTCCAAACCACGTCCAATGTTGAGACTCCACTGCTCCATGCCGCTAAGACCCGCTGTGTTCAATGTGATTGATGAAACACGGCTCCACTTGTTGGACCCTCCAAAGAATGTGTGCTCCAAAACAATCCCGCGCGAGGGACAACGACATCGATTTGTCATCATCCGATCCGACAAACCCATATCTAGGGTCCCCCATCCCAGAACAGATGCCCCTGGAAGGAAGAGGGGCACGCCATCTGCAAGTGCCCACAAACCAAAGTGGTGCCCACTACCACATAGCTCTCACGACGCCTCATTCAAGAAGGACACAACACCATGAGCATTGTTGTCGCCCTAGGGTTTTAACCTGAGAGGTAGTGATGTGGGAAGTGGTAGGCTGGGCTCGAACGACGTCTCGAGGAAGAAATCTGCCGATAGAAATCGACCAAGGACTTATCCCAATCCGGATCATCACCTGCAGCTCCGGCCCATCCCGATGACCCTCTCCTAACAGTGCCTACATGTCTCACAAGACATAGTGTAGTTGCAGGAATGGAGGAAGAAGCAAATCGGTGCCATTGGCCACCGCAACACCAACCTTGGATCACCCCCCCCCCAAGAGATCGGCGCTGCCGCCACGGTCGCGGGTGGGATGCGAGTCACGCCACCATGGTCTAGATCGGGGCCGTCGTGCACCAAATCGGTTGCCCGCCCGGGCGCGGGGGGCGGGGGAGGGAAAGAGGGAGCAAGTTCATACAATGTCATTTTCTCTCTATGGACGTTGCCGCTATCATGAAGATCAAGCCACCCACACATGGTCTTGAGGATGTCCTTGCGTGGGCACTGGATCACAAGGTTGTCTTCATTGCACGGAGCGTGTGCCGGCTCGCCCTCGACAAGAGGAACCACACACAAGGCTATGCTTGGATTGTCGTTTCGGTTTCTAAGAGCAAGTACAATAGAGCTGAGTCAGCTGGCTATAAGGAATAAAGTAGTATATTTTTGCTTAGTTGGAGGAGAGAGAAGAGGAGAGAGAAGGTAAGCGGGCTCTTAGCTAAGAGCCAGCTCTAACACGTGCTCCTAGGCACTTTGTGAGAATGAAAGGTGGGCCATATAATAAATAAGTAGTACACTCTTCTAACCGACTATTGTACATGTTAGCTATAAGATGGGCTATAGGTGACATGGCATGAGCTTACAGCCGGTAACCGGCTCTACTGCTGTACTTGCTCTAATATGCGTGTAGAAGATACAGACTTCGAGGGGTCGTTTTGTTTTCAGTCCGAAATTGTTCAGCCGCCGGTAAAATACAAGCGTAAACTAACTACCTCCGTATTTCAATACGACCATCCAAGCACGGCCTAATGGTGCGCCACGAGCAGAGCACAGGATGTCACGCATGTTGTGTGGGAAACATTGCGGGGTGTTTGGTTTGCCTTGCACACACACGTGCGTTTTCTTCTCCCTATTCCTCATGTTAAAATAAACATGGTTACAAGTCTGCAAGTAGCACACACGCAGCCCGGCGCCAACCTGCTCCGGTTTTATGCCACTCATGACCATCTCCGGCATCTCAACTCGCACATTTGATGAAACAGAACTCCCACGCAGATATAGCCACACGGCAAACTACTGGATCACCACCTAACCTAGGTGCAAAGCCAAAATACATATGCAGATACACAAGTAGTAACGATTAAAGCTAACACCCGTGTCCGCCCACCGCTGCACCGGGGGGTTTGTGTCTGGTGGATGCATGGCATGGCCCCTGTCCTCCCGCGACGGGTCCATGAGCGTCGACGCCGGTTCAACGGCCGCAGCCGCCGCGAGCAGCAGCAGCAGCAGCGACCCCCGCCACATGTCGTCGGCCCGGTGCCGGCGCCGGCGCTTGATCTCTCTGCGTTATTTCGTTTGCAGGGATGCAGAAACAGAGAGCATTTTCTACGTCAGAATCGCAGAGCTGGACCAGCCTTTAAAAATATATCAAGATTTTTCTCACCGAGGAAGGGGGATTGGCGGTGGCCGGGAGCAGCTTGAGCTCCTCCGTGCACTCTGTGTCAATGGGAGAGGAGTGCCAGGCGAGTGTCGGGTGAGATTGGCATGGAGATGATTTTGGAAGGAAATTTAAAGGGATCGAGCGGAGAAGCTCAGGAGTGGGATTCAGAATTCGGTGGTCTCCAATGGCTGCGAGCCGTAACCGAGTGACGTCCCGTTCCGCCGCCCACGCTGGAACCTTTCAAGCACGCGTCGACGGACTCGTTTCTGGCGGCGGGCCAGGGATCGAGGAGATTGGCTTTGCTATCCGCATCGTGGTGCGGCTGCTCATATCCTTTGGTGCCATACGTTTATACTCCGTCCGTCCCAAAATTCTTATCTTAGATTTGTATAAATATAAATGTATCTATTCACGTTTTAGTATTTTGATACATCTATTTTTAGACAAACCTAAGACAAGAATTTTGGGACGGAGAAAGTATATGTTATAGGCTTCTAGCAAACTTTGGACAATTCCGTTCCATGCATGTGTTCTCGAAGATATGCTTGTTGAAATTAAAGAGAAGCGGCAAAATATGCAGCTACAAAACGTCAGAAGATGAGGTGCCATTCCGTACGTTTCGTTGGCTCGGGGATGGAGAGGCTACCAAGCTTCAATTTAGTCATGCAGCCACAAAACAGCAATGCTACACCTATCTAAAGGATTTTACATGATATACGTAATGACTTAAGAGATACTATTTCCATCCTGATTTATTAATTTTTTCTGTATTTTATGTCAAACTTTGGCCTTAAATTTTAATAACGAAATGTTAATATATGCCATAACAAATGATATCATTGGAAACTATGTCAAATATGAATTTAACGGTGTAATTTTTTATGACATGCATTAACATTTTGCTAGTTAGATTTATGATCAAAATTTAGCATAAAATACGAACAAGACAAATAAACCAGGAAAGGAGGGCCAGTTGTGTTACACCGCACATTCACATACCTTAAATGCAATCCTTAAATTCATACAATCCATGCACGTCGATTATCCGGTACAAATTATCCGAATTTAACCGTTTAAAACAAAGCAAATCAAATCACAGTTCAACAAACCGGACATGCCAAAATGAAACTGATTTCCAAGCGATAAGGGGTGCTTGTCGGATCACTGGCTAGACGTGTCAATCCATGCCTCGTGCTCATCCAGCTTGTCCTGCTCCACCTGGGCAGACATCTCCACCTGCATCCAGGTTACGTGCTTCACCTGCATCCGGGTTGTGTGCTCCGTCTGCATCTTGACCGCATGATGTGCGTGCTCTGCGAGAAATGTTGAAGGGCGGCGGGAGGAGGAAAAAGGGTTTGGAGGATTTGATGTAATTTACGGTAGGGCCGGGTTGTTGGATCCGATGTGGCAGGCTCCCCCGAGCGTCCCCATTTACACCTTATATTTGAGCTAGATATAAGGGGTGTTGATCAGTATAGATGTTTGAGGGCCGTTTAAAAGAGCCGTCTGCGTTGAGATTCCATGACGGGTCTGTGACCGGGGCCTGCCCTACCGTATGAGATGGATTCGGGGCACCGAGCTGTAGATGCTCTTTTGTAGACCTTTATCGTATGTGTAGCATTTTCGGCCACAAAAAGGAAGTAACATGTTTTCTTGCCTAAGGAAAAAGGAAAATGTGGTTTGTTTGTGAAGTGGCTAGAAGTCCCAAGTGTTTCTGTCCACATAATTTTTTTTGAACACAGTACAAATGCAAACGCTTATATGCATGTGTATACATACATTTCTATGAACGCACACACGTACTCTATGAGCATCTTTGAAAGACTAAGACGACATATTATCTTGAAATTTACAAAGTCACCGTAGGCGCCTCGTCATCGACGGAAACATCTTCTTTCATTAAAAATGTATCGCTTAAAATCCTGAAATAAATTTAGGAATAATGCAAGCACAAAAACTTAAACCCTCATGGACTAGAAGTACCACTGTCCATCTAACCATCCAACCATATGTTGGTTGAGAGAGATCTAACTAAGCTGACCATCATAAAGGAACAATATATATTACTACTTTTTACACATATATAAGTGGTATCAATCTGTCTAAAACTAGTATTTGTTTTTTTCCAAAAAAAGACACAAATATTATAAAGTTTCATAAAGCACCTAATAAAAGTACATCAAGAATATATCACTATTGAACGACCACTACCGCTTAAGAATGAGCCGCCGACATGTCATTGTGGTCCCCTAAATGAGCTATTTTGACCATGTCGATGCCGGCCATGAAACCTTCATGTGTGTGTCCTTAAGGACCAGGCCCCAGAACAATAATTATTGTCATTAAACCTGTGAATCCATCTAAGAGCAAATACAATAAGGTACAGTCAGCAGGCTGTAAGGATTAAAATACTATATTTTTGCTGAGTTGAATGAGAGAGAAGAGGAGAGAGAAGGGAAGCGGGCTCTTCGTGAAGAGCCAGCTCTAGCACGTGCTCCTAGGTGTTTTGTGAGAATGAAAGGCGGGCCATATATGATAAAAGTAGTACTCTTTTATAGCTAACTATTGTACAAGCTAGCTATAAGATGGGTTATAAGATGGCTTATAGCCAGCAGTTGGCTATACTATTAACCATGCTCTAAAGTGTTGCATCAATTCTTGTCACCGCCCACGGACAATGAGAAACGCTAACCTCGCCACCCCAAAGATGTCGTGGAAATCTACCTTGAAACATATGTTAAATAATGGTGGATGGAGAATTAGATTGTTCCTTGTAAGGGTCTAAGAGAGGAATTATGATTCTTTTTACTCCTAGCTCGATTGGTTTCATTATGTCTACTCCATTAGACCATCTACAGCCGGACCTCACAGATCGGCCCCTCAAACGCCCGTGGACGCGTCCGGACACGTTCGCAGACACTCACTAGTCACATCTCAAATAATTGATTCTATATTGAACATCTCACATTAGGATCCTCAAATCCAATGTCGATGATCTTCGTGCCCTCCGGCGGATAAATGGACGCGTGTCGTAGCTTCGCCCTCTCCGTCTGCTCCGTTGCGGCCTCCTCCACCTCGATCTCCGCCTCCAGCTCGTTGAAGAGGGCGTCGGCCTCTGACTGCCTCTACCGGATGAGCCAGCAGTTGGCCTCCACCTCGGCCTCTTTCAGGATGATATCCAGGATGGCCTGCTGCTCCGCCATCTCCTCCGATTGGGCGACAACAAACTCCGCCTCCGCCTGCGCCATGCTCAAGCCGGGAGCTGATACGTTCATTTACATCATGTTTTATTATTGTTATTTATAGCGTTTTTATGCATTTTGCCACTTGGTGGAGTAATTCTAATACCTTTTCTCTCATAATATGCAAGGTTTACATCAAGTGGGAGAATAACGGCAGATGGAATTCTTGACCTAAAAAAAACTATGTCAAGATACCTATTATGCACATCTCCAACTGAGCTGAAAATATACGGAGATTTATTTTATAATACATAAAAAATACTGGAATGAAGAAGTGCTGGAGGGGGCCACCAGGTGGCCATTAGACACCAGGGCGCGCCAAGCACCCCTGACGCGGCCGGATGTCTAGTCGGCCACCTGGCCCACCTCTGGTGCCCATATTCTCGTATATATTCTCCTTCAACCTAAAAAAAATAAGGAGATGACTTTCGGGACAAAGCGCCGCCATCGCAAGTGGGAACCTGGGCAGGAGCACTTTTGCCCTACGGCGGAGCGATTCCGCCAGAGGAACTTCCCTCTCGGAGGGGGAAATCGAGGTCATCATCATCACCAACAACCCTCTCATCTTGGGGAGACCATCTCCATCAACATCTTCACCGACAGCATGTCCTATCAAAACCCTAATTCATCTCTTGTACTCAATCTTGTACCGGAACCTCGGATTGGTACCTCGGGTGTGTCTAGTAGTGTTAATTACATCTTGTAGTTGATGCTTTATGGTTTATTTGATGGAATATCATATGTATATAACTTGTCACTTTTGCTTTGGACCGTAAATAACTTGCATGCATTTTGTAATAAACTTATATAAGAGGCGAAGACTATTACCTAAGCTTTACGTGAGATTGGTACTCTTACTTTGAAAAGTTACAATTGTAGATTTTGTTTTTCTATTCCAAGAAAAACTAATTCTATTAATTTTAATTTTTCATTCATTTAGTTAATTTCCTTAATGAAATTGAAATTATTAACTAAAGGCTGAGCTCCCAAGTAGTGGGAGGGGAAAGTGCCTTCTGATCGTTCCATACCTTATTTTATGGGGAAGCCTAAAGTGGTTCTATTTCATTTATTTTTTGACATGGGTTCTATTTTATTCTGTTATTGAGACAGAAACATGTTTAACATATAAACATTTTTGACTTGATTTGCAGTTGCAAGTGTAAAATAAGTTGGGAAGCGTTAAACCCTTTAGTCGAGCCGCATTGTATTTATATCAACCATGTCATGGCTTACAAGGAAGAAACACATCGAGGAGATAGTTTACTGAAACAGGGAAAAATGCTAGACAGAGGAAGAGATAGATTACAAGTATTTGATACAGTACCAATTAAGAGGTTGTTATATCATTATGTTCATGATGAATTATTATATCATTGTGAGGATGAAACATGGATTTTGTTCATCCAAATGAATCAAAAGTGATCAAAAATTGAATTAGTAGGATGACGATCCTACTAATTCAACTTTTGCTCACTTTTGATCCATCCACATGAATATAATCCACTTTCCTTCCCCCAATGATATAATAACCAATCATGATCATAATAACAAATCATCATGATAATCATGATCAATATCATCATCATATTAATATAAAAACTCTTGCATCATATCATCACCAACAACACTATAGCTAATAATCATCATAGTCATTACCACCAACATTATTTAATCATCATTTTCGTCAATGAGACATCATATAACAAGTTGGTCACTAGTCATAATCACAACTCGTCGTCATCATCATCATCAACTCTAACACATTGTAGCACATAATAACACATTGTGCTTAGGACCTACTCCTCTCTCATAGGACCTACTCTACCCTCTCTTAGGTACAATATCATAATACAAGATAGGCCCTAACTCTCCATTATGGAGAATGGAGATCATCCTGTCTCCAACTCTTGGCCTACACACAATATTGCTTACAAGTAGCTCTCTACGATTGATCATACATTTTTTTCCAGTCTTTGATTGTCATGTCTTCATCGGTTTTAGAAATCCGATATGGACAAGAGTGATGCGTAGGCTGACCTGGCTGTGCTGGCCGTCAGCTCATAACATCAACGCGACCTCTCGGAAACATCAGATAAGGCACACAATCCTTCGGGGTTTTCTGTTGAAAAATATAGTAATAACTTTGTAGTTAGCAATGTAGTTTAGTTTTAGAAGAATTTATGCAAAAGATGCACGGATGTCGTAATAGTAGAAAATCTTACCATGCAATCTCCATGGATGTTACCATAGTTTACCACATGCACTAGTGACACGTATTGACCATAATGTGGAGGAGTTTGATAATAGCTATTGTAATTCTCAAGATCATTAATAAATGCGATAAGATGAGCTTTCTCCTTATAAGTTAATTATGCTTCATCATTGTAGTAGTAGGTTCTCTCTACCATCTTCCGTACATTTTTTGAAGAATGAAAATAAGCTGTCATTGAAAATAAGTTGTCAACTATTTTTGAATAGACAATATAAATTACTTAATAAATATGGTTGAGAAACTCACATAATGGTAGAACTGGAGGCGTCTGCACATCGACCTAGATGTCGATATTACCTTCAATTTCATGTTCTGGACAAATATCAAAGGTGATAAGCATATTAGGCTCAAATGCATAAGCCTTGCATAGTCCTTACCAATTTTTGCATTTAAAATAGGAGTAGGTGTCTGCATTGTACAACTTTACGGCAAAAGTATAACCATGACCGGTCCTCAAGTGAACTCTCTTTACCTCCATAGTTTTTTAGTACCGAAACCAATCTTATCCAAGACATAAATTCTTGCATGGCAGGGGATACGCTAGTAGAATAGTAAAAAATAAAAATTATAAGTTGAAGCAAAAGAAGTCATGCTTAAATACGAAAAAAGACTTGTCGTTGTGACTTACTGTATCCACTTCGAAGTTCTCATCCAGCATGATGCTGAAGCGCCTACCACCAACTAGGTGAGGCGTGTCGCACAGGCCGCGCTCGTCTTCACAGTATTCGCACATAACGAATTCCCTTTCACCGTCACACATTTCCTTCCTAAAACTGATCAACACACAGATCACTATTACTCAATATGCAACGGGTTGACTTTAAGTTTGTCGAGTCTTTCCTTCCTAAACTCTCATCTCACGTATATGGTGGGCACTTCCTCTGATATTTCGACCGTCGGTGATGATCGCTACTCCTCCTTTCCCTAGTGCATTACAAATATCTAGCACAAGGAAAAGAAGGAGAAGCGACCCCCACGACAACAGTCGGGATTCTTCCTCTATCTAGCACACAAGGAAAAGAATGAGAAACGACCCCCACGACACCTAAAGTCAACCCGTTCAATATATCGAACAATGACATAGAAAAAATGCCCTATGTTTTGCCGGAATATCATTGAATTCCCGTTTTGGCAAATCACAAGCACTCGATATGTCCTACATTGTAGCACAAGTCATGCTAAAATTCATGAAAAAAATTCGGCATGACCTTTACTAAAACAGGACATATCGAGCGCCTGAAATTTGCCGGAACAGAAACGAATCAACATTCCGGTAAAACATAGGCCACTCGAAGGTACATTGCAAACAAGAACACCAAGACATCCTCTATATTCGGAATGCATCATCATCAACATCAATGACATGGCGACTAGCACTAGCATTTTCATCATCGACATTTACAACACATTATCATCTATATCAACAACATGGGGATTTGGCTATTCTCACCTAGAGGTCTTAGGGGGTCGGCGATGGGGACGACTGCGGGGATGAGGCCGGGGCAAATACTTGATTTCTGCATAAACAAAATATATTCTATCAACATGTATCTGAGTAGTATTAACAAATATGACATGTTCATTCTAGCAAATGAGTAAATAGTTTTAGGATGACTTGAAACTATCAACTATGTCTAAAAATAATATACTAAAACCCTAGTAATAATTCAGTTAACTAGAAACTATCAACTAAAACCTAGAAACTATCCTAAATCAAAGTGTTATATATGAACAGAGACTTATATCAACTAAAAACTATGAGCTATGTCTAAATTTTTACTAATTAGTTAATCATACTGATGGGGTCATAGTCCTAGGGTAGGGTCATAGGCTTGCCGTAGACGTCCTATCCAAGGACTACCCCACACAAAGGACATGACCCTAAGTCTGCCCCGACTGAATCAAGGTATCCCCGTCATCCAGTCGGTAACACGCCCTGAATCATCCAGTCGGTAACTAGCATTCGGAGGACACCAGGCTCACCGACTGGATATACTCGGTACGTCGTAACCTCCCCGGAGGGAAACTGTCGTACGTTTTCGGGTGCATCTATTAGCATTTAGAGCATACGTTACCTGTAACGTCCGCATTCAATCGCCACTACTCCACCCCTGAGTCAGAACCGTTGTGGAGGGCAGCGCACTCCATATAAGCCGCCCTCCCCCACTGGTAAAGGGGTTAGCAAATCTTTGTACTCCAGATCACACTCGGTAACAAGCTCCGAGAGCACTGAGACGTAGGGCTGTTACCTCCACCGCAGAGGGGCCCGAACTCATACAACCTCGCCGTAGCTAGGACTCTGCCCATCTCATTCGTACCCTACACATCTACTGTCAGGCTTATACCCACGATAGTTGGCACCCACCGTGGGGCATGCGTCTAAGCGACTTCCGGCGAGTTTGCGACTACTTCCTTTTCGTCATGTCGTCCGGTGGAGGTTCGAGCATGGGTCACCAGACCCTCTTCGGGGCTCTCTCCTTCGTCGTCGACGATTCGGCGTGGCTTCGGGAGGCACCTCTCGACGTTGAGGCGCTTCCCCGTCGCGGGGCCACACACTTCCATGCCGGTGCTCGCGGCGTTCTTCTTCTCCAACAATCGGCTCCATTGCCGGCTTGCACCTTCGTCACGCGTTGCAGCAAGCGATCTCGCAGTCCGCGTCTGCAACGTTGGGTGCAGCATGCCCGAGCGCGCCAGTTCGCGTCCTCGCAAGTGGTGGTTCTGGAGTCTGTTGTGGTCGCCCCGCGTCCCCAGTGCTCGGGCTCGGTTCCGACTGAGCTCCCTTTCGAGTCCATGGGTCGCAGACCTGCAGCAGAAGTTCACATGGCCAACACCCATGAAGATCCCCGTCAGGCTGGCCGGAACGAGCGCGAAGCCGGTGAAGCATCCAGTGCACGCCGTCCGCCTCGCCGTTCTGCCAGTCGGCACACCCAGCAGAGCAACATAGAGTTGTTCCGCACACCTCTCCTCAACTTGGCTGCGGCAGCCAAGATCGCCGACTCCCTCCAGCTGACTGATTCAGAGGCAGGAAGAGGAATCGAGCAGATCCGTGCTCTGTTGCACACGCCGCAGCAACAGAATTCGGCAGTCTCCCAGTCACACAATCGGATGCACAATAGTTCCGCCCATGCAAACACGCATCGGTCGGTTCACAGCCCCGGCTCCTATCATCCCCATAGGGGAGGC
Organism: Hordeum vulgare subsp. vulgare; assembly: GCF_904849725.1. Classification (NCBI taxonomy): domain Eukaryota; kingdom Viridiplantae; phylum Streptophyta; class Magnoliopsida; order Poales; family Poaceae; genus Hordeum; species Hordeum vulgare. Next base: position 621,282,656 of record NC_058519.1, on the reverse strand, counting down.
AGTCGTTCCATGATCCATGAAGATCGCCGCCGTTCACGCACCCCTCCGCGGGGTGGACCTTATGGGTCCCGACATCATGATGATCGGCGTTCAGTCGGCGAGACTTACGACCCAAGACCCGACGCAAGAGGGCGAATCGCCCAGCGAAGAGTCGACAGGGGTCGAGCCCACCGTGATGGCCACGATCTGGATCGTCCAAGTGGCAGCAGGACCATCGTGTCCGTCCCCGAGTGTTTTAGTCGAGCCATCCGCTCGGCTGACATCCCGCCCAACTTTAGATTGGCTGCGGGAATCGATAAATTTACAGGGGAGTCCAAGCCCGAAACATGGCTAGACGATTACCGAGTGGCAGTCCAGATCGGAGGAGGGGACGACTATGTCGCTATGAAGCACCTCCCTCTGATGCTCGACGGCTCGGCGCGAGCTTGGCTGAACCAGTTAGCCCCCTCAAGCATTTACAGTTGGGCAGATCTTGCCCGAGTGTTCATCAGGACCTTCGAAGGGACGTGCAAACGCCCTGCAGGCCTTGTGGAGCTCCAACACTGTGTCCAGAAGCCGAATGAGCCTTTGCGCGACTTCATCCAGCGATGGACAACTCTTTACCACACGGTGGAGAGCGTCACCGAGCATCAAGCAGTCTGCGCCTTCAAGGCAGGCGTACGGTACAGAGAGTTGTACCTAAAGTTCGGCCGGACAGGCGACATCTCCATGAGCAAGATGATGGAGATAGCTACTCGTTATGCAAATGGCGAGGAAGAAGACCGCATCCGGAGCGGCAAACACAAGACAGTCGGCGATACTGACGGAAGCAGAAACAGAAGGTTCCACCCACACCGCAGGCAGAAGTTGCAGCTGTGACCACCGCCAAGTTCAAGGGCAAGGGGAAGGCGCAGTCTGCCCCCAAGAAGAAGCAGAAACCCAAGTCACTCGGCCAGATCGCGCTGGACGTCACTTTCGGATCTGACAAAAACTTTCGCAAGGAGAAGCTCACATTCGAGGTGGTGGATTTCCAGAGCGCTTACCATGCGATTCTGGGCCGCCCGGCGTACGTGAGTTTCATGGCACGCCCGTGCTATGTGTACTTGAAGCTGAAGATGCCAGGCCCAAAGGGCGTTACCACCATCACCGGCAACCGCCAGCGAGCAGAGGAGTGTCTGCAAGAGGGATCAAGAATCGCCGACCATCAGATGGCGGTGCTCGAGCTCGATGAATACAAGAAGACAGTCGACCCTGCCGACTTGATGCGCTCGAAGAAACCAGCTTCCGAGTCCGCGTTCCAGTCGGCGGGAGAGACGAAGAAAATCAGCATCCATCCGACGGACGAGTCTGCCGCCCCGACGAACATCTCCACCACCCTCGATCCTAAATAGGAAGCCGAGCTCACCCAATTCCTCCGTGAGAACTGGGACATCTTCGCATGGAAGCCTTCTGACATGCCGGGTGTTCCAGGGAGTTGGCTGAGCACCGACTGCACGTGGATCCCATCGCTCGACCTGTCCGAGAGCGCCTGCGTCGGTCCGCCACGCACAAGAGGAAGGCAATCGGAGAAGAGGTGGCCAAGCTGCTGGCTGCCAACTTCATTCGCGAGGTTCACCACTCCGAGTGGCTCGCCAATGTCGTCATGGTGCTCAAGAAGGACAAGTCACTCCGAATGTGCATTGACTTCAAGCATCTCAATAAGGTCTGCCCAAAAGACCATTTTCCGCTCCCCCGCATAGATCAAATTGTCGATTCGACTGCGGGATGCGAGCGTTTTTCATTCCTTGATGCCTACTCGGGTTATCATCAGATTCGTCTGTATGGTCCCGATGAGTTGAAAACAGCCTTCATCACCCCGTTTGGGTGCTTCTGCTACATCACCATGCCTTTCGGTTTGAAGAATGCAGGGGCTACCTTTATGCGCATGATCCAAAAATGCCTCCTCGACCAGATCGGTCGCAATGTGGAGGCATATATGGATGATATCGTAGTCAAGTCACGCAAAGGTTCCGACCTGCTGACTGACTTGGCAGAAACATTCGCCAACCTTCGTAGGTACGATATCAAGTTAAACCCAGCCAAATGTTCATTCGGCGTTCCCAGCGGAAAGTTACTCGGTTTCTTCGTTTCCGGACGAGGGATCGATGTTAACCCCGAAAAGATCGGGACCATCGTCCGAATGGATAGGCCGGTCAGAATACACGATGTTCAATGGCTCACAGGTTGCCTGGCGGCTTTGAGCAGGTTTATCAGTCGACTCGGCGAAAAAGCATTTCCTCTGTACCGACTCATGAAGAAGTCAGATACCTTCGAGTGGACAGACGAAGCCCAAATCGCATTCGACGACCTCAAAGTCCTACTTTCCACCCAGCCAGTTCTTATTGCTCCGCTCAGTAAAGAGCCCCTTCTTCTATATATCGCGGCCACAAATCAAGTGGTTAGTACTGTTCTTACAGTCGAGCGAGAGGAGGAAGGCAAAGCTTACAAAGTTCAGCGGCCAGTGTACCACGTCTCCGAGGTCCTGACCCCTTCCAAGCAGAGGTATCCCCATTATCAGAAGCTTATCTATGGGATCTATTTGACTGCGAAGAAGGTTGCCCATTATTTCCAAGACCACTCGGTAGCTGTCGTTTCTGATTCTCCTTTATCGAAAATTCTCCACAATCGAGACGCGTCAGGCCGAGTGGCGAAGTGGGCGATGGAGATGCTGTACTGTGACATCAAGTTCGAGGCCAAGAAAGCTATTAAGTCTCAAGCCCTGGCTGACTTTATAACGGAATGGGTAGAACAACAGCAACCGACTCACATCTACTCGGCTCATTGGACAATGTTCTTCGATGGGTCTAAGATGTTGAATGGATCCGGCGCTGGTGTTGTGATAGTATCACCAAAGGGTGACAAGCTCAAGTATGTGCTTCAGATACATTTCGATTCCTCTAACAATGAGGCAGAGTATGAAGCTCTTCTCTACGGATTGCGCATGGCCATCTCACTCGGCGTCCGTCGCCTGATGGTCTACGGCGATTCGGACTTGGTGGTCAACCAAGTGATGAAAGAGTGGGACGTAAGGAACCCCACCATGACAACATACTGCACTACAGTCGGGAAGCTGGAGAAGAAGTTTGAAGGTCTAGAACTTCATCATGTTCCAAGACTGAAGAACCAAGCAGCTGACGAGTTGGCGAAACTCGGATCCACTCGGAGACCAGTCCCGAGTGATGTCTGCCTCGAGCACCTCCATCTTCCTTCAGTCAAAGAAGATCCCTTCACAGAAGAACCAGTACAACCCAAGAGCGCAACAGATCCGACTAAAGTCGATGTGCCTGCTGTGGTTGATCTGGTCACAGAGATTCTGGTTGTCATTCCCGATTGGACTGTGCCGATCATGGCGTATATCCTGAGACAAGAACTTCCAGAAGATGAAGTCCAAGCTCGGCAAATAGTTCGCAGATCGAAGGCATTCACTGTCATTGATGGTCAATTGTACAAGGAGAGTGTTTCAGGCGTCCTCCAACGTTGCATTTCCCCATAGGAAAGACAGTTGATCCTAGAGGATATTCACTCGGGAACCTGCGGCCATCACGCTTCTTCGAGAGAAATCGTTGCCAAGGCGTTCAGAGCTGGGTTCTTCTGGCTGCAGGCCAACGAGATGGCCAAAGCTATGGTCGACCGATGTGAAGGCTGTCAGTTCTACTCCAATAAGTCCCACAAGACAACATCTGCACTAAAGACAATCCCACTTGTGTGGCCCTTTGTAGTTTGGGGATTAGACACAGTCGGACCATTCAAGACAGGCCAAGGAGGCTATACGCATCTGTTGGTGGCAGTCGACAAGTTTACAAAATGGATAGAAGCCAAGCCCATCAAGAAACTCGACGCCTCCACAACCGTTAAGTTTGTCAGGGACATCATCTCCAGATTCGGAGTGCCTCACAGCATAATCATGGACAACGGGACAAACTTCGACTCGGACAGATTCAAAGGTTTCTGTAGGAGTCAGGGTATCCGAGTGGATTTTGCTTCAGTGGCACATCCGCAATCCAATGGACAAGCTGAGCGTGCGAATGGACTTATCCTTCAAGGTTTGAAGCCCCGACTCTTGCGCGAAGTAAGACATGCTGCTGGTGCATGGGTCACCGAGTTACCCTCAGTGCTTTGGGGCCTCCGTACCACTCCGAACAGATCAACGGGGCGATCACCGTTCTTCCTCGTTTATGGAGCAGAAGCGGTCCTTCTGAGTGACCTGCTTCACAATGCCCCCCGAGTCGAACTCTTCTCTGAAGACGAAGCGTAACAAGCAAGGCAAGACGGAGTCGATCTTCTGGAGGAGGAACGTGAGATGGCACTCACTCGTTCGGCAATTTACCAGCAAGATCTGCGGCGCTTTCACGCACGCCACCTTAGGAGTCGCACGTTCCAAGCTGGCGATTTGGTGCTCCGAGTGGATCAGCAAAGACCACACAAGTTGGCTTCGGCCTGGGAAGGGCCTTTCATCGTTTCCACGGTGCTGAACAACGGAGCATACTGACTCTACAATATTCAGAGGGAGACAGACGAGCCACGCGCATGGAACGGAGATCTCCTCAAGCGTTTTTATACGTGATCGTCGACTGAAGTAGTGTAACGAACAAGTTTGAAGAAATAATATATTCAGCAGATTCAGTTTTGTGTAGGTTCAGAGTTCTCACACACACAAAAAAAAAACTTAGCTGCGATCCTGAATCGCCTAAGTAGTAACTTCCTCCGAGTGTGCACTATACGTCACACTCGGGGACTTAGCTGCGATCCCGAATCGCCTAAGTATTAACTTCCTCCGAGTGTGCACTATACGTCACACTCGGGGACTTAGCTGCGATCCTGAATCGCCTAAGTATTAACTTCCTCCGAGTGTGCACTATACGTCACACTCGGGGACTTAGCTGCGATCCTGAATCGCCTAAGTAGTAACCTCCTCCGAGTGTGCACTATACGTCACACTCGGAGACTTAGCTGCGATCCTGAATCGCCTAAGTATTAACTTCCTCCGAGTGTGCACTATACGTCACACTCGGGGACTTAGCTGCGATCCTGAATCGCTTAAGTAGTAACCTCCTCCGAGTGTGCACTATACGTCACACTCGGGGACTTAGCTGCGATCCTGAATCGCCTAAGTATTAACTTCCTCCGAGTGTGCACTATACGTCACACTCGGGGACTTAGCTGCGATCCTGAATCGCCTAAGTAGTAACCTCCTCCGAGTGTGCACTATACGTCACACTCGGGGACTTAGCTGCGATCCTGATTCGCCTAAGTAGTAACCTCCTCCGAGTGTGCACTATACGTCACACTCGGGGACTTAGCTGCGATCCTAAATCGCCTAAGTATTAACTTCCTCCGAGTGTGCACTAAGTGTTGCACTCGACACAGCATTCAAACAATAGAATAAATGTTTTCATTCCGACAACATAAGTTCAAAAATGATAGCTGACTCGGTGCGGATCAAGCTTACCCGCACCGATTTAAAAGTACGACCGCCAACAGAAGTGGCCAGAGTATATTACAGGTAAACACTCGGCATACCGAGGATACAGTTCGATCACGCGTCAGCTGGGCCGGCATCAGGACTGGAGGGCTCCACAAAAGTGTCCAAGTCGATTCCATCTGCGATGCGGGTAGCAGTCTCAAGGAACGTCTCCATGAAGTCTTCGAATTGAAGCTTCTTCGTGTTGGCGACCTTCAATGCTTTCAGCTTATCTTCCCGCACCTCCTTGCAATGGACTCGGACCAAGGACAGTGCAACGTCAGCACCGCAACGCGCTGCCGATTTCTTCCAGGATTGCACTCGGGCCGGAATCTCATCCAGTCGTGCCAACAGACTCCCCATCTCCTGCCGCGACTCGTCTTCCGGCCAAAGCTCCTTCTCAATGCGCCCGAAGACTTCTCTCAATCGGCTGATGAAAGGACCCACTTTGCCTACGCGGATATGCGCCCGGAGCAGATCCCGGTTGGCGTCCTCGCTGAGCGGCACATTGTCCTTCATGGACCGCTCCACAGCCGCTGCTTCAGCTTCGGCATCAGTACAAAAATCTGCACCAAACGAGCAAATAGACAGTACAAACCGAGTGTTCGTCACACGGTACAACCACTCGACAAAGCATAAGACTTACCTGCCAGACGAGACATCATCTGCACAGCCCAGTCATTGACATACTTCTCCTGAGCTGTCCATCGTTTGTTCCGAACAGCCATTTGATTGTGCAGTTCGGTCCTGTGTTTCTTCAGCCTTTCCACCTCCGCCACCAACACCCTGTTTGCCTCCAGCGCCTCCTCCAATGACTTCTCTCGTACTTCCAGTGCACTCTTCATGCCGGCCATGGCGAGCATTGCAGCTTCCAGTTCACCAGCGTACTGGTTCCTCTCCGCTCTCAAGGCTTCATAAGCAGTTCCCATTTCACAAGTTTTCTGCATCAAGAAGCAAAGGGTAATCAGCAAGTTTATAAGTTTACAGGCTAAGTTCTTAAGACCCCTACCGACGCAAGCAGTCGACAGCGGTCTCGGGGACTACACCCAGTGGGTTCACTGAGAGTGACCCCACTGGCATGCACCTCACGCAGGCCCGCCCTGCTGAGATGCATGTTTTCCTACGCCTCAAAGGATAATTCTACTCCACCTACGTGCAACTTACTCTCGGCGACTCTTAACGCAAGAGCGCTCCAACTGCAATAAGTACTCGCACTCGGAAATATTGTCTACGGGCACAACCAAAATAAAGACCAAATATATAAAGACAACTGTCGGTGCAAGCACTCGACAGAAGTCTCGGGGACTACACCCACTGGGTTCACTCGGAGTGAACCCATTGCAACAACAATACCACCCAGTGGGTTACAGAAGAAAAGTAAGTACTTACTAGGCTACTTACTCGGATGTCATCGCGCAGCTCCAAGCTCTGCCAATACAAGGCCGCAACGGAGTCATAAGCCCTCTTGGCCTCTCCGGCCATCAGCTCCACCTGGATCATGGCCCCCTTGGCTGCCCCCACCTGCTCCTCCGGGACACGCCGAATGCTGAATTCAGCATTCGACGAACCGGGACTCGTGGAAAGTTCATGGGGCATCCCAAGGTTCGCCCCAGTAAGTTCTTCACCCACCGGCACTGGTTCGATCGGTGGAGGCACTTCAGTCGGGGGAGGCATTTCGGTCGGGGGAGCGTTGGCGGCGGGGACGGCAGCAGGAAGAGCGGCCTCAAGGACAGGCTCCAGGACAGACTCTTGGGCAGGCTCCACGACGGGGTCAGCTCTTCCCTGGTCACCCTCATTCAGGCCGATCGCCCCTGACAAGCCAAATAACATAACGCCTCAGAAAAAGAAAAGGATGACGCAGTCTGCAGAAATAAAATACCCGACTCTCCCACATCATACCTGGTTGAGACGAAACGACGTCGTCCGTGTCCATGGGGTCGTCCCCATGGCGGGCCGGCGAGGTCGCAGAAGTGGCAACCCTGTCGAGTGAAGTCCATTCGACTTGTAAAACAGGAGTTCACTCGGTCGATAGAAAGAGCCGAAATCTAGGTTCACTTACGTAGAGGTGACGGGGACGGCCATCCTCATCCGCGGCGGAGCCTTCTTAGGTTTGGGCCCACTCGGCTTGGGCGCCCTGGAGGTCTGACCCGCAAGTTCAGTGGCTGCGTCCCTGGCCCTCTCGGTGCCTCTAACACTCGGTACCGCCGGAGCGGCAGGCGGAGCACTCGACGACGTAGGAGGGGCTGGAGGGGCGGCAGGCTCATGCCGACGCTTACTCCGATGCTCTGGCCGCGGAGGTGGCGAACCCGACTCTTCGTCCTCTTCCTCTTCCTCGCTATTTTCCTCCTCCGACTCCCCGCTTTCGGAGACGTATTCGGCGCTCTCCACGCTCCCCTCCTGGCTGCCTTCTTCCTCCTCCTCCTCCGGATTCCCGTTCGAGACGGGGGAAGACCAGTTGGTCCACTCCTGCATGAGGTTCGGTCGGAAACATTAAGCATCACACGGAGATATAAATAAACGACTGAAATCAAGACAGTTCAATGCACTCGGCTAATGCTGCTCACCTGATTCGGTGGAGGGTTGTCCGCGTTGTAAGGCGCCACTCGGCGGGATCCTTTGGGGTTCTCACAGGGACCCGTGATTTGAAGCACCCATGAGGTCACCTTCTCCTCGAGAATGCCCTCCACGTTGGTCCGAGTGGAATCCTCGGGCCCCGAGTAGTGCCACATAGCGTGGTGGCGGGCCTGCAGAGGCTGGACTCGCCGACCGATGAAGACTTCCAGCAGGTCAATACCGGTGACCCCCCTCCTGACAACATCCACGAGTGCCTCGACCAAAGGCTGGATGTCGTCCCTCTCGGTTTTCGAGAGGGCGAGTTGCTTGGGTGGAGCAGGGCGATCTAGACTAAATGGAGGCAGCCCAGTCGACGCGTTCGGACAGGCTATGTCCTGGCAGTAGAACCACGTCGACTGCCAGTTCCTAACCGACTCGTTCAACTGGAGAGCAGGGTAGCTACTCCGACTCTTTTTCTGAAACCCTAAACCCCCGCAGAGCTGGAGGAGATGCGTCTTGTCATCCGACTGACTAAGACGTTTGATGGTTTGAGAGCGGGCGGAGAAGATATGCTTGAATAAACCCCAATGGGGGAGGCAACCGATAAAGCATTCGCACAAAACAATGAAGGCAGAAAGGTGGGCAATGGCATTCGGAGGGAAGTGATGGAGTTGAGCACCAAAATGATTCATGATGCCTTTGAAGAAGGGATGCGGGGGGAGAGAAAAACCTCTGTGAACATGGCTGAGGAGCAAGATGCGCTCCCCCTCCCGTGGTGCCGGCTTGACCTCGTCGTCCGCCGGCAGCCTCCAGGATTTATGCACGAGCTGGCCGTGCTCTACCAGCTCCAGCAGGTCCCCCTCCGTCACCGTGGAGGGGAGAAAGTCTCCCTGGATCCACCCCGCCGGCAACGACCACTGCCGCCGCTGAGCAGCCGCCGCCTTGTTCTTCTTCTTCCTTGCCTCCATCTTGCTGGTCTGACCTTTGGTCATGGAGGCGACGGCGAGCTCTCGAGAAAGAGGGGAAGGGAAGGGTGTACAGGCGCAGGAGGTGGCGAGGAAGACGGAGCAAGCAAGAGCAAAGGATTCGGCGATTGTAACCGAAAGGTCTCGTCGCCCAGAGTTAAATAGAACACCGATTGGGTCGCTGGCGAGCGGGCCCGAAATCTTATCCACCCAACCAACCGCAACGATATCGGTGGAGGAGTTAAAGGCGCGAGGATCGAGGAGTCAGACGCTACTCGAGCGCGCTGACGTCGCCCCCGCTGAGCGCGCGGAACCCGAAATTTGAGATCCCGGAAAATCCGCTGCTGTCAGTTGACCGGTCGCGTCAAAAGATGCCGTGGAAGCACTCGGTTCCCGACTGTCTGTTTCGCAAGCATTTCCACTCGGAGCGTTGGTCGAGAGACATAAAATGGATAGAGGCAAGCAACACCCTAGCCGAACCTAGTTCAGTTGGATCTGAACCTCAAGCACCGCTTCTACGTTTCAACCCCAATCCATTCGGGACTAATGATGGGGTCATAGTCCTAGGGTAGGGTCATAGGCCTGCCGTAGACGTCCTATCCAAGGACTACCCCACACAAAGGACAGGACCCTAAGTCTGCCCCGACTGAATCAAGGTATCCCCGTCATCCAGTCGGTAACAGGCCCTGAATCATCCAGTCGGTAACTAGCATTCGGAGGACACCAGGCTCACCGACTGGATACACTCGGTACGTCGTAACCTCCCCGGACGGAAACTGCCGTACGTTTCCGGGTGCATCTATTAGCATTTAGAGCATACGTTACCTGTAACATCCGCATTCAATCGCCACTACTCCACCCCTGAGTCAGAACCGTTGTGGAGGGCAGCGCACTCCATATAAGGCGCCCTCCCCCACTGGTAAAGGGGTTAGCAAATCTTTGTACTCCAGATCACACTCGGTAACAAGCTCCGAGAGCACTAAGACGTAGGGCTATTACCTCCACCGCAGAGGGGCCCGAACTCATACAACCTCGCCGTAGCTAGGACTCTGCCCATCTCATTCGTACCCTACACATCTACTGTCAGGCTTATACCCACGACACATACTAAATCAAAATTGTTATATATCAACTACAGACTATTAAGTAAATCAAAATGTTGCATATCAACAAGAAAATATCAACTAGCCTACTAAATCAAAATGTAGAAGGGAGGAGGGGTTGTGGATGGAGGAGGGAGGAGGGAGAAGGAGGGGCGACTGAAGGAGGGAGGAGGAAGGAGGACAGAGGAGGAAGGCGGAGCGAGGAGGGGCCGGCCGGCGGCGAATGAAGGAGTGGAGGGAGGACGGAGGAGGTGTGGCAGGGAGGAGGGAGAAGGAGGGGCGACTAAAGGAGGGAGGAGGAAGGAGGACGGAGGAGAAAGGCAGAGCGAGGAGCGGCCGACCGGCGGCGAATGAAGGAGTGGAGGGAGGACGGAGGAGGGAGGAGGGGGAGGATTATCGAGTCCAGGGAGGAGGGGGAGGTGACGACGGCAGACGAAGGAGGGGTAGGCGACGACGGTGGCGAGCGGCGGGGGGTAGAGAGGGAGCGATAGTGTGAGCCGGGAGTGAGGGGCCGGGAGTGAGGGGCCGGGAGTGAGGAAGAGAGAGGGAGCGCATGGGGTGGATAAGATGGGCATAGCAGCAGCGTGGGTTGGTGCCAAGTGCTACAGCTAAGTAGAATAGCAGCAACGCTGGTTTAGGAAGGACGCTACTACTATACCTAGCCTGTCGGGAATGGTGAAGCAATTATAGTAGTAGTGCATTTTATAACAGCCACGCTATTGATATGAGTTTATTAGTAGCACTGTTTTTGTACACGCGCTACTGCTAAGTAGCAGCATCGCCTCCTTTTAAAAAGCGCTACTGGTAAGCTTCTGTGTATAAGGTTTTCCCTACTAGTGTCAGAACACCTTGGAATTGGTGCTGTTGTGCATACCAGAGAACGCGGGCGAAGTTTGCGATCTGCTCCTCCACTCCATCCTTGATGATAGTGAGCGTCTCCTGTGGGGTATGGCTCTCTGATTCAAGATGGTGACCCATCACCCTTGATTTGAGGGAGTACGGTGGCCTTCCACATGAGGTAGTTGTTCCACGTAAGCTTCTCCTGAGGTGGGGATCCAATGGACATGGGGTAGGATGTACTGGAGAAGGATGGGGCGAAGGTGGATGATGATGACAGGGACGTGGAGAGAACACTCAAGGAGCTGGTTTAGGTGGCAGCGGTGGTCATGGCGAAAGATGCGTAGGAGCTATGCTAGATGCGATCTTTTCTCAGTTTTTCTGGGAAGTCGCTTGAGCTAGAAGCGATTATCTCGATCTAGCAAGAAGTTGCTCTATTTACTAGGTAAAATAAATTGGGAAACGTTAAACCCTTTACTCGGCCGCATTTCATTTATATCAACCATGCCGTGGCTTACAAGGAAGAAACCAATCGAGGAGATCGTTTACAAAACGAGGGAAAATGCTAGACGGAAGAAAAGATAGATTACAAGTATTTGAAAGGAGAATCATATCCCTATACAATTATTCTAACAACCATGATCGTGACATTACTGTAGCGCCGAACCTATCATGAACCCGAACCGAACCGATATAACCGAATTGTCTGTTAGTTTGGTATTCAGTCTTCGGTTTTCATTTTCTTCTATTCGATCTTTTGGGTTCGGTATCGGTTTCCACTCCTCAAACCCGACTACCCACACTAACTGATATTTAACAAAATCATGTTGTTATTACTCTGCCATGTTACCCATATTAATCCGAATTACAAATTACAGTATCTGAAACTGCAAAGTTATGTGCTCTAAATATTTTGATTTTCTTAGTGCCCGAATTATTTGAAAGGAAATTTCGGGAAATTTGGTTCGGTTTTCTTGGTGCCCGGATTATTTGAACGGAAATTTCAGGTAATTTGGTTCGGTTATTTTGTTTACGGAAGAAAATTCAGCTCCCACTTTAGTATCCGAATTACCAATAAGTCGAACTACCCGAATTGAGAAAAACCTCCGAATTACCAATAAACCAAACTAACCAAATCAAGAGGGAGACAACAATACACGATACTTCCAGTTGATTGCTAATGGTAGGCATAGGAAGAAGTGTATTTTTAGTCTCCAACAAGAAGATGGTAGGATTGAAGGTCAGGCAGAGCTTAAACGTTATATCACCAAATATTATAAATCTCTGTTCGGGCCACCACATGATGGGAACTTCACCCTTAACGAGACCCAAACAGATGATATTCCACAAGTCACGATAGAAGAGAACGACATACTCACATCACCATTCTCAGAAGAGGAGGTGAGATATGTTGTGTTCCAAATGAAACATAACAAAGCTCCAGGACCTGATGGTTTCCCCGCAGCATTCTATCAGAATTTATGAGATATCATCAAGACTGACCGTTTGGAATTGTTCAATTGTCTTCACGCCAACCGACTTGACCTATTCAAACTTAATTTTGGTGAGATTGTTTTGTTGCCGAATATTAAGGAGGCAGAATGGATCCAACAATTTAGACCCATATGCGTCCTTAATGTCAGCTTCAAGATTTTCACCAAAGTGACTACAAATAGGTTAAACTCGGTAGCTGACCATGTTGTTCGGCCATCTCAAACGGCTTTCATGCAAGGTAGGAATATACTCGATGGTGTGGTAATCCTGCATGAGACTGTCCACGAGATGCACCGGAAAAACATGAGGGAGTAGTATTCAAAATAGACTTTGAAAAAGCCTATGACAAAGTGAAATGGTCTTTCCTCGAACAGGCCCTAAGGATGAAATGTTTCTCCAATAAATGGCGCCAGTGGGTCCATAATTTGGTAACCGGAGGTAGTGTGGCCACCAAGGTCAATGATGATGTAGGCCATTACTTCCAAACAAAAAAAAGGACTACGACAGGGTGACCCCATGTCCCCAATGTTATTTAACATTGTTGCTGACATGTTTGCTATTCTGATTGAGCGCGCTAAGCAGGATGGCCAAATTGCAGGAGTAGTGTCACACCTTGTGGATGGTGGTCTCTCTATTCTTCAATACGCCGATGACACAATTCTCTTTATGGAACATGACTTGGACAAGACTTTTTTTCGAGAAAACGCAGAGATGTGCGTTTCTTTGTATTGAAAAGAGGGAATGTCAGTCTCAGAGGAGACGGTTACATTAGATTACAAGTAGTTCACTGGACATCCCAGGATGGGGGCAAGACTACCCTAAGCCCCTTGTCCCCGGCTCTAGCCCAACACCTCATCTCATCTTTGATCCCATCCGAGAGCTCGGAGAGTGACGGAGTGGCATGATCAAATACACACGCATTCCTATGTTTCCAGATCATCCATGGAACTAGCAGCGTGGTTGACCTCAGCGCCTTGCGGAGCGATGGTGGTGTTGCATCTCTCGCCCTAATCCACCAGTCCTGAATGGAGATATCCTGCTCCGGCATGGGGGCTGGTAAGCGCAACCAGGAAAGAGCCTCGTGCCAGGCTTTCCGCGCGAAGGGACAGGCCAGTAGCAGGTGGTGAATGGTATGTGGCTCTTGGTCACAAAGCAGGCAGCGGGCGTGATGTGGGAGGCCGCGACGAGCAAGTCTGTCCGCGGCCCAGCATCGGTCCAGGTTCGCAAGCCAGTGGAAGAACTTGACCTTCGGCGGAGCCCATCCCTTCCAGATTAACTGCCAGGAATGGCAAGTGAGGGATCCGTGGAAGGTTGCCTGATAGCAGGATCACGCCGAGTATTCTCCATTAGCAGTCCATTTCCAGACAAGCTTGTCTGGCTCAACGGACAAGGGGGTGTGCGTGACACGCTACCATGTCGTCAGGTATTGACCAATCTCTTGCAGCCCCACGACGCTGCGGATGTCTCGAGCCCAGGCATTGCCGGCGAGGCCTTCCGCCACCGTCCGCGCCCTTCTCCTGTTCTTGGGGATGCATAGGTACAGCTGGGGTGCTAGCTCGCGAATCAACTGCCCATGTAGCCAGCGGTCTTCCCAGAACAACGTCGTGTGGCCATCACCTAGCACCATGAAGGTGGAGGCGTAGAAGAGGCCGAGCTCCTCACGAGAGAATTGCAGGTCCAGGCCTTGCCAGGCTCTGTCGGCGTCCGTCCTAGATAGCCAGAGCCACCGCAGTCGAAGCGCTAGCCCTGTGCGCTCTAGATCTCGGATGCCCAGCCCTCCAAGCGCGAGAGGCCGACTGACCGTGCGCCAGTTAACGTGACAGTGTCCTCCCTGAGCAGCCGCGCGGCCTGCCCAAAGGAAGCCGCGCTGGATCTTCTCTAGTTGCTTCAGTGTCTTCTTCGGGGGCGCCAGGGCAAGCATCTGGTGGATTGGGATCGCGCTGAGGACCGATTTGACCAATGCCAACCTCCCAGCTTTGTTCATGAGCCATGCTTTCCATGTCGGGAGGCGGTCGGCCACAGAATCGACTAGCGGCTGCATCTGAGCCACAGTGGGTCGTCTAGTGGTGAGCGGTATGCCCAGGTAGGTGATGGGCAAATTCGCCGCCTGGCAGCCCAACGCCTCCAGCAAGGCAGCACTATCCTCGTCGCCATGCAGGGTCATGGCCGAGCTCTTGCCATAGTTGACCTGCAAGCCCGACGCGGCCTCGAAAATTCCTAGGATGCCCTTCACCGCGAGCACCTCATCCATCTCAGCATGGAAAAACAGCATCACGTCGTCGGCGTATAATGAGACGACCGGAACAGTACGACGGAGGTGCAGCCGCGGGAGTATGCCGGTCTGGAGCGCCCGATGCATGAGGCGGCCCAGCGCGTCGATAGCGAGAACAAATAGCTGTGGTGATGTGGAGTCCCCTTGACGCAGCCCGCGGCGGTGCCAAATCGGGGGGCCAGGCACGCCATTGAGCATGACCCGCGTGCTGGACGAGGAAAGGAGGATGGCTATCCACTCCCTGAACCTGTCCCCGAACCCATATTGGCGCAACATCTCGAAGCGGAACGGCCAAGATATGGAGTCGAAAGCCTGCGTGAGATCGAGCTTGAGCATGATGCACGGGGCTCCCAAGTGGTGAAGCATCCGGAGAGACTGCCGAACGAGCATGAAGTTGTCGTGGAGGGAGCGTCCAGCAATGAATGCGTTCTGGTTGCGGCTGACTAGGCTATCCAGCTTGGGGGCAATGCGCAACGACAGAACCTTCGCGAATAACTTGGCCATAATGTGGATCAGGCAAATGGGTCGGTAGTCACCCAGCTTTTGTGCATCCGCGCGCTTTGGCAGCAGGGTCAGGAGGGCTTGGTTGAGCTTACCAAACCCTCTCCCACGAAGCAGGAATAACTGCTGGAAGACATCCAGGATGTCCTGCCTGATAATGCCCCAACAGGCCTGCAAGAACTCTGCGGTGAACCCGTCTGGCCCTGGTGCCTTGTGCGCCGGCATGCGCCGCACCGCAGCTCATATCTCCTCAGGGGTGAAGGGTGCATCCAGGCTGCCAAGGTCACCGGCCGTGACGAGCTGCTCGAGATCCAGTGTGTGCTCTCGGTCCACGGCAGTGCCCAGCAGCCCGTCGAAGTGCGCGAATGCTGCTTGGGCCATCTCCTCATGATCGCATAGCACATGCCCGTCAACTAGGAGGCTATGCACGCGGTTCTTCTGGCGCCTGAACGCACACTTCCTATGGAAGAAGCTCGTGTTGGCGTCGCCCTCGGCCAGGAAGGAGATGCGGGCGCGCTGCCGCGCGATGGTGCACTCAAGGGAGGCCAGCCCAAGGTACGCCACCTTGAGCTGCTTGCGCAACCAGTTCTCTGCTGGAGAGAGCAGGCGGCTCTCCATCGCGTGGTCGAAGCGGGCGATCAGCTCGCAGGATATGGCCAATTTGTCCCGGACATTGCCCGTGGACCTAGCACTCTAGCTCGTAAGGGCGCGGGCAGTAGCCTGCAGACGCCGAACCAAGCGCTGGAAGGGGTCGGGGTCATGCACGGAGCTCCAGGCCATGGCGACCGTGTAGTGAAATCCATCAAGGCGGAGCCAGAAAGCCTCGAAGCGGAAGTGTCTGTGGGCTGTGGGAATGGGGGAGAAATCCAGCAGCAGGGGGCAATGATCGGACACGACAGATGCAAGGCATTGGAGGTGGCACTCTCCGTGGTAATCCTCCCAATCCGTGGTGCAGAGGACTCGATCGAGGTGCACAAGCGTCGGCGGAGACTGCTCATTAGACCAGGTGAAGCGGCGCCCATTTAGGTATACCTCCTTCAGGGCACGATCGTTGATGGCGCGACGGAACCTTCCCATCATGCGGCGATTTAGGGTACCGGAGCTCTTGTCCGCGTCACGGTAGATGAGGTTAAAATCGCCGCATAGCATCCAAGGACCCGGGCAAGCAGCCCGGATGTCCCGCAACTCTTGTAGGAACAGTAGCTTATCGGGGTCACTTTGGGGGCCATACACCGTGGTTAGCCACCACGGGGCACCGCTGGGCACACACACTTTAACCGTGATCACATTTTGGGTGAATAGGGAGTCGGAGATGGTGACAGCCCTACTCTTCCAAGCGAGGAGAATACCGCCGCGGGTGCCGTCGGCTGGGAGATAGGTAGAGCCATCAAACTCGGACCCAAGGGTGTCTAGCACAATCGACGAGCAGACCAACACCATTTTAGTTTCCTGGAGGCATACAATGGATGCACGGGTGGTACATATCAGCGAGCGGATAGCACAGCGCCTAGCGCGCGAGTTCAAGCCCCTAACATTCCAAACCACTATCTGGGGTCCTAGATACATAAGCACGAGGTCGACTACACGCACCACCAGCCTAGCGTGCGTAGGCCATGGCATCACCAGCCGGCAGTGACAGGCCTGTAGGGATCATACGGTCTACGAGAGCGGCGATGGCATGCAGCGCCGGGAGCTTGATCGGCGTGGCGAACATGTCGTCATATGCTTTCATCTCGACGGAGGTGATCTGCTGATTCGCGCCGACAATCCCAAGGGTGCGGAAAATCTGAACCACAGCCCTTCTGTCCGTAGTGAGGGGCGCGGAGGCCGGAGCGACGACGGAGGCGGAGCGTCCCCTCCTGGGACTGAAGTTGAGAGGGGTCCGCTGGCGTTTCTCGAGGGATGGCAGCATCGCATCTAGTTGCTTGGTGGCTGCTGACAAGAAGGCACCCAGCGTCCATGTCTGCCCGGTGGCTATGCGGGGTTGGCGTCTCTGCAGGGTGATCGGCGGCGAGGCGAAGCGCCCTGGCATCGGCGGCTGTGCCCGGTTGCTGACAGGACACGACCCAGGGTTCGGCTGGCATGTAGGTCTCAGCAGGATGGAGATATGGCCGCTGCCACGGGGCGGATCCACGCCTGGCCCCTGCTGTGGTTGCGCGTCCATGGACAGCACAGACCGAACAACAAGCGAACCATCGGGCGTGGTCATTTCTCCTGCCGTGTGCACATCTGCAGGTGCTGGCGTGGCCCCAGCGGCCAGGAGATCCTCGGCCACGGTCCCAGCAACAGCGGCGTCAGCCACCACCCTAGAGGGCTCAATCCTATCGGCATCCGAGGGCGCTGGTGCGGTGACAGTGGTCACGACGACCGCGGGCCCTACAGCCAGAGAGCTGGCTAGTAGGGACGGGGTGGCATCAGCTAAGCTGGCGGGGGGTGACGATGCGCGTCCCGCCCTCTCCTCGAAGGCGCGCAAGAGGAGCCGCAGAGGTTGGTCAAGGAGGGTCTTTGGCGGTGCAGCAGTGGCAAAGGAGGAAAGCGGCTCGTTCTGTCCCGACCGGGGTGCAGGCGGTGCAGCGGCCGACCTCACGTGCTGCTCGGCGGGGCCCAGGCGCAGCAGGCAACGATCCCGACAGGGCATAGGATCAGCTGCTGCAGAAGTGGGTTCGTCCATATCTGCCTCGGTCGTGCGCGACGTCGACGCCCCGGCCGCATCACGGCCCCGAGCAGCGAACGGGGGGCCGCCAACTGTCCCGATGCGAACGGCCGGGCCGTCCTCCACGCATGTGCTAGCCACTTTGCGCGATAGGCCCGCCAGCAAAGCCGCTTTGGGCGTCACGACGTGCGCCTGCTGGTTTCCTTTCCTGACGCCGTGACGAGGGCGTGCTGGGCCCTACTGACCAGGCCAGGTTAGCATGCCAGCCCGCTTGGGGTACAGCCCCTGCCGCGGCGCGGCCGGGTACGGCCAGGGAACCACCGCGCCAGCGCCGTCTGAACGGCCGAAGCGACCATGGGCGTGCGCAAGCAACGCAAGCGCGTCCACTGCCATGCCATCAGCCCGCCCATTCTGTGCCTCGGCCGTACGACGATGTTTGCGACCACGCCGGCGAGCGCGCCCGGGCCCAGGGCCAGGACCGTGACCATGCCCCTTGCCGGGGCCTTGTCGGCCGTCTGCGCCACCGGCCTCGCCGTCTCTGTCATTGCCCGCAGCGTCCTGGGCAACGGCCGGAACAACCCTGATCAACTCCGCCTTCGTGAGAGCAATGGAGATGGGGAAGGTGAGCGTTCTGATGTCTGGTGACTCCGACGGGACAAGGCCGGGCAACTGCTCAATGATCTCCAGGGTGGCGGCGCGTCGGATGTCGGCCGGGTCGTGCGCGCGCCCGGTGACGCGGAAGACGGCCATGTCCTCGCGAGAGCGCGTACGGGGGTGCAGGCGCTCGATTCAATAGCTGCCGCCCAGCACGTGCTCCACCGTGGAGAGCAACCACGCGTGGGCGGGGATGCCGCGGAGCTCCAGCTCGACGCGGTACTCGAGCTCGCCGGCGCCGGCGTGGCAAGCTTGCACCAGGGCCGGAGGGACAGCGCAAAGCGCGACGAGCTGATGAAGTGTTCGCCGTGGAACCATCTCATGGTTGCCAGGGAGGAGAAGAGGATCAGGAAGTCCTCCGGGTGATGCTGATGGACCGAGAAGTCTCCCTCCTCCAGTTCTAGCGAAGACATAATGAGCTCGGACACCTCAACCAGGGACACAGATGGCCGGGTGCCCGTGACGGTGGCCACCATCGCGCGACCGAGCACCAGCTCCGCCTCATCCATTTCTTCTGTCTGGGCCAGGAACACGCGGGCGGGGGCATCATCGAGCGGGCGAGTCCGCTGCAGGGGAGGAGCTACAGCGGGAAGGATCGGGGCAGGTGAAAAGACCTCGATGACGCCTAGAGGGGGGGTGAATAGGCTATTTAAAAACTTCTTCATATTTGGCTTGAACCTAATGCGGAAATAAACTAAGAGGGTACTTGTCAAGCAAAAATCCTAAATGCACAAGGCACTGCAACGTGTATCAACAACACGATCTACCAAGATGGACACAATGCAGTTACTAACAAGCACAAGTAAGTTACACAAACTTACTTGAGCTATATCACACGACAAGTAGGTAAATAACACAAGATACTAGATCACACTATATCACACGATATATCAAGGGTTGCAACTATGTAAGTGTGGATATAGAGGGTATGCTTGAATGATTAATCTTGTACAAGAAATGGCCAACACAATATAATGAGCACAAGCAATATGCAATGTATGTATGCTCAAATAACACAAGTAAACCACAAGTAAGGAGTTAGGGTTAAGGATAACCAAGGTCACTGAGACGAAGATGTATCCCGATGTTCACTTCCTTGGAGGGAAGCTAGTCACCGTTAGAGAGGTGGATGTTACCACGAAGGCACACCAACGCCACGAAGGCTCACCCTATTCTCCCTTTGAGATAACACCACGAAGGCGTTTCTCAACCACTAGTGGTAAGCCTTTGAGGTGGCTTCCAAACCCTCACAAACTTTTCCGGGGGAAATCACACGGATTGATTCCTCTCCGAAGAACTCCTACCGCCTAGGAGTCTCCAACCTCCAAGAGTAACAAGATCATGGGGAATGCTCAAAACTTGCTCAAATCACAAATAGCTTGGGTTGATAGAAGGAGAGGGAGAAGATCTATCTTTTGATTGGAACAACTCTCAAAGGGGCTCACAAATGCTCTTGGGATCTAAGATTTGGAGTGAGCAAATGTGTGTGAGGTGGAAATGTGTTCTTATGAGGATAAGGCTGTGTTAGGCCACCCTCTCACGAAGTGGGAGGGGGTATTTATAGTGTGGAGAGTAAAAGAGCCGTTGGGGACACTTTTAAGTCACACAGGGTCCGGACGTCCGACGGTTGTCGGAAGTCCGGGCGTCCGTGAGGGGCCGGACGTCTGACAGGGGTCGGATGTCCGACACCTGTAGGCATGACTGGAGCTCTTCTGAATTCATCAGCGGCCGGACATCCGACAGGGGTCGGTCGTCCGAGGCCTGTAGATGTGCCTAAACATATTTGAATTCATCAGCATACGGACGTCCGGAGTGGCCCGGAAGTCCGTGATATACAGCACAATTTCTACTGGTGGTGGCTTCCGGATTTCCGATGGGTGTCGGACATCCGGCGCTCGGACGTCCGGAGGGGGCCGGATTTCCGAGATATAGTGCACACGTACTACTGGTGTTGACTTCCGGATTTCCGGAGATTGGCCGGACGTCCGGCCCTCGGACGTCCGGAGGGAGCCGGATTTCCGAGATATAAGCCTTACAAACTACTGGTGTCTGGTTGCGGATTTCTGAGGCCAGTCGGACGTCCGCCCCTCGGACGTCCGGAGGGAGCCGGATGTCCGAGGTAATTGGACATATATTGAATTGTAGAGAGTGGACACTATGTGGTGTTTATGTGGTGTTTGATATGGTTGTAGAGATGTGCTATGAGCAAAAGTGAAGATGTAGTTTGAGCAAGTTCATCGCAAAACCTGTGATCCCCTCTTAATAGTGCGGGATCCCTAAGGACTCCAGAATCATAAAAGAGTACTCATGATCCATACTTGAGTGTATACTTTTATTCGCTGATCATCACTCCGCACAACTAACGTAAAAGGAACTAATACCTTTGAGTTAGCCCTTTCACCTGAGCTTGATGTTGTTGTTCCGTCTTGGCTCAAGTTGAAAGCAAGACATGATGAAGTCTTCAAGTAGGTTTCCCATACACAATGCGGAAATCCTAGCTTATGTATTTATCTTCATTTGTCCACCATGTGAACATCCACAAGAATCAAGCATGTAGTGCTCAAGAATGCTTATCTTGATCTTGTCCTGTCCACCATGTGAACATCCACAAGAATCAAGCATGTAGTGCTCACGGATGCTTATCTTGATCTTGTCCTTGTTAGCACATGAGATTGTCCTTATCAACACATGATCATTGACAATAGTTTCAATGATATATTCGTGCTGATCCACTTAAACTTGCACACCACAATCTTGATGACGATCACCACTTGACGTCATCCTTCATGGGTTGTATGAGATCTTCCTTTTGACGCAAGCCCAATGGAAACACACCTAACCCCCACATAGGAGTCTCACAAAGACCATGGGTTAGTACACAAACACGTAATGGACAATGCTTACCATACCATGGGATCACTTGATCCCTCTTGGTACATCTTATACGCTTTGTGTGTTGATCATCTTGATTTATTCTTTGTCTGAGGTCTTGATCAACCCAGTGTTTCTATGACCATTCTTTGGATAATACCTTGAATAACATCTTGGTCAACATATAAACTCCTTGAACCCAACAGATGGACTTCAAGAAGTGCCTATGGACAGATCCTATAAATATAACTTAAGGCAACCATTAGTCCATAGGAATTGTCATCAATTACCAAAACCACATATGGAGATATATGCTCTAACAATCTCCCCCATTTTGGTAATTGAAGACAACCACTTCAAGAGAGTTTACATAAGGAAATAAGCATAACCAGGCGCACACATACAAGGCAATAATGTATGTGAGCAAGATGTAAATGCTTACGCAATAAAAGCAAAACCCTCTAAACATATCCAAAGTAAACTCTCTAAACTTCTCCCCCATTGGCATCGATTGCCAAGATGGACGAAAAGTTTAGAAAGCAAATATAGTAGGTGGTCCTCCAAAAAGTGTGCACTTCTCAGCAAATGAGTGCGGAAAAATACACAAATACAATGATAAGTAGTTGGAGGAAAACAAACTATATTGAGGACCCAAAGATTGCAAATAAAAGGATCGTATGCCACAAAGACGTACAAAGATAGAGGCAAGCAATCAAAGAATTCTAGATGAAAAAAAACAATCATATGGTCCTTCGAACCATATGAATAAAAGATATTATGATAGAGGCAACATAGTGCTTTATCAAAAACTAGAGAAGCTCCCCATGATTTGTGCACTAATATGAGATTTTTGTATTTGACACAGGTGCACAAAATAGGATCGTTGCTCCCCCAGAATTAATAAAAACACACAACGAGTGCAAGAAGATAAATGAGACAATAAGCATATCAATTGCACAAAACTAATGGTTGAGCAACATGTAAAGGAAGCAATTTAAGAATAAGCTCAACCAAAGTAATGTGTGTGAGTCATGGCAAAGCACTTGAGAAGACTTAAGATAAGGATGAGCATTACTCATCAACATAGTCTTGATGAATATGAGATACAAAGTGCAAGACATATCATACCCACACACACATACTAGAAAATGGGTTCACAAGCTTACTAATAAACAAAATAAGAACCAACGCTTGTGACAACCCATTGTGAAGATAGGAAGTAAGAACCTTGTCAATAGGAGGGATACTAGTTGAAATGGCAAAACCCTCATCAAGACAAGCATGAGGAAAAATAATCTTCACGGTCAAAGAGTGCATCAAGATGTAGAAATAAGATGCGTACTCAAAACAGATCCTTTCACGTTGCCACCAAAAACCGAAAAAGGAAATGCAACGATGGACGTGAAAGAGGAGAGGATATCAATTAGAGATGTAACTTCTCTCATGTGTAAAAGATTCTAAGTAGAAGACAATCATGATGATATATATCCACAAAGAAGGATGTACACACGAAATGGTTACAAGAAGGAAGAAACTAGATATCCAAAAGGAAGTCATAAATATATCAATGAGATCTTTTGCTTGGAAGCATAGCACATGGCCTAATATTTTCTCATTGTACAATATGAACTTCCAACATACGAACATCAAAGACATCCCAACTAGTAGTAAGACATCATCGTTCAGATGCTTTGAGAAAGCAACCAAGTACCACAAGAACAAATCAAGAGATTCATGCCATGATGCAACCTGGAAAACAAAAGACAGGTTGGGTCCTTTGCAAGAAAAGAATGCATGAAGTGGATACTTGTTACCGGGACAACATTGGATTGATGTAGTAGATAGTTGTTCTTTGATCATCCTAACTTGGCTCCAATAATCATATGGTCTCAACATCTTCCTTATAGGTGAGCCGAGCATCCAATGCATCTCCAGTTGTTCCTGGAACAACAAGAACAAACAAAATGGTGCCCAAACTCATTGGGACCAAAGAGTTAGAAAACCAGCAATACATAGGACAAACTCCACACACATATGTGCATATAGATATGAATTTGAATTTCATGCACACCTTAGCCAATTTATGACAGGGTGGAGTTTCCCTTATATATTGGGTCAAAGGAGGAAAGCAAGCAAAAGAAGTTGTATATAGTAGCTAGATATGCATGCTCAAGACTCTCAAGAATCAACTCAACACAAAGTTGATAAGTCATCAAAAGACAAGGTATCAAGTGATAATAAGATCCTAAAACAAAAGAACTATCACTTGAAAGATATCAATTAAAAGGATACATCAAGGAATGAGATATCCATTGACACATGCCAAATAGAAGGCAACAAGAAACCAATTGAAGGAGAACAAACACGAGGTATCTAGTTTCTAAGAGAGAGCTAGGTTCCAACAAACAAAGCCCTCTACAAATTTTCATGATGGCACAAAGCATCATAAAGAGCAAGACTTGCCTCCCATCAACACACACTTGATGGGGATCAAATGATTTTATGATGGGTGAATAAAGAGAGTGTTTTTAAAGAGAAAAGGATAGCTCCCCCAAGGGACGTGCATTATATAGAATTTGCATTTGAATACAAAATGCACACGATGGGATCATCACTTTCTCTATATCTATAACCACACTAGACATGTTAAAAATAGATTCATAAGAGGCAAGAAAGACAAACGAAACACAAAATCCAGTGTAAAGATGATTATCAATTCCAATCACATGATGAAGTATTTTTGAAATGATACTCATTGGTAGATCACTAATATATCCAAGATCATCTTTACCCATAACACGCAAGCAAATGACACTTGTAGAGCTAACATGCCACCTAGGAACAAGATAGTTTACAATATCAACGCTAAGTGGCAATACGTCAAATGTACACATTTTCTAGGTTTGTAATATGCACATATCATATTACTCCCCCATAATGTGATAAACCAATAACATTAACAAGTGGAAAATTAAAACCAACAAGAGATACTTAATGGACCATATAGAATTTGAATTTCTCATGAGTAAGACATACCACATAGACACTAGATAATCTTGAAGCATCAAAACTAAGTGGTATTACCCATGTATACACATTTATAGGATTGTGAGGTGTGCAAAGCACATCACTCCCCCACAATGGGATAATCCATTAATCTCTCACAAGAGCCAACAAAAATACAGACAAGATGCAAATAGGCTCAGTACAAGACTCACATGTACATGATATGCAAACTAATATACCCCTACTCGATTACTCAAGATAAGCAAGTTGGAAGCACAACATATACAAACGCATGCAAGGTACAAAACCACAACATGCAAAGGGGCAAGCACCTAACAATGTAAACAGTTTAAGTACAAGTTACCGTAAGGAGGCACATTGGATATAAGATAGAAACTCGATAATCCAAATGACTTGGCTTGAGATAATATGAATGATGAAGACCCCTTAATTCTTCATTATGTATCCAAGTCTCTAATGTCCTCCATAGTCACCTATTGATCAAGTTTGAGCTTGTTGGTCCCCAACTACGTTGGGTCCTAAGAGGTTAATCACAATAGGCTTGGCAACCCAAATGGTTCTTTTCTTGACACCATTTTGAGTACCAACAAACTTGGCAAACACATTGCCAACCTTATCCTTCCCAAGGGAATAGATATCTTCAATAGTGATTGGGTTGGATAAGTTACCTCTTGTGCAAGACGAAGCGACGTGACCCTTCTCACGACATAAGTAGCAACATCTACCCTTTGCTTTCTGCCCAGTTGATTTCTCACCTCGGGGAGTGTTGACATGGGTCTTATTGGGAAGAGGCCTTCATTCAACTTGTAGTTGAATATGTGATTGAGTTTGTGGCCGCTTCCCTTGTTGCTTGTGACTTTGAGACTTCGTCTTCAGAGGGCAAGATCTAACATAGTGCCCTTTAACTTTGCACTTGAAGCAAATGATTTTGGCCGAATTCTTAACTTGTTCTAGGCCCCTCTTGTTCTTGTTTGAGTTTAGTCCAAACTCATTTTTGTCATTCGGAGATGTTTGCTCACACAGGACGTTGTTGAGTGTGGGCATCCCTTCATGACACTGTTCCAAGTCTTTCTTCAAAGAAGTGACTTGGGCCTTGAGCTCTTTGATTTCCTCTGCATGGTTTGTATCAATGCAAGTATTAGAGAAAGTGTAAGATTCAATGTTAGAGCAACAAGGCAAGGAAAGTAATTCATCACACGAGGTAGCAACATTATGAGTAGACGAATTACAAGGACTAGCACATGGAAATATAGTACTTTGACTAGAAGTAGTGCCGTTGTCCACATGAGGCTCGCTTGATGTTACCTTGGTGATGATAGCCTCATGAGCTAACTTTTGCACATTATGGGATGTTAGAAGATCGGCATGAGAGCTTGTGAGCATTACATGGTTTTCTTCCAACTTCCCATAATTGCTAGTTAGTAAATCAAGTTGAGCATGTAGCTCAACATTCTCCTTCAATGTTGATACTTCAAAAGAGGTAGAGTTAGATGTACAAGTATCATCAACAATATGAGAGGAGTAAGTAGCAAATAGAGACTTCTCATGAGTAGATTGAAGCTCCTCATAGATCTTAGAGGTTTTGATGAGCTCTCCCTTGACATTATTGCATTCAAGGAGAAGGACCTCAAAATCCCTTTTAAGTTTATCATGAGCAACCTCAATCTCTCCTTTTGAAGATCTTAAGTCTCTACATGCTTGATGACTCTTCTCAAGTTCATGTTCAAGTTGTTCACTTTTAGCTTGTTCATGATTAAGTGAATCATTACAATTTTCAAAGTAAGCAAGAACATCTTGGAATCTTTGAAGAGCGTTATTTTTAGCTTTATGAAGAATTTTACTGATCACATAGATATTTTCAGTCAAGTCATCATCATCATCTTCATCGCAAATATCATCGTTATTGCACAGGGAAGATGATACCTCATTATTACCTCTTGCCATGAGGCACATGTGAACTGTAGGAGTTGATGATGATTCTTTTGGTGAATCAGATTCTTCATTAGTCAAAAGTACTTCATATTTCTTGATTTCCCCTAAATGGTTAGTCATAGAGCAACTAGGGAGAAACAAGATATTTTGATCAAGAGGACACGAGGAAGCAGGCATATCACCACAGACATTTGTCGAGGAATCTTTAGGTGAAATGCATGACCTATCAGCACAATAATTTACACTATGTGTGGTGCTAGATATGCTCGTGTCCATAGAGGCTATGACATTTTCATCAACATATATTTCTTCACTCACCATGTCATTACCTTG
Organism: Hordeum vulgare subsp. vulgare; assembly: GCF_904849725.1. Lineage (NCBI taxonomy): Eukaryota > Viridiplantae > Streptophyta > Magnoliopsida > Poales > Poaceae > Hordeum > Hordeum vulgare. The sequence goes on along the minus strand of NC_058519.1, from coordinate 621,255,982 downwards.
TGAGATTGAAGATGGTGAGGAGTGCAAGCAATCGGATATGGAAGTAGTGGTGGACTCTTTAAGATCGAAAAGAGTGAAGAGCTCATGCACCAACTCCTTCATCATAATACCGTCTTCATCAAGATTGGACCCACCATATATATCTTCAAGTTTAGTCCAAACTTCATGAGCTGACTTGCAAGTCGAGATAGACTTAAACACTTCAGGACTTATGGTTCGATGAATGGCAAGAAAAGCCTCACAATCAAAATACATCTCATTAGTAGATGAAGATGCATCATCCTTTTTGTCGGCAATCCCTACAAGAACAATTCGTAAAGTATTTGGGCCCATGGCCCGAAAGTGATGAAGCATACGAATTCTCCATAGGGTATAATTTGTGCCATCAAAGTCAAAGATGCCATTGTGCACTAATCCAATAGTCGACATCGATACTCTCTAGGTCGTGAAACCTAATTAAAGAGAGACCTAGCTCTGATACCAATTGAAAAGACCTCGATGACGCCTAGAGGGGGGTGAATAGGCTATTTAAAAACTTCTTCAGATTTGGCTTGAACCTAATGCGGAAAAATAAACTAAGAGGGTACTTGTCAAGCAAAAATCCTAAATGCACAAGGCACTGCAACGTGTATCAACACCACAATCTACCAAGATGGACACAATGCAGTTACTAACAAGCACAAGTAAGTTACACAAACTTACTTGAGCTATATCACACGACAAGTAGGTAAATAACACAAGATACTAGATCACACTATATCACACGATATATCAAGGGTTGCAACTATGTACGTGTGGATATAGAGGGTATGCTTGAATGATTAATCTTGTACAAGAAATGGCCAACACAATATAATGAGCACAAGCAATATGCAATGTATGTATGCTCAAATAACACAAGTAAACCACAAGTAAGGAGTTAGGGTTAAGGATAACCAAGGTCACTGAGACGAAGATGTATCCCGATGTTCACTTCCTTGGAGGGAAGCTAGTCACCGTTAGAGAGGTGGATGTTACCACGAAGGCACACCAACGCCACGAAGGCTCACCCTATTCTCCCTTTGAGATAACACCACGAAGGCGTTTCTCAACCACTAGTGGTAAGCCTTTGAGGTGGCTTCCAAACCCTCACAAACTTTTCCGGGGGAAATCACACGGATTGATTCCTCTCCGAAGAACTCCTACCGCCTAGGAGTCTCCAACCTCCAAGAGTAACAAGATCATGGGGAATGCTCAAAACTTGCTCAAATCACAAATAGCTTGGGTTGATAGAAGGAGAGGGAGAAGATCTATCTTTTGATTGGAACAACTCTCAAAGGGGCTCACAAATGCTCTTGGGATCTAAGATTTGGAGTGAGCAAATGTGTGTGAGGTGGAAATGTGTTCTTATGAGGATAAGGCTGTGTTAGGCCACCCTCTCACGAAGTGGGAGGGGGTATTTATAGTGTGGAGAGTAAAAGAGCCGTTGGGGACACTTTTAAGTCACACAGGGTCCGGACGTCCGACGGTTGTCGGAAGTCCGGGCGTCCGTGAGGGGCCGGACGTCCGACAGGGGTCGGGCGTCCGAGACCTGTAGGCATGACTGGAGCTCTTCTGAATTCATCAGCGTCCGGACGTCCGACAAGGGTCGGTCGTCCAAGGCCTGTAGATGTGCCTGAACATATTTGAATTCATCAGCATACGGACGTCCGGAGTGGCCCGGAAGTCCGTGATATACAGCACAATTTCTACTGGTGGTGGCTTCCGGATTTCCGATGGGTGTCGGACATCCGGCGCTCGGACGTCCGGAGGGGGCCGGATTTCCGAGATATAGTGCACACATACTACTGGTGTTGACTTCCGGATTTCCGGAGATTGGCCGGACGTCCGGCCCTCGGATGTCCGGAGGGAGCCGGATTTCCGAGATATAAGCCTTACAAACTACTGGTGTCTGGCTGCGGATTTCCAAGGCGAGCCGGACGTCCGGCCCTCAGACGTCCGGAGGGAGCCGGATGTCCGAGGTAATTGGAAATATATTGAATTGTAGAGAGTGGACAGTATGTGGTGTTTGATATGGTTGTAGAGATGTGGTATGAGCAAAAGTGAAGATGTAGTTTGAGCAAGTTCATCGCAAAACCTGTGATCCCCTCTTAATAGTGCGGGATCCCTAAGGACTCAAGAATCATAAAAGAGTACTGATGATCCATACTTGAGTGTATACTTTTATTCGTTGATCATCACTCCGCACAACTAACGTCAAAGGAACTGATACCTTTGAGTTAGCCCTTTCACCTGAGCTTGATGTTGTTGTTCCTTCTTGGCTCAAGTTAAAAGCAAGACATGATGAAGTCTTCAAGTAGGTTTCCCATACACAATGCGGAAAGCCTAGCTTATGTATTTATCTTCATTTGTCCACCATGTGAACATCCACAAGAATCAAGCATGTAGTGCTCAAGAATGCTTATCTTGATCTTGTCATGTCCACCATGTGAACATCCACAAGAATCAAGCATGTAGTGCTCAGGAATGCTTATCTTGATCTTGTCCTTGTTAGCACATGAGATTGTCCTTATCAACACATGATCATTGACAATAGTTTCAATGATATATTCGTGCTGATCCACTTGAACTTGCACACCACAATCTTGATGACGATCACCACTTGACGTCATCCTTCATGGGTTGTATGAGATCTTCCTTTTGACGCAAGCCCAATGGAAACACACCTAAGCCCCACATAGGAGTCTCACAAAGACCATGGGTTAGTACACAAACACGTAATGGACAATGCTTACCATACCATGGGATCACTTGATCCCTCTTGGTACATCTTATACGCTTTGTGTGTTGATCATCTTGATTTATTCTTTGTCTGAGGTCTTGATCAACCCAGTGTTTCTATGACCATTCTTTGGATAATACCTTGAATAACATCTTGGTCAACATATAAACTCCTTGAACCCAACAGATGGACTTCAAGAAGTGCCTATGGACAGATCCTATAAATATAACTTAAGGCAACCATTAGTCCATAGGAATTGTCATCAATTACCAAAACCACATATGGAGATATATGCTCTAACAGCGGGCGGGCGCGTTAAACCTTCGAGCGGGGGCGGAGACGCTCCTTGGCGGGGGGGGGGGGGGCGAACTGCAGGCGCAAGGCGGCCGGAAGCGAGGGCGGCCGGCGGCGCGGCAGCGGCCGACAAAGTGTGGGCGACGTCTCTGTACGAGCGCGCCAAGGACTCGCTCTCCGATCTCGACCAGTGGTCCCCGTAGGAAACACGCTCGCCGGAGAGGGTCTCACGGCGGTCGACAGGGTCAGCCCCACTGGAGCCATGGCGCGGGAGAGGGGGGCCGCGGGGGAGGTCCGGCCGACGGGGATGGCGTTGGCGGCGCGACGCAGCAGTTAGGCTAGCGGTGCGCGGAGGCGGAGCGGACAGCCATCTCTCTCTCAGTTGAAGTTGGTTTTCTTAGGCGTGGGGAGAGAACTTGCTAGGCCTCCAATACGATGAGGACGATGATCACTTGGACAAGACTTGAAACCTGAAATTTTTGTTGTCGGCGTTTGAGCAAATGTCGGGTCATAAAATTAACTTCCATAAAAGCGAACTTTTCTGTTTTGGAGAAGCTGCTGACGCAGCGACCGATTATGCTGACTTGTTTGGTTGTGCACATGGTCAATTCCCGATTAAATATCTAGGGATACCGACTCATTTCCGGCGTCTCACCATTGCGGAGTGGAAGCATGTAGAGGAGGGGTTAGAGAAACGATTGAGCAGTTGGAAAGGTAAGTTGCTCTTAGTTGGAGGACGATTGGTTTTGATTAACTCTCTCCACACAAATATGGTTCTCTATATGCTTTATTTCTTCCAACTCCCAAAAGGGGTACTGTAAAGAATGGACTATTTTAGATCCAGATTCTTTTGGCAAGGAGACGGCAAAAAGAAAAAATATAGGCTGACCAAATGGAACGTGGTTTGTAGGCCGAAAGACCAAGGTGACTTCGGAATTCATGACCTAGAGGTCAAGAATGAGGCCCTACTTAGTAAATGGTTGTTCAAACTTCTTACTGAGGATGGTGTGTGGCAAACCATGTTGCGCAACAAGTATCTAGGCCAAAAGGCGGTGTCTCGGGCATATTGGAAACCTGGCTACTGACATTTTTGGGCTGGCCTAATGGCGACAAAGAAACATCTCTTCCGCTTTGGGTCTTTCGCAATAAAGAACAGGTCGGAGATTCGATTTTGGAAGGACATATGGCTAGGCAATACCAGTCTCCGAGAACAATATCCAGCCTTATACAACATTGCTCATGATAAGAATAATACTATTGCGCAGGTGCTCAGTTCATCCTCACCAAATATTTCATTTAGGCGGGATTTGAATGGCCCCCGACTTACGTCATGGCATAATCTTTTATACCGTCTGGATTCGATTAATCTGACACAAGGTCGGGATGTGTTTCGTTGAAACCTTACTACATCGGGGTCTTTCATAATAGACTCTATGTACCGTGCGCTTACGCATGATGAGGCATCGGTGAGTAATAATAAAAAAAATATGGAAGTCAAAGATTCCACTAAAAGTTAAAAAATTTATGTGATATCTTCGTAGGGGAGTTGTTCTAACCAAAGGCAACCTTACACACTGCAACTAGCAAGGGAGTAAGACGTGTTGTTTTTTACTCATGACGAGACAATCAAACACCTATTTTGTTCAATGCAAGTTCGCACGTTTTACGTGGTCAATCATCCAAATATCATCAAATTTGTATCCCGTCTACAAGTGTTGTCAATATATTTGGTCATTGGTTGGACGGTATACTAAATAAATTTTAAACGCTAATAAGAGTGGGAGCGTATGCCTTACTATGATCGCTTTGGCTATGATTTGGTTTTTAATGACAAAAATGTTTCTCCTCTACATGTTATTTTTCGTTGTACGCACTTGCTTCGTACATGGTCTACGCTACAACAAGCGGAGTATCAATGGATGTTCAAGGCGGTGTGTATGCGGTTAGAGCAGATGGCTACAGAGGTTTTTACCCAACATGGGTGGCAGCATAATCTCTGGATCGGTCCACCACCGCTTTTGACATAGGCATAGTGTCGACCTATAAGACTTTACTGTTGCTGATTTGTCGTTTTTTTCTTTCTTATTATTAGACCTTTGAAGTTTGGATGTGTACATCCTAGTTATGCAGAGGTCGGGTGTTAATCATGATGCTATGTATCCGCTTGATGCTACATTTTGAGATAATAAATACGTCCTTTTTTTTGGAAAAGGAGGAACGAGCCCCCGGCCTCTGCATCAATCGATGCATGCAGCCATATTATTAAATATCCAAAGTAACAAAATAGTTCGAGACAAGCCTGAAGGCTGAAGATAAAATGCTAAACAAACTCTTAAGAAATACACTCCTCCGGCGTAACTAATAGCACACTACGATGCCTATACACCTAGTCTATTACTAACACGCCATCCAAACCGGTTGAAGATAACCCGTGCGGCCGTCTCCCACCGGTTGCACCCAATACCCATAAGCTCCCTGTTGTCCACAAGACTGAGTGATGACCACGTACGGATCCAAGACGTTGCTCTGAAAATGACCTGCAAAAAATTGGTGAATTTCTGACCATTAAATATTATGTCGTTTCTGGTATTCCATATAGCCCACAAAAGAGCACATATCCCAATTCTAATAAGTCTAGAAAGTTGAACGTCCACTCCATTGAGCCACGTTGTAAACATTGAATTGATGCATGTAGGTGGGATCACGTTAAATGCTATGTGGATAGTGCGCCAAAGTAATTTTGCGAGGGGACAATCCAAAAACAGGTGTCTGATAGTTTCATTTTGATCACAATAACAACAATTGGATCTACCTCTCCAACTGCGCTTAATTAAATTATCTTTGGTTAATACCACACCTTTGTGTAAAAACCACATAAAAACTTTTATCTTTAACGGCACTTTAATATCCCAGATATGCAACGATCTAGCTAAGGGTCCGGAATTCACCAAATCTGTGTACATGGATTTAACTGAAAATACCCCATTGACAGTTAAAGTCCATCTAACACTGTCCGACTGATCAGATAGTTATACCTGCATAAGTCTTCTTACGAGATGCATCCATGCCTCCCAACGTGCGCCTACTAGAGCTCGCCTGAAGTGCATGTTTATAGGTATCGATTGTAAGACCGTGGACACATAGTCTTGCTTACGTTGCGTAATGTTGTAGAGCATGGGATATTGTAAAGCAAGTGGAGAATCCCCAAGCCAAGTATCTTCCCAAAATCTTGTTGAGGTACCATCCCCTAGAATAAATTTCGCCCTCTTGAAAAAATTAATCTTTATCCTCATCAACCCTTTCCAGAAAGGTGAGTCATTGTGTCTAATTGTAACTTGAGCTAGAGTTTTTTATGTAAGATACTTATTTCTCAAAATTTGAATCCACATACCCTCTGTCTCTGTGGAAATTCTATATAACCATTTGCTGAGCAGACATTTGTTCTTTACTTCTAAATTTTCAATGCCCAAACCCCCCTGGTCTTTGGGTCTACAAATCATATCCCAGCGTGCTAATCTGTATTTTTTCTTATTCTCATCATTTTGCCAAAAAAAACGAGATCTATAAAAATCCAGTCTTTTCCGTACCCCTACAGGTATCTTGAAAAAAGACAGGAGAAACATTGGTAGACTTGTTAAAACAGAATTTATTAATACCAATCTTCCTCCATATGACATAAGCTTGCCCTTCCAGCAACTTAGTTTCTTTTCAAACCTTTCTTCAATACATTTCCATTCTTTAATTGTTAACCGTCTGTGGTGAATAGGTATCCCAAGATAGCTAAAAGGTAGAGAACCCATCTCACAACCAAATAGCTGTCGATAAGCGTGTTGCTCTTCTCTTGCCTTCCCAAAACATAATAGTTCGCTTTTGTTAAAATTAATTTTCAACCCCGATAGTTGTTCAAAAAGACATAAAATTAATTTCATATTCCTCGCTTTCTCCATGTCATGTTCCAAAAAAATGATTGTATCATCCGCATATTGTAGAATGGACACACCTCCGTCTACCAGATGTGGAATGAGACCACCTACTTGTCCTTTCCCCTTGGCTCTTTCAATAAGTATTGTCAACATGTCTGCTACTATATTAAAGAGTATTGGGGACATTGAATCCCCCTGTCTTAGCCCCTTATGTGTTTGAAAAAAATTGGCAATGTCATCATTAACTTTAACTCCGACACTCCCTTTCTGAATAAAAGTATCAACCTGCTGTCTCCACTTTTCATTAAACCCTTTCATTCGTAAGGCTTGTTGAAGAAAAGACCACTTAACTTTATCATAAGCCTTTTCAAAATCCACTTTAAATATAACTCCGTCTAGTTTCTTTGTGTGGATTTCATGAAGCGTTTCGTGCAAAACAACAACACCCTCCAAAATGTGTCGCCCAGGCATGAACGCTGACTGTGTTGGTTGGACAACCGAATCGGCTATCTTTGTTAATCTATTAGTGGTTGTCTTAGTAAAAATCTTGAAACTAACATTTAGTAAACAGATAGGTCTAAATTGTTGGATACGCATGGCATCCACCTTTTTTGGCAACAACGTTATTGTTCCAAAGTTAAGGTGAAACAGCTGTAACCGACCATTAAATAAGTCATGAAACATAGCCATTAGATCCCCCTTAATAATATGCCAACACTTTTTGTAAAATTCTGCAGGAAACCCATCTGGTCCTGGTGCTTTATTGTGTTTCATTTGTACTATAGCCTCATATACCTCTTGCTCTGTGAATCTAGCAGATAGAACCTCATTCTCCTGCTCATTTAGTTGAGGAATATCCTGAACATTGGTTTCATCCAGATAGATCATATTCTCCTCTAGTGCACCAAAGAGACTCCTATAATATTCTGAAATATATACCTTTAGATTTTTCATGTCCTATTATAGTTCCCTCTTCTTGCTCTAACTGAGTAATAATCTTCTTTCGATGTTTGCCATTCGCAATCATGTGAAAGAACTTAGTATTATCATCCCCATGAACCACGTTCATCACCTTAGCTCTTAGTGCCCATTTCATCTCCTCTTCTCTCAATATTTTTTGCAATCTAATCTCAGCATCTGTTTTGATATTCGTATCAATAGAATTTAGTTGCGCTGACTCAACTTTGACGTCAAGTTCATCAATCAGCTTCGTTAGTCTTTCTTTTTCTTTCTTATAAATACCACTTTGATTTTTCGCCCATCCTCTAAGAATTCGGCGCAAATTTCTGATCTTGTTTTGCCAAATTTCGACATTGGTGGATCCACCTAAGTGTGTACCCCATTCCCTTGTAATTAGGTCCATGAACCCTTCTCTTTCAAACCAGCTTAGTTCAAACGAGAATACATTCTTGTTGCCCCTATGATTGGCCTCCCCTGAGTCAACTAAAAGAGGAGTGTGATATGAGATTGCCCTCTGTAATGCTTGTACCGTGGCTAATGGGTTTTTTTGTTCCCACTCAACACTAGTAAGAACCCGATCCAACTTTTCATATGTTGGTATCGGTAAAGAATTTGCCCAAGTGTATTGTCTACCAGAGAGATGAATCTCCCTTAGATTTAGACTCTCAATAACCATATTAAACATTGATGACCATCGTGTATCGAAGTTATCGTTATTTTTTTCATCCTGTCTACGAATGATATTAAAATCTCCCCCCACCATAATTGGTAACGTTTCATTTCCACAGATTCTCACTAGATCTGCAAGAAAATCAGGCTTGAACTCCAATTGCGCCGCCCCATAGACAGCAACTAGAGCCCACTTAAAACCATCAACTTTCGACCTTACACGAAATTTGACGGCGAACTCACCATAAACCACACTCATCACTTCTAGTGTTTCGCATTTAACCCCAAGTAAGATCACACCTGATCTTCCCCTTGGTGGTAAACAATGCCAATCAAAATCAACCCCTCCTGATAAACTATTTAAAAATTGGGTTGTGAAATTATCCCTCCCAGTTTCTTGTAAAGCCATGAAATCCAGTTTATATTGTATCGATGCTTCTCTAAGGAACCTTTTTTTAGCCAAGTCCGCGAGACCTCTGCTATTCCAAAAAATCCCTTTCATATTTCATCATGAAATTTTTTCTTTTGTTTAACTCTCGCACTCCTCCTAATCGCTGATTCAGGATACACCTTCCTTTTCCAAGGTCTCCTCGTTATTTCGTGAATATTTTTAAAAGATTGTGGATGATTATCCGCACCTGAAGAGGCCATATACCCCTCCAAACCCAAATCATCCACCTCGTCTACTTCCCCGTCTATATGAAAAATGTTATCACATAGAGTTTGAAGTCCAGCACCTCCTAATTCACTCATATCCGAATCATTCATAGGTTTAACCGCTGCTAGATTATTGATAAACTCTATTGTTCTGTCCACTTCTAAATCAAGAATATCATTGATGGATTTAGCTATATTTTTACTAGTCGTACCCATAGAAACTCCTATGTCACTAGCATTATTCAAGATTTCAGATTCGGATAATTGTAAAATAGATGCAGTCTGATCAATAGACAAACCTGAAATTTTCTCAGCATCTCGTAGTTTTGCAGCTCGCATGGCACGCCCTATGGACATCTCATCAGCATCAGGCTTCTCCTGGATGCGTTGACTGAAACGTCTATCACATGAAGCAAGATCCGGGATCCCTCCAAATGAGATCACATCATCATTAGTAATCTCATTGTGGGTCTTCCCTGTTACCATAGAATCAACATGCTGATCAGAAAGTGTTCCTTCAATAATGGTATCATACTTAGAAGATATCTTTTGCTGCTTACTGTTGGCGAAGCTATGAGGAGATACAGGAGTAGAAGGCCGACTTGCCTCCTTTTTGCTATCCCGCATGATCGAAGTGACATCCCTCTCAGTAGGGAGTGTCTTAGAAATTGGACAGCAGTCCTGCTGCGTCATATGCACAGGCTCATCCCTCCTAGGCGGCTGTACTACCAATGATGTTTTCCTGATCTCCTTAGTAATCAAATTCGTGTCTTCTTGCAGCCTAGATGTATGCATAGGCTCAGCCCTCCTAGGCGGCTGTACTGCCGAGGATGTTTTCCTGATCTCCTTAGTAGTCAAATGCTTGGCTTCTTCCAGCCTAGATGAGGAAACCGATCTTTGAATTGACACAAAAGGAGGTTGCTCATTCGCCTCGTTTTGACCAAACTTGCTGCCAAGTTTGCCAAGCTTAAATGGTGTACTAGGGACATCAAAAGAACCAAACCGTAGTGTCTCCATGGGTACTTTTGATGTGGAAGATGCTCCCCCAATAGGTTGTTTCTCTTTATTAGAAGAGGCCTGAGGATTAGTGTTATCTCTGAACTGATCAGAGTGTTGATCATTCGCATCCTCATGATCTTTGTCCCTATCCTCCCCATCGGCCATAAGGGTATCAGCATCATTTGGCTCATTTTGTGCTATCTTCTCGACCTCGATCTCAAGGTCATAATGCACGCCATCATAAGACCACGGAGCAAAATCTGGAATCTGGTCAACATCAAGCACCATTACAAGCAATCTGGCTATCCCCCTCTTGCGTGTAAAGGGCATATCTACTTTCTCAGTCTTCCCAATCAACGAACCAAGACTCCATACGATTAGGAAATCATTAAGGAGAATTTCTGGAATACCTTCAAACCGAATCCATACCTTCTGCAACCTAGTACCCTGCGGTGCTGGTTTTATGCATTCCTCAAACTCAAGTAAACACTTGCTGCCACTAACCTTACTCACCCCGAAAGTGAGTAGACGTTGAAGATCCTCTCTTCTAGGAAACTCCACTTGGTAAGCATTTTGCTCCACCTTTATTGGTTCCCAATTGTATGTCTCCGAAACAAGCCTTCTCATCTGTTGAGAGACTTGCTCAGCAGTCAAATCCCCATTCGCAACTTTGACGAGACCCGTTCTTGAGCTCTCTAGACGAGGTGGAGTTAGAACTGAAGTGGAACCCGGTGTTTCAAAAAACATTAGTTTGCTATGGCATACCCCATAGATGCTCATGACAGGCTTAGGAGCTAAAAGTAATGGTCACGCCGCATCGATATGCCCAGGCTTTTGACAAATATCACACAAATCTGTAATACAATCCACAACAAAGTGTCCAGGTATCCCACATCTATAGCATGTCAATTTTTCTTTCTTTCTGGCCGCCTTGTTAGCTCGCGCTACTTCCCTGTCCTCCGTCGTTATTTGCTGTGTGGGCGGGATGCCATCTTCCCCCCCCCCCATCCTCTTGGGTTACTTCCTTCCATATCGGCCCAGAGTTATTCCTCCCATGATTGCGTATTCCGCCCCCGCCTCTTTGTCGGAAATTTCCACGAACTCCTTCGACAAAATTGCCTTGGGGTGGCTGGAAGGGGCGATGCCATTGATTGTATCCTCCCCCAGAACCTCCTTCGGCAATCCAATTAGACCGGCCAGCACCTGGTCCACCAGGATAATCGTTCCACTGATTTGCATGACCTCTGTGCCCATGGAATCCACCTCCGCCACCGCGATTATGAACTCCAGGACCACCTCTTCCAGCACCAGCAGACCCACGTCCCTGACCAGCAGCGACCGTAGATCGGTTCTCCCGCACGCCAGCGACCGCTGGAGCAGGTACCCCAGCATCAGGCCCTGCCGCGGCAGGTGTATTTACCACGGACGCAATCCCAGCAGAAGCATTTGCCGCAGGCGCAGACGGCACAGCTTGCCTCGCCGCCATAGTATCCAACGCAGGGATCGTTCTGGCTGTACCAGAACGCGTCGGGAACCCTGGTGTCGCTTTGCTCCCCCCAGGTTTTCCCGAACGAACTCCACTGCTAATATAATGAGAAGGGGAGTCAGCGAACAAAAGAGTCCTACCCTTATGCACATCGATAACCCCAGCAATCACGGTAGGAGTCCTACCCGGAGACTCTGGCCTCTGATGCGATTGTGCAACAGACTGGGCCATATACCCAGTCGTATGCAAGTCAATAGGTTTAGGTTCCAGCCCTTCTTGGCATAAAATCAAATTCAAACGGGATTCCCTTGCCTCACGAATCCCAAGATCCGTCTTGGCTGAATCATGTGTCTTCTCTCGTGATGTCGACGCCGATCGTCGCGATTTCCTAACCGGAGCTTCTTTACAAGAGTGAAAGAAATCTGCCAACGTAAGAGCCGGAAGACGTACCTTCGGTAGAGGTCCCTTCCATGGTCCTATCGCGTTCGCCGTAGTTCGCCGGTGCACGACCCGTCGGAGCACCTCCACCCTGTCCTCGGCGTTAGCAGTCAGCCCTTCCCAGGCAGGATCGGACTTGGGGACGAAACCATCTATGGATTCTGCGATCTGCTCCTCCGAGTATCCCACCAGAATGGATTCGCATACTATGTCGGAAGGGGTTGGAGAGGCCGCTGGTGCGTTCTGCAGGTCGTCGTCGTTAGGCAGAGCCCAGAAGCGTCCGCCGACGAGGCCGAAGCGTCCGCCGACGAGGCCGAGATCCCTGCCGGCCGGCGGGGAGCCCATCGCATGGCAACCCCTCCTGTCGCCTCAGATTCGCCTCTCCAGAAATTTCGGATCTCAACAGTCCCCAAGATGACCAAGCCTAATCATAAATACGTCCTTTATTGAAGAAAAAAAACAAATCAAGAAAACCAAGATAACTAAATGCGCCAGGGTGAGCCAAATGCTCGCGTCACCGTCCCAACATGTCGCAGCTAGCAAAATAGCAAATCCATCAAAAACTAGCTGGCAAATAGCGACCCAGAAGGAGAAATGAAAACAACGACATGCAAGAAAAAAATAAGTAAGGGAAAATCGCCACATCGAAGATCAGCACAGCGAAGCGCGCGTATGCTTCTAGTTACATATATAGACAGTGTGACCAACTACAGATACGACCCCTGCAAGCTAACAGGAGAACCATCTGGGAAGGTTCTTACCGGAAAAAAACTATACAAAAAATATGTCCAAGAAAAAGGATGACATCAGATGTAGATACACTAAGCTACTCCACGGCACAATCACCTGGCCATGGTTTATGTGCAGAACCTAATTTAATCATGACCAAATCCACATGGCATAGTAGGCAAGGATGGCATTCTTCAGCCGCCACAGCATCATCAGGAAGTACTGCATCTGGGCGAAGCAGAGGGCGAAATTCAGAGCCATGCCCAGAAGCTGACCAGCCGAGTGGACCTTTTTACCAGGAATGGTCCAGAACATAGAGCCCCATGACCAACTGAGGCCGCAGGAGACGACGCAGGTGAGCAAGAACATCGCAGTGGTGTACATTCGAGGCATTCGGCTTCCACCGCCAAGCCCCATGTGGAATTCGACGATCGATGGAATCGCCATCTTGCAACAAAAATTGACGGTAATGATTCATGTCAGCAGTTTGCAATGGAGACATATTAACAGGACCAGCAGAACCTTTTAGTTAGTTACCTGGCAAAATACCATTAGAACAATGCTGACGGTTAATGTTGCCGCACGGCCGTGATGTTTTGTCGTGAAGGCGGATCCAAGAATGCCACATGAGTTAATCAGAATTATCACCATCTTGCTGAAAACCGCAGCTTTGCTCCTGGAACTTGTTGTTTGAAACAGCATTGGCAGCAGGGAAGTGGTGGTGTTCACTCTGTTTATCTGCAGAAATATCTGCAGAGTCACCAACGCTCCGATATATGTGAGATATTGTCCATTTCTCGCCACGATACTCCAAAGTGCATTGATATCATAATTCTTTTGTATGCCTCTTCCCTTGAAGCTGAGGACCTTTGGCGCCTTAAAAATGGCAGTGCTACAAATAAAATGAAGCAGCAAACGGACATAATCGTGCTTGCTGCCAAGCAAACTTGGAAGGACGGATTGCCGATTGCACAACTCGTTACTCTCAATGACAGAATCGCCCTGAAGGTTAGCTTCAATGCCGTGGATGACTTGCCGATTATTGTTATGACTCTGAATGGTAATGTAGCTACAGAACCTTGCCATTAGAACACCAATGCCAACAAACAAAGGCAAGGATCTATCCTGCCAACAGGATCGCAACATCATGGTGGACTGAACAGGTGCACCCTGCCACATTGGGGAGCCGGAAATCTGATTTAGGTGGGATGAACAAAATACATATGTAATGCTCATTTGAAGGAAAGTAAACAAATGTTTGGATCTTGAAACTTTGCAACAATACAAGGTTGCGTGCATCAATCGATAGAAAGGAGCGGTGATGCACTAATAGAGCACTTAAGAAGTCTTGATGCATGTGAATTAAGAAGCTCTTGGTCAATATTGAGCTACTAACCTGGGTGACGGCGCATTTTTGCAGTATCCATCTGTCCAGCAGAGCTCTGTAGCGGATGGCAATGGTCAAAATTGCGCTTCCAGTAAGGAGGACAGAACGTTTTAGCAAGACAGGCAGGCGCCCCAAATTGGGAGCGATGTAGCAGCCCAGGCTTGTATTCTCTGGTGACAAGTCAAATATATGTGCATAATCGCTGCACAAGGAATGCATCTCCCGCTTTTCCATGGCGGCGTTACGGAAGAGCGCTGCCCAATATGACTGCATGCTGACCGCGCCAACTTTTGAGAAAAAAATGCAAACAAATTCAGAGAAATGATAAATATAGTTCCTTTAATTTAACTACTAATTTAAGTTGACACACTAGAAACCACTACTACCTCTGTTCATTAATATAAGACGTATGTTTTGGCAGTTCAAATTTAACTGCCAAAACGTCGAATATTATACAAGTGTTACGGTGATTGGCGAGTTTACATGCCGTCCATCCACACTAATCCAACGGTAAAAAAAATAGGAGTTACAAGGTGTGACGAAAATAAAATTACGGAAAATTACACGTAACAATAGGACCAATAGAAAATTTTGGTGGGACCAGTTACTTTACCTTTCTTTCCTTTTTATAAAAAATAATATCTATAAATGATTTTTCAGATCCGACGGTCAGAAAAAATTACAGACAGAGTTACACGAAATTACAAGTCGTAAGTTCGTAACTCGCCAATCATCGCAAAAGAGCTCCGTATATTAATGAACAGAGGGCGTACTGCAGTACTGGTCCAAATGAAGTGAATTTCTAATTTGATTCATAATAAAATGCCACTGGGGTGTTTTTGTCCCCGCAAAGGAAAGTAAAAAACTAGTGGCCGAGCTGCATCGATGGGCCTGAGCACAGCGCTTGTCCCCTAGACACCGGTGCGGAGTTGATGAGAACCACAAGCACATGGCTTCAGTCCGGACTCCAAACAACTATTTCCTTCTACTTCTAGGACCACCCCAACGATCTGGAGACGAGCTTGCGAAAGCGATGTAACCATGTCCATGTGCGTATCTCTCCCGTTCAACAATTGGCGTACGAGGCGAAAACGACGCGTGGAAAAAAAAGATGTGTACTGACCGTCTATCCCCACAGCTCGGCATCAGTCAGAGCCTAGTTTTTTTTCTTCAGAAACTGAAAAACGTGTGTACGATCATGATATATTGCATCAAGTATTCCGACTCATATTTCAGGATTTGTAGGCTGGTTATCAGCTTGTTTGTTTTGTTATTAACACGAGTTTCTCTTGGGAAAAAATAATTTGTGGCACGAGCTCCGTGGAGATTGATGCAAAGGCAGCCGGGATATGAGGATATGGAACCGCTAAAAGGCTACCACTACGCGGTTGCATTCAAGATCATGACATCAGGGGAAAAGCCAGGGAAAAGATAAAGGAGAATAGAGAGAGAGAAAAAAAAATACTTCTTCTCACCTGCTGCAGTGAGAGTGTTCCAGAGGCTACCGCCACCAACAAGCAACAGCGGCGAAGCCGCCAGCCCACTTGTGCTCCCGGCTCCACCCCCAGCGGACGGACGGACGGACGCGGAGGACGCCGGCGGCGAGCTTCTGCTCCGATCCGGATGGCGGCGAGGTCGCGAATGGACGAGCTCCGGGGCAAGAACCTGCGAGCTGAACGCCAGCCCGCGACTGCCAAAGCGAAGCAGAGGATGGTTATCAGCAGGCGTGAGCTTTTTATACAGAACAAGGAGGAGCAAACTATGGCGGAAAGAAGCGTGTATCCAAGTACGTAAGATACTCACCTGCGCCGCGTGTCTCTGTCGCCGGACCTCGGGGCCGGAGGCGGTGAGGAGAACGAGGGGAATGGGCGGAGGAGGGGAGGGGATCGGAGGTGGACAGCGGGAGAGACCGAGGAGGAGGAGGAGCAGGCGTAGGCGTAGCTATCTCGCACCAGAAGGTCTGGTCACTGGAGTGTGTTGTTTTTCCTCCCCGGTGGTAGTGGGGGAGGGGGGCATCGGGTACTACTCTGCTGGCGTGATGTGGGCCGGGGGCGGGGCGGGATCTCGATGGGGGCGCCAGAAAGTGTGTCGTGTCCGCTGGAAGCCACGGCGCCTGTGCGCGCGCGCGATGAAACGGACTTCGGTTGGCAGCGGGAATACGTGTGGGTTTGCATGTGTGCGTGGCAGCGCTGGGGAGAGTCAGCAGTGATGGCCTGCGGGCGGGAGTAGGAAAGATACGTCCGGGCAATGGCCACCGTCCCGTCCGTCCGAGACTTTGGGCATGAGGCGTGCCCGGGCCGTGGAGGGGACCTCTAGGGACGTATCTCGTCGTAGCTGGTTGATTTTGAAACCCAAACCATTTCTTTATTTTTTTTTAGAAAAGAAAGCATCGTCCCGGCCTCTGCATACCCAAACCATTTCGAGTCCTGCCAAACAATCCTTGGTCGCACACACGACAGCTTTTGAAGAAATCCGTCAAAAAATAATAATACAAAGTGCCATCCATGATTATGCGCGGGGCTACGTCCGAAGGGGCGACGCAGCAGCAGCAACAGGCGGGCGGGGTGAAGGCGGGAATAACTCGGGAGGCAGCAGCGTGAACCGCGTGCCACGGCGCTACGTCCTGAAGGGGCGGAGTGCGGGTCGGTGCAACCACGGGAAAGGCCTCGGACAGCGATGGGACCGCATGCCAAGAAGTTACAGCCCGGAGAAGCGATGTAGCGGCGGTTTGCGGGTCGAAGCAGTCGCGGGGAGAACCACTGGGCGGCGGAGCTGTGGCCCGAGCCGGCGAGGCAGACGGCGATGGGACCGCATGCCACGACGATACAGCCCGGAGAAGCGATGTAGCGCCGGCTCGCGGGTCGCGGGGACCGCATGTCGCGAAGCTACACCTTGAAGGAGCGATGTAGCGGGGATCGCGTGTCGCGAAGCTACACCTTGAAGGAGCGATGTAGCGGCGGTTCGCGGGATGAAGCAGCCGCTGGGATAACCACTGGGCGGCAGAGCTGCAATCCGAGCCGGCGAGGCAGACGGCAGGGCGGTCGTATAGACGCACGGGGCAGGTGCATATGGTAAAGTCCCGTTCGGAGCAGGGCGGCAACGGGCAAGCACACGCGCGGATAACGACGGTGATGGGCCGCCTTGGCACGGGTGGCCGCCGGGTGGGAATAAAGGCCAGGTGGTCTCCCCGGTGTCGGAGTAGAGACGCGAGGTCGACGGCAGTGCCGGACGATGCTGGGAGATTGATAGAAGAGGTGTCTAGAGGGGGGGGGGGCGAATAGACTACTTGTATAAATTAAAATCCTAGTCTTTTCCCAATCTAATGGTTGACAGATTTTAGCGATTCTAACAAGTCTACAGCACCCTACACATGCTAGTCAAGAAATATGACAGCGGAAAGTAAAGACTTTGCACATGTAGTAAGGAGTAGAGTTTACAAAGATCAAGCGCGAAGAAGTTGACACGGCGATTTTTGACATGGTTTCAATAGGTGGTGCTATCTTACGTCCATGTTAGTGAAGACTTCAACCCACGGAGGGTAACGACTGCGAGAGTCCATCGTGGGCTCCACCCACAAGGGGTCCATGAAGAAGCGGCCTTGACTATTCCACCAGGGCTTTCGTCCACACAAGACTAGTCTCACTCACGGTAGATCTTCACGAAGTAGGCGATCTACTTGCCCTTACAAACATCTTGGTTCAACTCCACAACACGAAGTAGGAGGCTCCCAAGCGACACCTAACCAATCTTGGAGGCACCACCCTCCAAAAGGTAATATATGTGGTAGAACGATGAACTCCTTGCTCTTGTGCTTTAAAAGATAGACTCCTCAACACTCACTCTCGGATTTGGTGGGGTTAGGAGAGATTGATCTTGTGGGAAGCAACTTGATCAGGCTAGAGATCAAGTTTCAAATGGTAGGATTGGAATCTCTTAATCTCAAAATGGATCTGGCAAGTGTAAGTGTGTTTTGAGTGCTTCCTCTACAAGTGAGAGGTAGGTGGAGGGGTATATATAGGCATCCCCCAAAATCCAACCGTTACAACATTATTGCCCAACTCGGTGGCACCGAAATGAATCTCGATGGTACCGAGTTGCACTAAATGTGGCAAATTTTACATTCTCGGTGGTACCGATACAGGTACCTAGACTGGTTTCCAAACTCGGTAAGACCGATTTCAAACTCGGAAATTTCAAAACTTGAAATCATCTCAACAAAATGTTGGTCACCCAATCTTGGTGGCACCGATAGGAATGTTGGTTGTACCGGGATGGTGGGTTTGGCATAGGATCTATCTAAGTATGAAATCGGTTGGGCCGAATGGAAATTGTTGGTGGCACCGATTTTGCTGGTTTGGGTTTGGACAGAGATATTTTGTGGGAGAATGGTTGAGTATTTTTGGTGGCTATCTCTAAGCACTTGAGCAACCAATTCATCATAATACCTCATCCCCTTTTAAAAGTATTGGCTTTCCTATGGACTCAAAGTGATTTCTCACAAATATAAAATGTAGAGTCTTCTTGCTTGAAGCTTGAGCCAATCATATTCCTTCCTTCATCAATGGGCTTCTCCTCATAATCCTATAGCCAAAGCTCTCTCTGTACTATACCTGAAATATACTAGGTGAAATCGTTAGTTCAAGAGACAATGTATGTTGTCATGAATTATCAAAACCACCAAGGGAGCATATGTGTTTTCAGTCTCCCCCTTTTTGGTAATTGATGACAACATACAATCAAAGCTTCAAAAAAAGATAGGCATTAGAATATGACAACTTTGAAAGATACATGACTAGTACAAGCTCCCCCTAAATGCTTGCCATTCCTTTTTTAAAGGATAGTTGATTTGGATTGCATGGGCACATGTTAGAGCATATTTCTCCATATGTGGTTTTGGTAATTGATGACAATCCTTATGGACTAATGGTTGCCTTAAGTTATATTTTTATGATGGGTTTGTCCATAATCACTTCTTGAAGTCCATATGTTGGGTTCAAGGAGTTTAAATGATGACCAAGGTGGTATTTAAGGTATTATCCAAAGAATGGTCATAGAGGCACAAGGTTGATCAAGATCGTCAGACAAAGAGTAAATCAAGATGATCAACACACAAAGCATACAAAATGTACCGGGAGGGATCAAGTGATCCCATGGTATGGTAAGCATTGTCCATTACATGTTTGTGTACTAACCCATGGTCTTCGTGAGAGTTCTGTGTGGGGTTAGGTGTGTTTCTATGGGCTTGCGTCTAGAGGAAGATCTCATACAACCCATGAAGGATAATGTCAAGTGGTGATCATCATCAAGATTGCGGTGTGCAAGTTCAAGTGGATCAGCACGAAGATATCATGCGTGAAGCTTGCCGTCCATTGTGGTGGCAATGGACTTGTGAAGATATGCTGAAGAGCGGCTCACCCATGTTGTGTATGGGGGAGCAATCAACTAGTCTTCATCAAGCCAACGCAATCAAGAAGGTGGTCCATCTTGAGGAAGCCAAGATCATCGTCATCTAGCTCAAGAGGACGAGGTGCAAGGTATATGTTTGCCCTTGATAGGTTTTCTGTTTTAGGATAGATTGTCGTACTGTCAAGGGGGGCTCTCAAGTGAGTAGCTTGATCGTCTCGTTCGTTGAGAGCTCAAACATTTTGCATCCTAGCATCATACTTCTTGGTTCTTGGTTGGTGTTTCTCTTTGTTAGTTTTAGAGCTTGTGGTCATCCTCATGACAAGCTCGAGTTCATCGAAAACGGAGTCCATATGCATCTACTACGATGTTTTCGATGTTGGAGTTTTTGCCGATTCCTCATTCATAGAGGTCTCACATCTCTATATCATTGGCATTTTCATATCTGCATGGTCTTCAGATTTCGCTGTTTGGCTAGCTCTTGTCGTCCTGAATCCAACAAGCTTGGGTTTGCTCGATTCGGAGCTCGTATGCGAAAGTTATAACTGTTTTAGTGCCGAGCGGTAGTACCGCTTGTGCCTAGCGGTAGTATCGCTCCGGGTGGGCTGTAGTACCGCATCGGGATGGTAGTACCTCTCTCTGAGCGGTTGTACTTCGTCAGACTTTTTGCGTACACTTTTCAAAGCGGTGGTAGGCCCGACAGTAATATCTTTACTACCGTGGCCTAGCGGTAGTACCGCTAGGGGCAGCGGTAGTACCGCTAGAGGCAGCGGTAGTACCGCGCCTCGCCAGCGGTAGTACCGTTGTGCGCGAGCTATAAGTGGGGGTAACGGTTTGTTTCTTTCCCCCACTATATAAAGGGGGTCTTCTTCCCCCTTGGACTGATCTATCCATTGAACTCGTGTTCTTCCTCCATTGTTGACCTTCTTAGAGCTTGCTAACTCTCAATCCCTCCAACGATTCTTGCTAGTTCTTGAGGGAAAATAGAGAGGAGATCTAGATCCACATCTCCACCAATAACTTTCTCCTCTATGTGAGGGGAACCCCTTGGATCTAGATCTTGGAGTTCTTTGTGAGCTCCTTGTTCTTCCTCTCATATTTTTTATAGCTTTTGTTGTTGTGGAGGGATTTGAGTGTGAGGGACTTGACCACTTCGTGTGTTCTTGTCATTGCATTGGTTGCATCGGTTTGAGTTCTCCACGGTGATACGTGGAAGTGAGAAGTTGAGAAGCTTATTACCCTTTGGTACTTAGTACCCTATAGATCGTTCTTCGTGGATGCTTTGGCGTCCTAGAAGCTTGGTGGTGTCTTGGAGCTCAATCATTGTTGTGTAAAGCTCCGGGCAAGCGTCGGGGTCTTCAATTAGGTTGTGTATATTGCCCCGAGCAATTTGTACGGGTACCGGTGACCGCCCCCAAGGGTTACCATTTGTACGGGTTCGGTGACCGCCCTCAAGGGTCCCTTAGTGGAATCACGACATCTTGTATTGTGCGAGGGCGTGAAGAGATTACGGTGGCCTTAGTGGCATCTTGGGGAGCATTGTGCCTCCACACCGCTCCAATGGAGATTAGCATCCGCAAGGGTGTGAACTTCGGGATACATCATCGTCTCCGCGTGCCTCATTTATCTCTTACCCAAACCCTTTATTTATGCACTTTACTTTGTGTAGCCATATAGTTTATTGTCATATATCTTGCTATCACTTAGTTGTTTATCTTGCTTAGCATAAGTTGTTGGTGCACATAGGTGAGCCTAGTTGTTTTAGGTTTTGTGCTTGACAAATTAACCGTTAGTTTTATTCCGCATTTGTTCAAGCCTAAACCGTAATTATTTTAAAGCGCCTATTCACCCCCCCCCCTAGGCGACATCCACGTCCTTTCAGCACACACATGGTAGAAGGACAAGACAAGCCATATAAATCTTGGCTATATGCATCAAACATATGCGAATGTAGAACTTCCATGTTCTTGACTCACTCTTGCAAACAATATGTGCAAAAGACAAGAGATCATCATGAATAAGGATATGATGCATATACTTACCTTGAGGTTCTTGAACGTCTTAGCAGTAGGAGTACACTTGGGAAAATAATAGTTAGATAACACAAGAGTACTCTATTGTAAATATGCAAAGAGCTTCAAAATACCAAGATATGGAGCACATATTGAAAATAGGATTTGATGATAAATATGTCTCCAAGAGAATTTAGAACTTTCTCCCTTAAGAATGAATATGTAAAATTACCTCTCCCCCTGAATCATAGCATGTAGATATTGGGAGTAGGTAGGGTGAGGCAAGTTCAAACAAAAGATGGTGAAAAACAAATATATCTGAAACAATTTTATCTCTCTCGCCCTTAATGTGTAAGGTTTGATATGTCTCCCCTTAGACAGATCTCCCTTATGTGGACCTTCCTTTAGGAACATATATCTCCCCTTACTGATATTTCTTCCCCTTTTGTGTAGGCTTATTAGAAGCTTTGGTATTTCTCCCCCTTTGGCATTAATTTCCAAAAAGGTCAGAGGGTAAGGGCTCATTGAGATAAAGGGATCCTTGATTCCTCTCTCTTTGATAAGGGTTCCTTGAATTTTTCTCCCTCTTAGATAGTAGGTAAGGTTTCATTGAATGTTATGCCCCTTTAATATGAACAAGAGTTCCTTGAACTACATCCCCCTATGTTAGGGATCCTAGATGATTCTCCCTCCTATATTGTGGGATCATTGAGGTTTTCTCCCCCCAGAAAATTTTGCTTAAACTGATTTTGTTTCTCAAAATGTTCAATAAAAATCTTAGAAGGTGATGAAACTTGGGATCATTGACAATCTTTCTCCCCCTAAGGCAAAAGTCCAGAAAATATCTGAAAATCTTAGGCAGTGATAATATCGGAATCACCGAGGCAATGTGATTCAGTAGAACCGAGAATGAGAGAAGGCCTGTGGGAGAAATCGGTTGGACCGAGTTTCCCAGATCGGTGAAACCGTGTTGCAATGATAATCAACTCCTAAACTGAAAGTAGGAAGATAATAATCTAAAGATTGTTATAAGATACCAATTGTGAAAGAAGACATAAACAACACCAAATAATAAGTTTTATTTTATTTTTTAAATATACATACATATAGATGAGAGTTGAATGGTTCCAAGAAAGTATGCAATGAAAAATGTGAACCATATAAGAATCTCCATCTAGATGTGGGGCGGTGACTAGGTCACCTATATTAGAGTATTTGACTTGAGGAGTCAAGCAAGAATGCTTGGTCATAGGTCATACTCATTGTTAAGCCACCCATTTTGCACTTAAGTTTTTAATGTATTCATATCACTTTAGTTGCTTTACCACATGACTTGGTGCAAAGCTTTATCAAGGATATGAGTACATACCTTCGAATGATGTTGACGACGTGGCATGTAGGTGAACTTGTTGTGTATGCTGAAAGTTGATGATGATCATCTTGAGTTGGGGAGTTGGGAGCTATCCTTGTCGTTTTGGTTCACTTTTCACCTACAATGGTTAGTCATGCAAGGAATAACATAATATATCCAAATGACATGAGTGAGTTCATTATCATATAATCATCAAGGATATGGTTTTGTTGTCTTCTTCCTTCATCTCCGAAGAAGGGGCTGTTGATACTTGGCCATGTCAAGATTGCTTTTGATGTGAGTTCATAGCAATCTTGTGGAGTGTATTTCTTCCAAGTACCTACAAAAGATTAGATGCAATACAAGGGAGCATAGTTTTCCAAGATATAAGATAGTATCATATCAATAGCATCAAGGAATTGTCAATCAAGCTCATGCCCTTGCATGCATTCGAGTGAGTCTAGCTCAAGTTTGAAGCATCAATGATGTTCAACTCACTCCTCAAATGAAGAAATATTTTTCTCATCAAGTTGTTTGGTAAAGATATCAGCTAATTGTTTGTCGGTACGAACATGCTTAAGATCTATATCTCCTTTACCAACATGATCACAAATGAAATGATGTCGCACTTTAATATGTTTTGTTCGAGAATGTTGCACAGTATTATAGGCAATTTTAATAGCTATTTCATTGTCACACAACAATGGAACATTTTTAGCATGAATGCCATAATCCTTAAGAG